>NC_134402.1:326192129-326520344 GCF_038048845.1 Mixophyes fleayi | reverse complement strand
AAGGACCCAATGTCAAAGGCATCAGCTGCATTTACCTCTCCCCGAGGAGGAATCAGTGGTGGGGGATACTGAAACAATAATGGATACATAGTCAGATGTATACGAATGCCCTTATTCACCTATTTTCAAACCCCTTAACCATCTTATACATATGTGCAGATGTTCACGTCACCATATGAGCAGTAAGCACTCCTTTCACAGTATGCAACCCTTGAGAGTTCTGACTTCAGTCGGGTTACAGAATATTTAGTGGGGTGATTTGCCCAGCTCTCTGTAACCCGTGTCACTTGTTGGAATGTACGTGTGAACAGTCAGCAGCATGACAGACTGCACTGGAGACTGAGAGGCAAATTAATGCCAATTTATATTTACATGCCATCGAGTCAGATACACCTTACACAAACAGAGCAGGAAAGATCCATGTTGCCATAAGGAGTTGGACTCTGGTGCTATAAACATTGAGAGAACAGTGCAGGTATAATTACAGTAAGCAGAGTGATGACATATCTGTGCCAAATACAGTGCTGGTATAATCACAAGGGGTATATGTACCTGGGATACTACAGTGCCCCAGTGTAATAATAATGTTTCTGTGCTGTGCCACAGAGTGCAGTAATATTTTTCATATGTTGGGCCCTGTGATATTTAGCCACGATGGGCTTAAAAAAATAAAAAGGTTGAACAGAACCCTATTTGTGTTACCTTTTGCATATACACCTGTTGCCAGTCAATGCCTTTAAAGAATGGATGCTCTTTTACTTCTTGTGCACTAAAAAGAAAATCAAGACATGTGTAAGGTCCTGGTAAAATTGCTACTACTGTATATAAAAAGGTATCACTTGCTTCAATCAGATCTTGTTGATTCTTTGTCCTAGCAGAGATACTGAAACATTCATGGAGAAGTATTTACCAACCATTCCACTGAACAGCTCATGTAATTAGCAAATACACATTATAAAATATTCAGAGGGATCTGATAAAGTTTGTGTGCTCCTACTACAATACCATGTGACACACTGTGAAACATCCCATATCTACACACAGTATTATCCAGCATGACAACTAAGAATACACTGCAGCATCACAACATGTATGTAAAGTGAATGGTATGGCCGCACCCTGCTTTCTGGAAGTGTATTACAATCAAAATAATACAACTTTACATGCGGAAATGATCCAAACTGAATTAATGTGCAGATAAGAAGTTTCTCATGGAGGGTAGTACAAACCTGCATCCTTGACAGCCCAGTCTCTTGCTCACATCTCTCTGGAGAAGTCCTTCCAACAGGGACTTGAGCTCTGGCGTAAATGAATCTGGCAGCTCCACATTCTTGACATGTTTAATAGAAGGAACGTTAAATCATATACATTTACTGGGAATCAGGAAATAAAGCCCACAAGCATACAGGAACATGTCAGAAGGTCTCAAAGTGATAAAGGTTTTCCCCAGCCAAAACCCAGTGACAGAAAGGAGGTCGTCTGCTTCTTTATTTAATTTATATGTATATTTAGCACAACATGGCTTATTTTCCCTAGTAAAATCTTACCATGGTGAGTGTCATCCTGTCAATCTCATGTTTATCTTTGGTTTTATGCTGCCTGAAGGGGCTGTGACTGTAGAGAAAGGAAAAAAAAAATAGTGTCAAGAAATTGGATCTTTTTTTAACATTCAATACACTTATTTACTGTACCATGGACCATTTGAGTAGGAGAATCCCAAAGACAATCGCTAACACCATAAAAATATAATAAAATGTTTCCCCCCAAAATAACTTGTGACAGCTGCAGACACTACACTAATGGAATGGTTGTCATTGTCATTATCATTACAGCACGGTGTGTAGGTGTGGGGAAGGTTAGTTAGTTGGTGGCTTGGTGACGGGTTAGGATTAGTCACGAGAGAGGAAGGGAAGGGATTCTGGCTACAAGAGTTACTCAAGGGAGGAGGGGGGGATTTTACTCATGGGGAAGTTATGGTTTGCAGGATGAGGTTATGTTCAGAATAACTAGTAGATCTGTTCCTTCTGAGAGATGTTAGGGTTGGTTGCAAGGTGAGGACGTTTAGGGTGTAGTTCCAAGAGATGCATGAAGCGGAAGAACCTGGTGGATTCCAAGCAGTTCACATCACTCTAATGAGTTTTGACCAACAGCTAGTAACTAAATGACAGAACCCATGAAGGCAGTTTAGCCATTTACTTCATTACCATTATAACCTATACACCTATGTTATATAACAATGTCTCATATTTATTGTGCACAGAGATTGTTTTCAGTAAACCAAGTGGGTGTCCAGACTGCTCATAGGAAGGTCCCAGTGAGCACATGCCTTACATATTAATTTCAGGCCAGATTTTATTACAAGCACATTATATATTACTTTTGAATCATATATTTAACAACATTGTAGGTACAGATTCACCTCTAAATTGGGCCATCAGACTACGGCAAAACAACTTATTGGGATACACTAGGCCCCACCATAAAGACAGATACATTAGACAACACAAAGCAAAATGCGCTCACTGCAAAGGGAAATTAACTAGGCAAAGCGGTCTATGTTTAATAGTAATGCAGCGTTGTAAGAAAGAGTTGAGACAGCCAAATCAATGAAACAACTTCTGTGACCTAGTGTTGTTAATACAAGGTATTATATACAGAAGTTTAAGCTAAAACAAGCAGATGGCTGTTTAAAGTATCTAGAATGTAAGCGCTCATGGGCAGAGCCCTCTCTACCTATTGTCTCTCACCACCCCTCCCTCTAGAATGTAAGCACTCATGGGCAGAGCCCTCTCTACCTATTGTCTCTCACCACCCCTCCCTCTAGAATGTAAGCACTCATGGGCAGAGCCCTCTCTACCTATTGTCTCTCACCACCCCTCCCTCTAGAATGTAAGCACCCATGGGCAGAGCCCTCTCTACCTATTGTCTCTCACCACCCCTCCCTCTAGAATGTAAGCACTCATTGTCACATGTCTGTCTACTGACCATCTCCCTTGTGTGTCCCATCATGTCTTTTGCTGCACTCTGTGCGAGTGCCTAGAGTTTTACTCAGTGTCATCTGTGCTGCTTATTGTAACTTCCTCATATATTTATGATTTTTCTTACTCTTTTAGTTATGTCTAATCTGTATTTGTACAAATGTCCAGCGGAATTTGTGGTGTCTTGTAAATCAATAATAATGCTGGTAATTATCTAGGACTATTCAGATTTTCGCTTGAAATACTGTGCTGAACTGTACACACAAATCCAATAAACAGGATGCATCGATGGATACAGTATTGTGTTACCTACATTTATCGTTTTCCAACTTACCTTTTTACTCATATCGAGTTATGTGCATAGACAATATTTTACTCTTTGGTAACATTATCCCTTTTCTGCACTAGAGGGCAGTGTAGACTTTCTACTGTATTTTGCAATGAAGGACATTATACAAGGTCAGTACACTGGTGAAAACTAAATTCAATTTTTTCTTTCAACAAAAACGGGCACATTCAAAGAAATGCTGATCGCTGGAGAACTGTACAGGTTACAGGAAATAAACTAAATTAGAAACAATTCTCAACATTCACATCTCCCAACACATTAGGAGGTAAATTTTCATGTTAAAAAAAAAAAAAAAAAAGAAGGAGGAGAATGAAAAAGAAAACTACAACAACAAAAAAGCACTAAACACTAATTCTTCGAGCATGTATTATGTAACTGTAAGGGGGATGGTACAGTTTTAAAATTAGTCTTAATATTTATTGTTCTCTAGTTTGATCTGATCAACAGTTGAAGTTTCAGTGCCCTGGATTACAGCAGACAGACATACTAGGCCCACCGTTGTCATTCAAGCTAAGGGAGAAAACAAGGTGCAACTTATAGTATGAATAGTGTACATGTACACATAGATTTCATCTGCTTAGACTGTACATCCTATGTCTGGCCAAAGTGATTTATATTTTGGAAAAAAAAAATGGTCACTCATTACAGCAGACAGTGCCTATTGACTGTAGGTGAATTAAGAAACCAAGGAGTATATTTACTAAACTACGGGTTTGAAAAAAGTGGAGATGTTGCCTATAGCAACCAATCAGATTCTAGCTGTCATTTTGTAGCATGCACAAAATAATTAGAAGGTGATTGGTTGCTATAGGCAACATCCCCACTTTTTCAAACCCGCAGTTTAATAAATATACCCCCAAGACTCGAAGGCTAGCTGACAGATCTTCATTAAAGAATGTCAAAACTTCAAACCAGGTTTAGGAGAAAGTAATCCAGCGTTTCCCAGCCCGTGTGTTAGGTCAGATCTGTGTGTCATGATGCCAGATTGGATGAGAATTCAGAGGTATTGAAAAGAAATCTTATGTGCAGTCAAATTATAAAACTATATTTTTTAGTTGTTCAAAATAACACAAACTGCCACCATTCCTGATTATTTACAATATTGTAACATCAGTGGGCCTGAAAACGGAATTATTTGTTTATGCCTATACTATATGCAGAAATGATGCATCATTCATTAATTGTAATTTTAAGACATTTTAATTGAATAATACGCCCCTTGACCTTTATGTCCCCATGATCCAACTGCCATGTATCATGATCTGTTCTGATATACAGCAAAGCAGCTATTTGATTTTTTTCCATGCCACCATTGATGTTTCAACAAAACTAATCTGATCATTATTTCTGTTTAAAATAACATAACACAAAACATATAAGACATATATGTAAACTTCTCAAGTGTCTCTCAATTGATTGGTCGAGTTGCCAGTTTCATCATCAATAATACTGCAGAGATTTAGAACAGGTCAGCAAGCAAAAAAAAAAAAAAAAAGCCATTGCATGTCTTATTTATTCTCTAAGCAATAGGTGGCAGAAGATATGAGGAAATCCCAACAAATGACTAGCACACACAACTGCTGCAAGACAGACCTGCCCTTTTGGACACGCTGTCCATGGCAGCTCAGCCGTGAACGGCAATGCATTTGCTCAGTTGCTGTCTGAGGTTACTGTGGGGGCTCATGTGTTCATTCAATTCAGTTGGAAAGCTGTGTTAAAGTAAACAAGCAGCCGTCTCCACCTGATAGGCACTAACAATGTGGCAGGGACAGGTTATATAATAGGTTGTGTTGAACTCAATTCTGTAAAGGGTGAATAAAGTATGATTTGCAATTACAGGCGCAAATAAAGCTTGAAATCTTTTAATGGATGGCTTGCAGAAGAGAAGGTGATTTATTGATAAGTAAATTAGATAAAAGTCACAGGATGACCTTTTTTCTTTCAGGGAATTACAGTGACATTGTATAGCACTGGCATTTTGTAAATACGTGATAATAATTTATAAGAACTATCCAAGTATTTAGTCTGTCATTATCTCATACAGCTGTTATCGCCAAAATAATTGGCTCCATTTGCAATTATATCACCTTGGCACACAAGTAAATTATAGCAATGGACGTGCCAGAGGACATCACCAACCAAGTCCAGAGACTCATCCTATAACTTCAGACCTCAATCTCAAGTTGTATTCAGTCCAAGAGCGTGGAAAATTAGGTTGTCCTCATTGTCATTTGTTCTGTGTGTTTTGTTTTGTTTTGTTTTAAGGAAGAAAAAAGAAAGAATACCACTAACAAACTTCTATGAACTTTATATGAAGATACCTTTGGCTAGGGTCTAACACTTATTACATTCAGCAGGGGTGGATTGGCTATAAGCCCTATCAGGAGTTTTCCTGGTAGGCTGGTGGCCTAATGAGGCCGCCTGATGATTAATCCAGGGAACCCAACACATTGTTGAATGTGACGAGTGCGCCATGGCCCGGCGGCATATGGCAATGTGAGGCGGGTGGCATATGGCAATGTGAGGCGCGCGCCATGGCAGGGTGGCATATGGCAATGTGGCACGTGCGCCATGGCAGGGCGGCATATGGCAGTGTAATGTGCGCCATGGCAGGGCGGCATATGGCAATGTTATGTGTGTGTGTGTGTGTGTGATGGCAGGGGGTATATGGCAATGTAATGTGTGTGTGTGGGCAGAGGGGCTTATGGCAATGTAATGTGTGTGAGGTAGGTGGTGGCCAATTAATTGGTGCTATTTTATTTGTGGGGTGATGGTGGGGCAATTTCATTTAATAGTGGGGCTTATTAATTTAACATGGGGTGGTTTGGGGGCTATTAATTTAATGTGGGAGTGAATGTGGAGAGAATAATGTCTATTTATTAAATGTGAATATGCAATATTTAATAGTAGTTATGGTTGCGGGAAATAGGTATATTTATTAAACGGAAATTATATACATTTTTTGCTGGGGCTGTTTGGAGGGAAGGAAATTGTTTATTTATTAAATGTGAGTACTATTATTTTAATATTGGGGCTGGAGGGAGGCCTAATTATTAAATGTGGGTGCTTTAATTTAACACCATAGCACATTGGAGTTTTGTAAATTTCATTTACTAATTTTTTTTTCAAACTAGGGCCCCACACATTCCTTCCAGACAAGCAACAACTGATCCATACTTACCAACTTTTTGGAGTTGGTGTCCGGGAGCCTCCCTGGGGCAGGTGGGCGTGCGGGGAGCGGGACTCCAAAATCGTGTCATTTTGGAGCCCTCCTGGAATCCGGGAGCAAATGCTGCGATTCCCGGAGAATCGTGGCATTTTGGCCCAAATTTGGGCAGATGCGGGAGATTGCCACACTCTCCCGGGAGTCCGTGAGACCCACCCGAAATGCGGACATTCAGGGAGAGTTGGCAAGTATGAACTGATCTTAGGAAACCAACAGCCTCAGATGTGACAGTGACAAGACAGGTAGGAGAGAGCAGGACAGTCTGCAACTGTCCTGAATCTGGTGAGGAAATCCCGAATTTGGGCATCTGTCTTGTTTAGTCAGGATTTGGTCCTACTGCAAGAACAGTTGGGAGGTATGACACACTGTACTACTCGTGAAGGCAGAGGTGCATGCAACTAACAGTAGTGCACACAGTTGTGTATGTGTAGTTTTCTAAAATGTATCCAAAATGATAACCCCTCTGTCTTAAGTGCTCCAGGTCCCCCAGAACCTCATTTCAGCTTTGGTGATACTTTAGTGGTTCCCGCCTTGATTCCATTGCCTGTCTTCTACCTTGCACTGGTCCCAATCTGAGATCACTTTGTTGAACATATGAGCAGCCCTCATTGAACTAACAATTTAATTAACCCTGGCTCCTTTGCACTTACTATATCACCAGCAAACCCTTGGAATAGCTCTCCCCTTCACTTATGCCATTGTCTGCCAACGCTTCCTTCACTGTTGTTAAATCAAACCACCACCACCAATAACTGGGCACATTTAGGGCTCATACACAATTGTTACAAAAGAAGTTTTCTTGCAGATGCTTGCAAAATGTCACCCTTATGGTGATCACACTGGATAGCTATTATAAGGATTATTTTTAATGTCTTTTGTTAAAACACGGAGAGGAGAGGGACGGGGAGGGGAGGGCAGGGGAGGGGAGAGGAGAGGGGGGGAGGGGAGGGGAGGGGAGGGGAGGGGAGAGGAGGGGAGGGGAGGGGAGGGGAGAGGAGGGGAGGGGAGAGGAGAGGAGAGGAGGGGAGAGGAGAGGAGAGGAGGGGAGAGGAGAGGAGAGGAGGGGAGAGGAGGGGAGGGGAGGGGAGAGGAGGGGAGAGGAGGGGAGGGGAGAGAGGAGAGAGGAGATTTGACTGGTAGTTTGCATTTCAGGGCGTCAGGGAAAGATGCAACAGTGGGGTAAGTTGCTCATATGCTACTCTGGCTAAAACTTAAACACAGTCAGATATGTTTCTATGAAGAAATATTGGAAGGATGTGTTGTTAGTGGGCGGCTAAACAAGTTTGAGCACAGAGGCATAAATCATTCGCACATAATGCAAAATGATTCTTGCAATTTTATAACAGAGGACTGCACACTTATTCCCTGCATTACTTTAGCTATGACCCACTGTGTGTAAAGTCACCACATCTAGGGTTTCCTAGATGTTACTACAACCAAATTCCAGTAGTTCTAAATCCAGTTTACTTTTGTGTTGGCCCCACCTACAGTTGTGTTGGTCCCGTCCACATAAGGCCACTTTAATAATTTTTTCCAGAGCCACTTTAAGTTCCCAATCCGCCTCTGATAAGGACTGACCTGCGAGTGGCTTTATACAATCAATTTATTTTTTGTTTTAATACGTACAATTTGCTTGAAGCAGCATTAAGTGAAAATAAAGACTTGCTTACAAAACATGCCAACATTTTAATACAATGTCCTTGCTGATGGGTAGGGGCTTACATGATCACCATGAAAGATACACTCTATGCATATACAGTTCATTACCTCCACCCATACACAACCACCTTACCAGTGGGCATAACAATAATGCAACTGTATTAGCTTTGAATTACCTTCAGTACATATTAACCCATACTAAGTAATAACAGAATATCAGAATTACAATAGGCATACAGAACAGAATTCACCCTGTGCAGTTGGCCAAAGTAAAAATAAATATCCATTGTCTACTGGTTACTAAGGGCACTGCACCCACAGCAGTCTGTTACCCGATAAGAATGTACAGCTCTCCAACTGAACTGCATGTTTCAGTACTAAGGGGTGCAGTGCATCTGTACGGTATATGGGTATATAACACTATGTATACTTTTATAAGGCTGCTGGTTTCTGTATGTGAAGCACACTGTTGGCCTGTCTGCTTTCCCTATTCCCACACATCAGATAATGTTCCTTCTGGCTGTTTTTAATCAGCTTTTTGCTATAGGGTAAACTATCTTAATAATTTGATGCCACCATAAAAAGCTATGATTTTTTCTGTTTCCTGAGAAGTCTCAATTTCTATTACAGAACATTGTCTTATCAAGTGGTGTACTGACATTCAACTGCGAAAAAGAACAAAATACATTATTCTTCAGACATTCCAAAATTAGCTTCAGCTTCATAAGCATCTCAAATGAGCTCCAAAGCTTTGTACAACTCAAATTATTGTATCTGCAACACAATGAGATATTACCACTGGACAGAGGATTAAATTAACAAGAGGCATTTTGACAACAATGAATTTTAATGAACTCTAATGCTGGCTGCTAAAGTATTCTACTGAATAATATGAGGGTATAGTGCCAGTCTTAGCATGTACAATTCTCCAGACTTGTTATTTGTATGTACTTTGTACACGTGGATCTCTCAAATGCGTTCGCAATTGTGACACACAAAATGTCGGCAGTTAACCTGCTGACATGAAAAGGTCAGGAGGCTAAATACAGACACTTCCATTGTGGGGGCAGAAAAAAGAAGGCAGACATTCACAATGCCGACATGTAAAGACCAATGCCGGTGGCCTCACTTGTACAAGAGCATCAGACGGAACACAAAAATTATAGAGGGGGAGGGGTTTTCCAAAACAAAGCAGTTCAATAAAGTCATCCACTGGTACAATAATCTGACACTTAGGAGTGCAGGGAGATTCTAGGCATAAAGTTGTGTGTGTGGGGGGGGCCCTGGTTTGCCTGTGTAGTTGGAGGAGCCAACCACCGGTCTGGCATACCTCCCAACTATTCAGATTTCAGGGCTATGCCGTGGCAGCACCCCTGTCTCGCTGTCAGACACTGACATGTTGGAAGGTTTGGTGTGGCCACACCCCTTTCTGTGGCTGTGGGAGGGGCCCCAAGAAGTTGCTGCCCAAAATTTCTCTTTGGATAGCCCTATCTAGCTATCATACCTCGGCAGGACCTAGGTAACCACCTCTAAAAAGCTACTGCTGTTACCCAAGTTTTTGGGGTATTTTTGCTGCCTCTTAGACCTGTCTGAAGAAGCTGTAGAATACAAGGAAACTGCAAGATTACCAGACACATTAAATAATAAAATTTTTGTGGGATTTTAAAACAAGTCAGCTCTATTTTATCCCAGTGCTTTGCCAGTGTAGAAATACATTTCTGTCCTCTCTTCTCCCATAGGTACTTACAAGATTACACAAAAAACTCAAATAGATTTATGTTGCAATTTTGTACATTCTTGTATGTGTGATATAATCCTCATCATAAGTATATTGCGGGCTTAGGCAATCCGTGGCTCTCTAGCAGTTGTGGTACTAGAAGTTCCATCATCATTAGGAGTTTTAGATGCTGGGGATCATCTCTGGTGGACTTAACTAAGCAACTGGCCTCATAACCACACATTTTCTTATTGTAACAAGAGGATGGTTGGAGATGCAGTTAAAACACAGACTGATGTATCCTGCTTAATAGAAATAATATATTCTGATGTATATACTTTTAATTAATACTATGCACACCACACATTTCATATATGTACCCCTACACATATAGTGAATAACCTAATGGTACTATAATGGAAACTACTGAGGAGAGAAGGGATCTAGGATCTATTGCAGGTGACTTAAAGGCAGTTAAGCAATGGAACAAAGCAATGAGAAAGTCAAGTCAGATGCTTGGTTGCATAGGGAGAGGAATCAGCAGCAGCAAGAAAGAAAGTAGTAATAATGCCACTGTATAGGTCATTGGTATGGCCTCATCGAGAGTACAGCCTCATCGAGAGTACAGCCTCATCGAGAGTACAGCCTCATCGAGAGTACAGCCTCATCGAGAGTACAGCCTCATCGAGAGTACAGCCTCATCGAGAGTACAGCCTCATCGAGAGTACAGCCTCATCGAGAATACTGTGTTCAGTTCTGGAGGCCATATCTGCAAAAGGATAGAAATACATTAGAGACAGTACAAAGAAGAGCAACTAAAATGGTGCATGGCCTACAGCACAGGACTTCCCCAGAAAGACTAAAAAAATCTTAATATGTATAGTTTGGAGCAGAGAAGGGAACGGGGGGGGGGGCATGATAGAAACTTTCAAATGTATTAAGGGTTTTTAACAAGGTACAGGAGGGAAACATTCTTTAAATGAAATTAATTATTAGGACACGAGGACATGCACTGAAACTGGAGGACTGTAGCTTCAGAGGAAATTTGAGGAAAAATTACTTCATGGGTAGTGGATAAGTGGAATAGCCTCCCATTAGAGGTGGTAGAGGCTAATACAGTACAGCAATTT
Source organism: Mixophyes fleayi (assembly GCF_038048845.1). Taxonomy (NCBI): domain Eukaryota; kingdom Metazoa; phylum Chordata; class Amphibia; order Anura; family Limnodynastidae; genus Mixophyes; species Mixophyes fleayi. The sequence goes on along the minus strand of NC_134402.1, from coordinate 326,509,285 downwards.
TAACATGCTTGGTATAGACATAAGGATACAAAAAAAAAAACAAGGATCACATCGGGTTTGTGGTTACTATAGGTTAAAAAAATGGCCCCACCCCCTCTGACACCTAAGGCTGCACAATATGTGCAGGTCCGTTCGGCAGTGACAGGCAGGGAGAGTGTGTTGCCCGGCTGCTCTGATTGTGTTTTAAACACAATCAGAGCAGCCGGGCAGCACACTGTCTCTGCCGAACAGACCTGCACATAGTGTGCACCCGCCGGCAGCAAGCCCCATTACGGTAGCGCCAGAAATAGGTCGGTGTAGGGTGTCAATTAGAGATGCTCTGGCTCGTTTTTCTGAAAACCGAGCCCACCCAAACTTAGGGGATCTGAGTAGGCTCGCAAGCCGGCTCTGTACTTTCGCCCGTCCTCGGCTCTGAATCGAGGCAAAACGTCATTGTTGCGTTGTCGGATCTCGCAGGTTTTGGACTCCATAAGTATCTCCCTCCCCAGGAGATCCAGCACCATTGCTCACACAGAAACAGGAGTATCAATGTTCTTATCACTCTCCATTCTCCAGTGACATTGCTCAGTACCATTGCTCACACAGAAACAGGGGTAGCAGTGTTCTTGTCACTCTCCAGTCTCCAGTGCTGTTGCTCAGTACCATTGCTCATACAGAAACAGGAGGAGTAGCAGTGTTCATGTCACTTGACAAAAATTGACTGGAAATGACTTGAAATTAATGTTATTGAGGTTAATAATAATGTAGGAACAAAAAAAAGGAGCCAAATTATGTGATTTTAGCAAGAAAAAAAAAATTGTGATCCAAAAACCAAAACACACAAGGGCGGATTTCCCACAACCAAAACACGAAGTTAATCCAAATCCAAAACACGGGGGTCAGTGAACATCTCTAGTGTCAATATGTGTTTCACAGAAGGGAACATGTCTGTTGTATTTGATCTTCAGTTGTAGGATTTTTTTTTAGAGCTTTCCTTGTTTTGTTTTTACTGTAGTTGGGAAACCCAACCACAGCTGGTTGATCAGCTGGTAGAGGTCAAGTTTTCCCTCAAGGGTGAAATGCACCTCTGTAATGGTACATGCTACAAACGGTTTTTTTTTTTAACCAGAGAATCCCTTTAAAGTATGTACAAATAAGTAACTAGTAATAATCAGATAAGTATATAAAAAGATGACTGGCTTTTGGTCGCATAATTGCCTGCATGCAGATGATTTCAGGAATTATGCAATACATTTTAGGTGTAATTATAGTAGCTTTCTGAAATCTTCTGAAATGAATAGGATGTATGCAGTGTAAATGCATTCTGGGTCTAGGAATTTAATTTAATGCTTACTTTGTTCTCTGAGAATTAAAATTGCAAATGCTCATCATACTGCTCTTCATGAAAACATTGCTTCTCTTTTATAGTCCTAGCCGTAAATCCACATTCTGATCTTTCAGTGGGTTATACTACATAGCCATACCAAATACATTGCTTACATAATTTACATTGAGATTAATCGGCTATGAAGGTTACCATGTTACATAAATCCAGACATATGGAATTTACATGATGCAGTCATGCATAGCAAAAACAGTTGATATACAGAACACATAGAATCCAACTGCAGTGCAGGCATGTGCATTTGATGTGTCATGATTAACATGGTCAATTGTTAATATCTTCATTACATTAATAACATGTAATAGAATAATAAAAGATAGTATGGCCTTCTATAATTCTACTACCAATCATGACTTATTCATGGCAATTCCACCTAGGATCACTGTGTATGTTCTACTTTCCTATATCTGAATTTTACAATTGAACTTTCTCTGCCGGCCATGACATTAGCCTGGCTATTGACATTTCTTGTCCAGTCTCATTCTTACTGGCTTCTCTATCTTGGTCTTGGTCATTTCTGGGTTCCTGATGACCACCTTCTCCAGTTACATAGACCTTAGGGTAAATTTCAACATTCTTTTCTTCCACCCAAGTTCAAACACTCTTAATTTGTTGCTGTTTCTCTCCTTGTCTCAGACTCTTCCTTGAGCCTATAGATATACACTTAAAACAAAGTGTACTGAAGTCCTGAGACAACTGACTAACGGTTAGTACTCTCAGCTATAAGGGAAACAGGAGCTGCTAAAAAAGTGCAAAGCACTAGTAGCCTGGTTTTTGGTGTTTATTTTAGAGTTCCTCTGTTTTGACATCGCACAACAAATCAGAATTAGTTCAGTAACAGAAATGATTCAATGTGGTAAGAGGCATGAGTCAAAAGTAAAAAACGATCTAAATGAGCATACCCAAAAACAAAAGTTTGTTAGAGCTCATACACAAGAGCACAGAAATCCGGAATGCAACAGGGGTTCGGCACGTGCCAACTAAGTCTAGTAAATGTTCCTTGACTTTGGTAACGGCCAACTGCGTTCACGAACATTAAAGACCAGTGAAATATAATGGAGTTGTATGGGATGTCCTGTCAAAGCACTATATAAAGTACATGGTACGCTGTGCTGCAGTGCAGCCTTCAGATGCATTAATGAGGTCAAATTACTTATGGTTCATCAAGCATTGTTTTTCAACGTCAGTGTGTATGTATCCTTATATAGTTATTGTATTTTAGTATAGTGTCTGACTACGCAAGTGTCCAGGGAAACAACTGACAATAACTGCAACAAACAAACAAAAAATCCCAACAAAGTAGCATCAACATATGGTAAAAGGCAAGTGATGTCAGTTATGGCTATAAATTTACTGCATTCTGATTTTAGGCTCCTAAACACAATGGGATTGTGAATTAACCCCTAAATGCCTTTTATAAAGGAATTGTATGCTCTGGAAAGTCTATTCTTCTCCAGTACAGCCTGCGAAATTACAAACATAAAGAGTGAACAGATACTTTTAGTCATTAAGTCAATTTTTCTTCTTTTCTTTTTTTTTATTGCTTTATACATAATGACCCTACAAAAGCTGTGCCATGATTACATAGCAGAACATGTCCACATCAACAGGCATTAGAAATTCAATCCACTCAAGACATATGCCGTAAAATCTCTTTATACGCTGCGCTGCACTCTTCATTTTGTATTATATCACACTAGAGACGCACCTTACACATAATGTGCATTTTTCCACATTATATTTTATATCTTGTTGCAGATGAATATGCCATTTCCTACAACATAATTATGTTTATATTGATATGTAACAGAGCTATCCATTCCAAAAGAACTTAAGAGTGCAAATTTTAACCCAGGCAGCTATTATTTTTCCAGGACGATATATTTCCAAGTAGGGAGATTTTGTCTGAGTGCTGTGGAGTGCTGGTTCCTGTAATGTGCTTACAGGCTCCTTTACTTGACAGTTGACTACCTGCAAACCTCTCAGCTCCAACTCAATTTATGATTGGAAAGGCATTTTTCTACTGTCCGCCTCTTGAGTCTCAGCACTGCTGAAGTCACCGACTCCCACAAGGTACTAGAACGGCAATGTGCACAGTTCTGGCCATGTTCATTAAAGGAGCATTTAGCAGCAGTTTGACAGGTTACGTAAAGTATCCGTGTACTTAAGTACAGACTGAATTAGAAGCAAAATAAACGTACCGCATATAAATATGGAAAGTAAAGCAAACAAACATTTTTCTCTTTAACTCCAAGAACGTCTGTTTGAAAAAAAGGCTTATGTTTGCTACTTCAACAAGATTCGTTTTTATTTCGTCACTGATGTCTTGTAAAACAGAGCAAACCTTACCCTAATCTAAATGTAGGGCTCATTTCTTGTTCATTTTGTCCGGTAATGACATTAATTATACAAAATGATTTAGTCACAATGAATGATCCATCACTCTTTAAAAGCAGTTTCTACAATGAAATTATCTTATATTAATACCATACTTACCAACTTTATAATCTTCGATTCCGGGAGCCTGCGCGTAGGTGGGTGTGACGGGGGGCGGGGCTCCAAAACGCGGGTCATTTTGGATCCGGCCCATGATGTAATGACGCAAACGCGTCATTTGACAGTGGCGGCGGGGCCAAACGCTGCGATTCACCGGGAATCTATGCATTTGGGACCTAATTCTGCCCACTTCACGAGGAAGTGGGCACTTCCTCGTGAAGTGGGCAGATCCGGGAGATTGTCACACTCTCCCGGGAGTCCGTGAGACTCTCGCAAAATGCGGGAGTCTCCCGGACATTCCTGAAGAGTTGGCAAGTATGATTAATACTGTTCCATGAATGTGATATCTGTTTTTTGCCCATGTAAAGTGTTCATCTTCCTACCAAAAAACACTGAAGGCAGCTACATTGTGAGGTGAACCAACCCTGATGGAGATGTAGTCTCAGTACACTAGCGATATTATTAAGGTAAAGAACAACTGCAACAAGTACACTTTAAATAACTAAAACCTGTAAACTACACAAGAAAAAAAAAACCTATATGTAGAATTGCTTAGTTTCCTATAAGTTACTGTATGCATTAAGCTACTGTATGGCATAAACAAAAAAATGTTTCTTACCCCCTCAGAAGTTTGAAGAGCATACATCCTAGAGAAAACCAGTCTGCACTGCTATCATACGCAGTGCCCTTCTGCAACACTTCAGGAGCCATGTACCCGTGTGTCCCTCTGAAATTTATACCACAAAAACATTTTAAACACAAGCTTTATTGCAGATTATTTGGTATATTTGCTAAATCATTGAAATCACACAAACAAAATAATACAGACCATTGTTTTTCATTATTGTATTAGTTATATTGTACTAATGTAATCACAGTCTACACCTGAGCTTAATGCAAAATACTTAATTTAGAAGAGTAAAAGTACAACATCCAGACAAACCTAACTATAAAGTAATACATAAAATCACATGAAACATTGCCTGCTCATTTTTCACCTTAAAAAAACATTCTTGTTTATAAAACACAGTAGATTACATCTTCTCTACAATGTGGGGGCATTCATGTGACACTGTTAAGCCATCTCTTGTGCTTTTCTTGGTTTTTTTTTTCTCAAAATTGACTGTACATCACATTGGGAGAGATTAAATAAATCCTAAGGTCTCCGTTGCAACTGCACTGCTATCACTATGTCATACTTACCAACTTTTGAAAAATCATTTCAGGGAGATCGAACACCTTAGTGAGAAGGGGACATGCCCTGCTCCACCCAAAGGGGTGTGTCCTTCTCCATCCGTGGGTGTATCTAGTGCACTATTGTACTAATTTATAATCTTCGATTCCGGGAGCCTGCGCGTAGGTGGGTGTGACGGGGGGGGGGGGCTCCAAAACGCGGGTCATTTTGGATCCGGCCCATGATGTAATGACGCAATATTAAAATACTTTACTATTTGCAACATCTAGTAGATTTGTGTGATACAGTAAGGTATTTTAATATCAATTAATTTGTTACCCATATTATACTTATATCATTTCTTATTTGTATTTTTATGTGGATGGATCCTCCACACAACTCTGTAGGTTCAGTCTACTCTCCTGGGAGTCAGTAAAATCACCCAATATTACGTGAGGGACATTCCAAGAGTAAGCAAACTCTAGATGAGTGCATGATGCACGATACTAAATACACACCAATCAGCCACAACATTAAAACCACTGACAAGTGTATTGAATAACAGATTATCTCGTTACAAGGACACCTGTCAAGGGGTGGGATATATTAAGCAGCCGAAAGCGCCTACACTGGGCACGCAAGCACCAGAACTAGACCATAGAGCAATGGAAGAAGGTGGCCTGGTCTGATTAATCACGTTTTCTTTTACATCATGAGAATGACCATGTGCACCGTTTACCTGGGGAAGAGATGGCACCAGGACACCATATAGGAAGAAGGCAACTGGAGGAAGCAGTGTGATGCTCTGGGTAATGTTCTGCTGGAAAATGTCAGTCCTGGCATTTATGTGGATGTTACTTTGACACGCACCACCTACTTAAACATTGTTGCAGACCAAGTACACCCCTGCATGGCAAAGGTATTCCCTGATGGCAGTAGCATCTTTCAGCAGAATAATACGCCCTGCCACACTGCAGAAATTGTTCAGGAATGGTGTGAGGAACATGACCGTTCAAAGTGTTTGACTTCCAAATTTTCCAGATCTGAATCCGATCGAGCATCTGTGGGATGGAAAAACAAATCCCCATCTCACAACTTACATGACTTAAAGAACCTGCTGCTAACGTTCTGGTGCAGATACCACAGGACACCTTCAGAGGTGCCCTGATGGATCAGAGCTGTTTTGACGGCACAAGGGGGACCTACACAATATTAGGCAGGTGGTTTTAATTCTGTGGCTGATCTGTGTATATATGCATACATACATATCCTGGTAATTACAAACCTGTGAGAATGAACACAAAGCTAACATTAGTACAAGTGTGCAGCTATTGTTCTTGGGCATGTTTAAATTGCGACAATGAATCACACGTGATGACTCATAATTATTGGTACTATTTAAAGGTAGCAGTGATTGGTGTAATGCCTATCTTGTAGAAATTAGATTCCTGAGCAGTGTTTTAATACTTCAATTTTGCTGTAATTAGAGAGCAATTCTGTAGCATACTCATGGTTTCTGAGAACAATTAACTGCTTTTAACTGATTTTGGCTAAGCATTTCTATAATCCTTTGTTACGTTTAATACATGGATCTGTGTAGATAAATACATTTTTCAGAAAACTGCATGTTCAGTCTTATTTTTTGGGGATATGCTCCATTGTTTTACATTTATTATCTGTACAGTGAGTAAAAAGTTCTCTTTCTCTTCCTATATACATGTACAAATATACAGGTTTATACCACAGGTGAACAATCATTATGGGCTACACAGGCTCAAAAGAGTGCAATGTTTTATCTTTGTAAATCTTTCACACATTGGACCACTAAATAATGTTTTGTGAGTTCATATGTTACTGTTAGGTGGGCATACATGCAGCCTTTACTATACTTTGGCACTATGGTCTCAGTCCATTCTTGAAATGCATTGGTGATGGAACCCTTTCTAGTGTCATTACAGCCGTTGAGTTCCTCCCACAGTATGGATCTGGAGTCTTGGGGTTAGGGAAGTAAGGGAGTTTAGTAAGTGATCTCCTCCTCCCAGCCCAGCTTGTAGTTAGTGGTGCAATGAGACTGTAAATTGGTTGTGCTATTTGCATGTGGCTGGTAGTGGGACCCTGCCAACCATATGGGGACACAGCTGAACGCATCCTATCAGTAGGAGCTGCTGACAGACAAACTGGGATGCCCTTCTTAGTATAACTTATGGTAGCACTGAAGAGATCTGACACAAGGCCCCAAATTCACCACCGTGTCTATAGACCAATTTAGTCTTCACGTGGCCCCAATATATCTAGTGGCGCTCTGTACTGCTCTGTGATATCATGCTGTAGAGCTATGCTCGTAAAATAATATATTTGAGTTGACTAAGTGCAAATAATGTTCCATGGCTGTAACTGGGTTTACCCCAAAACAGTTATCATTCTGCACTCCTTCTACTCTAACTTGTGGGAGTAGCCCTCTGCTATCATGTTACCATATTCTGTGACTGTGAGCCTGCTGCTTCCCTTATTTCTGTCCTGTGTCTATCCGCCTTGCTAGTTAATAACATTAACTTTATCCTTGACCGATCAAGGCCAGACTACATGAAGCCTTATTCTGAAGGCAAAGGAAGCAGCCCTAGGTGAACACACTACCTGTGATATTTCCACAGATATGAGTTGTATGTACATACACTCTGCTTTTAATCGAGATATCCATGTGTAGACACGCCTCCTTCTTATGAATGGTCTCCCTCGCCCACCATTTAACAAAAGGTCCCCTCACGCATTCAGCTGGAATCTACTCACAGCAAAGGAGGAGTCTATTTGTTTAGTCCTACTGAATGACACACACTACAAGTGATTCTGTGGGACCTCATATAAACCTGCGTAAACAAACCCCCTAGAATGAATATGAAAATTAAATATATAGTTTCCAGGACATCAGAAAGTTAACATTCTATAGTCTACCAAATGATTATGTTCTCTATTATAAATATTAATACGTTTACTGGCAATCGAAAATGTTACTTATTTTGTTTACCTGCCCAACTAACTTCAAACACAGGTCGCCGGAGTTACAGTAACAAGCACAGTCATCAGCTAAAACTAAAGAAACCAGGGTGCTTATCGCCAGGGAGTGGCAGCTCTTGTGGGCAGGAAACACTGAAGTTACACCAGGACAAACACATTCCTCTGTGTGGAAATCCATTTTATTCATATACTGTTTCTTTGTAGGGTTCAGCACAAATTTAATGTAGCTAAATAAATATTTACATCTAATTGTAAATATGGGTGTATTTGTGTACACCACAATATAAAGTACTCAAACATACTCTGGCATAACTATCAGTCTTTGTATGCAAATCCTAGTCTTTGCACAAATGTTGCGATTGGATAAGCAAAACCCTGGCATTTTGTCTCCGGTTACTTTGGAAACGTTTGGAAAAGTTCGCTCCACATAGCACTACACTGAACAATTACCTAGTATGCCCAGGGTCGTAACTAGGGCTGTGCGATAGGGGCGACCGCCCAGGGCGCAACGCTGACGGGGGGCGCAATTTAGGAATATTTTAGGTTAATTTGGTTAAAATTGAGGGCTAGGGGGGCGGCATTTGTCTTTCTCGCCCAGGGCGCTAGAATTCTAAGTTACGGCTCTGATTATGTCCACAGGTGGTCTGCATAGTTTTATAGTATGATCGGTTGGCACCGAAAAGGCAAATCACTTTGCTGCTAAGTGTGGTCCTTGCAGACTCTTGTCCTATCACAGCTTACCAGAACAATTGCACTTTAGTCAGAAATCCCCATCCTCTGTAATTTGTCGTAAATGGGTGTTTAGGCTGCTCATGTTTTCCTATGTTGTTTCTGTTTATATTTTTTTTATTCAGTACCAACTGTTATGTTTTTACCTGGACCCGTCACTTATTTTGATTGATGAAATGTCCAAATACACTACGTTGCCTTGGATCAGTGATGGGCAACAGACACCATTCAAGCCTTCACCTGCAGCTTATAGCTCCATCCTGCCTTATTTTCATTATTGTGTCATTACAACCAGCCCTTTCCAAGATAGTAGTGCTCTACTTAATGACGTTTGCATTGAGGCAACAATATAACTCCTCCATGAATCATGAGGCAGCATAGAGAGAAACAGATCAGCAGGGATTAATGTGACTATGTCATGTGTTCTAAATGCAGAAGTGTCAATCTCTAACAGACAGCAATGTTTAAGGTGCAGTGGTATCATGTAAGCCCCATGTCATTAGGCTCCAGACAGTTGTTCAGACTGCATGTAAGACCTTTATAAATGTGACTACTTACACACTAGCATGTGGCTTCTTCTTGGAAAAATCACACGCAAGTCCCAAGTCTGATATCCTCACATGTCCATGTTCATCTAAAAGAATATTTGCTGGCTGAAAACAGAGAAAGTGGAAAGAATATAATAAATCATCACAGTCACTCACATCCCGCCAGAACTCAAATTCTAGGTAGGTCTGTAACGCCCTATCTTGTGATAGGAGACTTGGCTGTAAATATACAATTAATAAATGATAACAAGTCTCTGCTCCTCTGTGGAAAGTTGAACTCTAAGGTGTATATTAACTAAACTGCAGGTTTGAAAAAGTGGAGATGTTACCTATAGCAACCAATCAGATTCTAGCTGTGATTTATTTAGTACATTCTACAAAAATGACAGCTAGAATCTGATTGGTTGCTATAGGAAACATCTCCACCTTTTCAAAACCGCCGTTTTGTAAATATACCCCCAAATGTATTGAACAAGGTTTTGAAACCTAGAAATTACAGGTCAGTAGTACAGCTCAGTATATAGAAAAACTGCTGATATTCTTACACTTTAGGTATGGAAGCATGTTTGCCACAGCAATTTATTGCACATCTACTCTAACACATTTTATAGAAGTTTAATGATGAAAAATAATTATGTACAGAACAGCAACAGGTAAGAAAGTCTAAAGTAGGCGACGGTATGAGGGAGTTACCGTATATACTTGTGTATAAGCCGAGTTTTTCAGCACATTTTTTTAACGCTGAAAAAGCCTACCCTCGGCTTATACTCGAGTCAATAAGTTTCCACAGTTTTCTGTGGTCCTCGGCTTATATTCGAGTATATACGGTAATTTGATTCTGCAGAGTGTATGCTTCCATAAAGAGCTTGACAATATTATGATTGGACTATTGTCAGGTATGTTGGTAAACTCAACCAGAAGATAGGTCTGTGGAATGATGACCACACACATGACTATAGCAAACAAGCCCCAGTAAAGACGGAAGAGTTGGATCCTCTCCAATTTGGCCACCTGGCAACATGTGTGTGCTGGGCGCACAGCAGGATAGACTGTATGTGGTCAACAGTAGTGTTCTTTTATTATGTATAATAATAGTGCTTTGCTCACCAGCTGGACATGCCCTGGAGATGGGCGACTGTTCCTAACAGATTTATATGGAAGCTGGCATTAAAGTGGACCTGCTGTTACCACATCAATTCACACTGGTGTCTTATAACCATGAAGAAACAATATATTGACTATATTAGGAAGAGAATATAGCATTTATAATTACATTTTCTTTTGATTATCCAAGATACAATTAGAGGGGCCGCTTTTGTAATTAAACTACAGCAATAATGCCAATTCTATCTGTTCTCTCATTTGCACAGAAAAGGACAGTGCTGCAGGAAAAATAATAATGTGATAACACATAAAATGTGGATTGATAAGAAGATCTGATAGAAACAACAATAGTTTTTAGTGCACTAATGAATGCATATGCAATATGAATTTGATATATACTTGATGTGAATTTGGCACTAGTGTTTGTTGCACCAGGTGTATAAAGTGGTGTTGAACAGCTGACAATCTGCCTTGATGTAAACATCAGGGCAGACCTTTGCAGTATGTAAAATTCAAGGGTTTTAATATTTAATTAAAAAAAAAACACAGCATGGCCAAACAGTGTGGGGTCATCTCACAAAATCCACAACCAGCAAAGGCTGGGCACACAGTGTGGGATACCCATCATAATACGACCACTCCAGCCTAGTCAGTGTGGGACTGAATTCCCTATGGCAGAGTTTCTTAACTCCAGTCCCCATGCAATCCCAACAGCTCACATTTTAAGGATGTCTTTAATCATGCCCAGGAGATGATTTTCAGGGAGGACTGGATGGAGTTAAGAAACACTACAATTGGGCTTACAAAAAATTACCACCCTCCAACCCCAGGAAAGAACAGCCACATGCCGATAACACAGAGGCTCCTTCCAACTCCAGTGTGCAGAGGGAGTTGGGGTAACAAAGTCTTAAATGAAGAAAAAAAGCATTTTTGCATGTGGCCCTACTGATCCCAGCAAGCCCTGGCAGCCATAACCTGCTGGTGTATGCGGGCACAGGTACAACTACAAGTGTCTGCATACCCATGGCTACCAGAGCATGTGGGCACTTTTAAAAGTACAAGTGCCCAAATGCCCTGGTATCCTGTGGCCGCTGGTGCCACATAAACAATATTGTTTTTTAACAAAAAAAAAAACACGCGCGCGCACACACACAGCAATAATCCTTTATGTAAATAAACATTCCCACATTCCATTATTCACCAAATGATCACCTACATACATGGGATCTCCTACTATTCCTCAAGCTTTTTTTTTTTAAAAAAACAAAAAACCCCTACATTGATGCTGTATACCTGCTCCATGAGGAGTCCTGTCATTAACTAACCAGTACAAAAAGCCTTTTCCCGATTGGTTAGTAGGAGCTAGACCCCATGTGGATCTAACCATAAAGATCTTCTTTGATACAATGAGGTTTATGGAGACATTTAATCAATGAACCTCGTTGACACAGTGTCAATAAAGTTCATTGCTGCTAGATCCCACGTATAAGTGTCCCTTTATTACTCCATGAGTACTTGTGGTTTATTCTTGCACATTTAGATTATAGCAACAAAGTGTGAATATTTTCCTTCTCGCTGGAAAGGTAAAAGACCTTTCCAACAGCACATGTTTCTATCAAAATGTTTTTTTTTTCCCCTTGCGATCATGAATCCATGTAATGGAATGAGGGAGGGAACCACATGAATAAAACAGTCTTATTTTAATATACTGCTTTAAAATTACTTGCTTTGATTACACAATTCACCTACTTCTCAAAAAGAAAAGTTTCCTATGACCCAGATAATCAATGCTGCGTGTTCATCCTGGATTGCACTGCAGACCCGTCACACTGACAGCACTAGTTTTTGGCATGCCAACGATGAGGAGTCTATTTATGTGTGCCTTTTTTCTTTTTTTGGCTCAGGAAATGCATCAGAAGGAAAAAGCTTCAAGATTTTGGAGGGGAGTCACATGGTGTTGTGATGCTTGGCAATGAAAATAATGTCAATTCTTTGGATTCAGGCCACACAAGACAACATTAGCTAGAATACTGAATGTGTGTGGCGCAGGCTCATAGACTGGTATCTATTCTAGATCTCCAGAGCCAACATAAAATTTCCACAATGATGTTTTGTAATGACAGCCATGCCCTGTCTACAGGTTCGACCCTGAAAACTACATATATGCATAAAGTGCACAGTACAACTTCTACATTTTGTGTCCATATAATATTCCTTATCATAATAATATATTCCATTATGCATTCAGTATTGGAATTTGAACACTGAAGACATACAAACGTACTATTTCTACAGATATTTAAACATGTATTAGCATGACTTGTGTATTTTATAATTCTTATATATATAGGGGTCATATCATGCTGGTGTGCATTTATTGCTGGGAACAGGTCTCTTAAGTCAGCTCTCGCTAGCATCACAAATATTGCAAATTCAACTTTATATTAACAGTGTTTGACCAGTTGGCTGCTTATTCCCCTGTTATGGCAATATCTAACTTCAGGGGTGTAGTAGGAACCCAAGATTCCATGGCTATAGGCATCAGAAAGTAAATCCTGGTAAGGGTAAGTGTGTGTGTATATATTTATTTTGTTCCAGCTCTATTATTCACAAAACACTCTGCCACTCCCCAACACGTAATGCAACTGAAAGATTAAGACCATTTGCATTGTAGATGGATGCAGGTGAAAGGGAGACATAGTGGAAGGCTGTGTTACAAAATGGTAATTGCTGGATCAGTTTGGAGAAGAAACAGAAATACACCACTTATATTTAAGTGAAAATGTAAAATACAGCAGATGTACTCAAGTAAACAAAAACTGCTGCAGCCTTTTTTTTTTTTTTTTTAAAAGGTTCTCAACATTAAGCAGCTTTTAAGACATAAATGGAAGCAAACATCATAAAAATGGACTTTCTATGATTACTTTGAAAATACACTCCATACACTGGAAATTTTGAATCTGATCACATAAAAACAAAATAACCAACTGTACAACTGCCCTATGTGTGGTCCTTCCTGTTCCTTCACAGCACAACTAACAGACATTAAACAGACAGGTATTGCACAGAGGGTGAAATGTGAAAAAGAGCAGCACAAACAAAGCTATGGCTAAGTGGTGATCATGCAGACTGACATTTTGTGACAAAGCAATAAGAAATGGTAGGGGAGACACCAGGTGACACATTCTGTGTCATATAATCCTGGATAACTACCATGGCACACTGTGTATAATGACTCTCAATAGCAGCACCTTGTCTTCAGAAGAGAAACAGAAGAAGCATTGAGATGATGACAAACTAGGGATCACTGATTTTCGGAGCATGCGGTTCTGTTGAAACATTTGACAGCCCTGGGATTTCTCCTTTGGATTGCCTTAAGGGATTGCCGGCCTTCACACTGGCATCATAAACAATGGTTTGACTTTAAAAAGGTCCGGCAGATTGTTACAACTGCAATATAAACCTATGTCACGCAGCTGGTGAGGTTAGTGGAGAATAAAGAGGGAAAAGGACATGGCTAGAGGAAATGATGTGTTTGCTATGCTTACAGTAACCACTAACTGAAAGGATCTTTGTATATTCCTTGCCGTCTTATTCCATGACCACTATTCTGCATGATTATCTTACTCTTACTAGACAAGCAGATATTAAATAAAAGGTGAAATGCCATATTGGTTACACCATGATGGACCTGAGGGATTTCAAATGAGAAACAGATTCTAGATTGGTTTAGCTCCACTTTCCAAGGTTTAGCAAATTCAATTCATTTATTCACAATTGTGCAGAAGGATGATTGGATAATATATCCTGTAGTTCTGTCACTCACTCTGAACTGGTCACTAACCAAAGCAATAACAGAGCTCATTCATATCTGTCAGAAACACCAAAAGCCACATTTGAATAAAAAAGAAAAAAATTGCAAGAAAACACTTTGGTGAAATTAAGATTTTTTTTGCACAACAATACAGCATTAATGCTTTAAGTGAAAACTTTAGAAAAATGTAATTAACTTGTTAACGCCCTGTGAAAATCATTGACAGTTATTTTATATACCAATTGTAAGACAGATTTGTTCTTGAAATTGCTTGTTCTTGTTTTTTATTTCTTACAAACACTGTACCACCTCTTCTCTTATTCAGTAGGACACAAGTCTTAGAATCTATTCTGTTAAAATGTATGAGAAGAATGGATTTACATGAAATTGCACTAGAGCCGTAGCATAGTGCAACATCCCATGTTCGAAAAAGACAATGACTTTTTGGGCAGAATTCCACATGATCATTAATGTCTGGTTTCCAATCAGCCAGCCTTCTCCATACATATAATACCACAACACTTATCCAACTAAAATATTGCAACTGGTACAGCTTTTGGATGCAGCAAAAGCTCCAATGGCAACCAATTGTTATTCACAATAGTTTTACAAAGTTAAAACAAGATCGATGGAAGAAGTTTGTTTCACATAGAGGAGCATTTGACATTGGACGTCTCACATCACTATTCTGCCGTTGGGGGATAATACATTACCATCCCCACATTATGACACTGCGTCAGCAACATCAAGCCCTCTCAGTAACAGAGTCACCCACTAGATCAATACACATCTCCTGCTGCTGTGAGCATTCTAAAGATCTGATTGGCTGCAGGTTGTTCTCTCTCTGCCCACTTCAAAACTGAGGATGTTTCAGAAGAGCAGGAGATTAAGACTAAATACAATAAATTGTTCAGACCATAAGTGAAGCACACCTTAAAAGTTATATCGGAGAGCATTGTACTCTAGCAAAGGGTGGTTTCAAACATTCAAAGAGAAGTTTCCTTGAGAGTAGCACAATAGGGCAGACTCTGCCATACACACTTGTGCACAATAATACTTGCCCATATGCATACACACAAAAGCTAAAATAGGCTTATGAATGACAGTGGTGCCCATGGGATACATCTTTATGTTCCTTTTATCTCCTCACTTCTATTCCATCATCCACATTTCCCAATAAATATTCCATTCCTAAACCATCCATTTCATTTCCCACGGTTTACTTGGCTGCAGTTGAAACAAGCAGCACACTACAATAGTTAAAGGATACCTCCTTGATTTTCCCTAGTATCTGATTGCCTAGTGTGACAGGATGGACCGCCTATGCCACCCTGTCTGCTGTTGCTGGGAACCGGTTGGGCTTACTTTGTCACTGTTCCCTTTCGTTATCCAAAATGTGCCCTCTTGCCGCGGTAGGAGGGGCTCACACATACTGCCACCACTGGACTCCTTATCGGCATCAAGAAACCAGGTTTCTTCTCGGTGACTGACGTTGCTAGCATACACTGTTACTGGAGTACCTGGGCTGGAACCCCTGGATCTGGGTTGCTGTAGATGGATCCCCCCCCCCCCCCGGCCTATCACACTAGCCAGAGCTGCTGGGTAGCGGGCAGAACGGTGGTACTGGGTGCTGGGTCCAAACCTCAGAACAGTTGGGAACGGATTAGTGTTGGGTCTAATCTGTAGGTCACAGGATAGAGAGGGGACCCGGCCACCCCCAATTCATGCGGGCCACCAGCTGGCCATGTCCTCACGATTTCGCTCCTGGCCCCGCAGTCTCTTAGGGTTACCGTGGGTGCCCCGGCTCTTCCTGCCGAGACAGTCCATCCGCATTGCTGTGAGCCTTTCCTTGCTTGTGAATTATGTGAAAGTCATAAATTTGAAGAGCAAGGCTCTAGAGCAACAATCTGCCATTTTCCCCTGAGGTGTGTTGTAGCCACTTTAAAGGTTTATGATCAGTCACAACAGTAAAATGTCGTCCATAAAAATAAGGTTGAAGTTTTTTCACTGCCCAAAGAATGGGAAAACATTCCTCCTCAATTGTGGCATACAGGGCCCTCTTAACAACATTATGGGCCCCCGGGCAAAGCAGTGCACCGGGGCCGATTATATATATATATATATATACACACACAAAAAAAAAAAAGTTTATATATATATATATATATCACTTTTTTTTTACACATACACACACTGGTCAGTCATCAGCGTCCCTTGAAATAATTAAAAAAACAAAACCCTTAACTTACCTTATTCTCCGATGCGATCCTCTTCACTCTTCTTACAAGTCCCTGCAGCGCGAAAACAACTTTAATCAGCAGGCAGCAGGGGACTCCTCCGTGCTGCGCTCCGCAATGGATGTCGGGCGGGCGTGATGATGTCACGCCCGACATGCACTGCGAGTGCCGCACGGAGGAGGAGACTAGGAAGAGAGCCAGATCGCCAGCTGACCGCAATGTAAGTATTTTCTTCTTTTTTTTTTTCCAGCATTTTTTTGTTTAGCGCTGCCTCTGACGGGCCCCCGGGCACCTGCCCATTGTGCCCAATGGAAGAGATGGCCCTGGTGGCATACCCCACCTCCTGGATTAGCTGTTTTCTACTTAAATAGGCCACAGGGTGCTCCTGCCCATCTGGCCCCACCTGACAAAGTACTGCTCCCAGTCCATACTGTGACGCATCAGTTTGCACGTCCTTGTCATAATTGGGTGCCAACAGTAGTGGAGCACGAACCAGGGCTTCCTTTAATGACTGAAATGCTAACTCACAAGCGGGTGTCCAGTCAACTACTTTGGGGAGTTTCTTCTTAGTGAGATCTGTCAGGGGCTTTGCTACAGTGCTGAAGTCTGGGACGAAACGTCTTAGTAGCCTGAGGGCAGTACTTGCCTTTGGGTTGTGGGCCGGGGCCAGTCTCGGATTGCCTCTACCTTAGCTGGTTCTGGCTTAACCTTACCTCCCCCCACACGATGACCCAGGTACTGCACCCCGGACATCCCCATTTGACACTTGTCTGCTCTGATGGTCAGACCTGTGTCTGAATTTTCTCTAACACTTGCCCTACGTGTTTCAGATGATCCTCCCAGGATTTACTGTCATCCAAGTAAGCCTGAGCAAAGCCTTTACACCCTTCCAGCAGGTAGTCAACCACACGTTGGAAGGTGGCTGGCGCATTCTTCATCCCAAATGGCATGGACTTAAACTCGAACAGGCCAAATGGGGTGATGAATGCCGACCGTTCCTGAGCCTCAGGGTTCAGCAATATCTATTATCAATTCCCCTTGCTCAAGTCAAAGGTGGAAATATACTTTACTCCAGCCAATTCGTCTAACAGAGCATCAATTCGGGGCAGGGGATAGGCATCAGACGCGCTAGTCTACGCAAAACCGCGTTGTGTTGTCCTTCTTGGGAAACAATACAACGGAGGACACCCATGGACTATGCGATGGCTGGATCACCTCTAGCTCAAGCATCTCCTGTACCTCCTTGTATATATTTTCCTTGGCCTCTGATGAGACCCGATAAGCTGGTTGCCTAACTGGCCTATGCTCAGCAGTGTCCATATGGTGCATCACCAAGGAAGTCCGACCGAGTTTCCTACTGAACTGAGTCGTAAAGGGCCACAACACTGTCTCAAGTTGTTAACTCTGACGGACACTCAACTCCTCATCCCAGCCCACTTTCTCTATACCACCTTCACTTCTGGCATCCGCGAGGAGGTCAGGTAGCGGGTCACTTCATGGTTCCTTGTTGGTAAGCAGCAAACCGCCGCTACAGACTTCACACACTTGTGGTATGTCTTCAACATATTTATGTGTCAGGTCCGCTGCTGCCTACCGTCGCTATCAAATGACACCACGTAAGTGATGTCACTCAAGCGTTTTGAGACCATGTACAGTGTAGACCAGGCAGCCTGGAGCTTGTACTGGCGCATGAGCATCAGAACAAGGAACTTGAGGATAGATACAGGCCTTTTTATTTCTCATTGTGGACATACACTAAGGCAGACATATACCATCCGGATAGGAGCCGTTCGCTTCAGCTGTCCATGACCGGGACTGTAATTCGGATGTGCCACTTGAGAGGTATATGATACGCTGACTCGTCTCCTATTACCCGATTTGCACGCACCATCTGGATAGGAGCCGTCCGCTTCAGCTGTGTATGATCAGGACTGCAATTTGGATGTGTCGCTTGAGAGTTACATGATACGCTGATTGGTCTCCTATTTTCTAGTAGGAGTACAACAACCGTTTTTATCAGGATACATTGTTGATCTTAATTGTTTTATGTTTTTTAATACATGTAATAAATTGATTTATATTTTACTGGGGTAATGCACCATATATGATCTTGTCTCCATTTGCATATCGATTGAACAACGGTCCTTTGGGAGACATTCATGTAATTGAACTGGGTACTACCGAGGTGGACCTCCCCTATATACTTATATGTGAGTTCAAAGAACCTTATTGTGGTGTTTTGGATCCTATTATAACTTATAGGTGTTACCCATAATTTCTTTACACTACCCATAGGGGTTTCCGAGGAGGTTTAATAGTCGATCCATTTAACCCCTGACTCAACATTTCTTTTGTTTATTTTCACATATACTCCATTTGTTCATCGGAGAAAAAATAACACCAAGTATCATATCACCTAAAACCCTATGAGACACCCTACAGGAAGAAACACCTATACTCCTGTTTGTGGTGGAACAATATAAAAAGAACGGAGAAAAGAACTTATATCTGATGATGGATTTAATACCCTAGATGTTACGAATGTGGTTACTGCTTAATGCGCCTTCTGTACTTTATCTATTACAAGGACCTTCTGCCCTACCTCAAACATTCTGGCAAGCGTGCCCTGATCATACCAAGTCTTCTGTTTTGCCTGCGCTTTCACTAGGTTAGCCTGCGCGAGCCCCATGAGATTTTCTAACCGATCTCTGAGCTTCAACACATACTGCACCACAGAGACATCCTGGGTGGGTAACTCCCTTTTTCCCAAGACTCCCGGAACAGTTCAAGAAGCCCACGGACTCTGCGGCCATATAGCAGTTCAAAGGGGGAGAAACCGGTAGACTCCTGCGGCACCTCCCGATAAGCAAACAGGAGGTGCAGCAGGTAGCGTTCCCAGTCCCCCTTCCCCCCTCCGAAGTTGCCTGTTGCATGTGCTTCAGAGTGCCATTGAACCGCTCGCACAGTCCATTAGTCTGGGGACTGTAGGGGGCAGTACGGAGTTGCCACACTCCGCACTTTGCCCAGGGATACTGGATCAGTTCACTCATGAACTGTGTCCCATGATCAGTTAGGATCTCATTAGGGTACACTACTTTGCTAAATACGCCTAGTAGCGGGTCCTCTACCTTTTCCGCAGTTATGGAGGACAGAGCTACAGCCTCTGGATACGGGGTAGCGTAGTACATCACGGTGAGGATGTACCTCTTCCCCAATCTACTGGGCACAGGCAGGGGACCTAGTATGTCCACAGCCACTCACTGAAAATGTTCCCCAACTACTAGCAAGGACCTGAGGGGAGCATGAGCACTGGGGCGCCCAAGACGCTGACACACATCACAGGACTTACAGTAGGCCCGGACGTCATCCAACATTCCCGGCCAGAAAAAGTTCTGTGTCAGGCGCTTCAGTGTTCGATCTCTTCCTTGGTGTCCCGCCATAGGGATTTCATGGGCAACTGACGTTAGTTGCGTGCGAAAGCCCCATGGTACCACCAGTTGAACTTGTTTCCGGACTGGGCTATCCTCATCTACCTTCCTAGCTACACGATACAACAACCCTTTACGCCAGGTCACACTCCCCACCTCCATCGCTGGAAGCCTGCCACCAGCCTGATGCCTCATGCCTTCCAGTGAGGGATCGGAGAGCTGTGCTGCCCTGAACTCTTCCCTACAGCCCTCACTATCTTCTAAGTCAGGATATGCTGCAGGGGGGGTGTCTATGTTGGGGTGACTAGGGTCAAAGTGGGGCCAGTCAAAGGGAGGTCACTGTGGTCAGCTATGCTCACCTCTGGAGCTGGCACACTGCTAGGGACAGGAGCATCACCTGGCACCCCCACAAGATCAGGTTGGCAAGAGACATCATCCTCTGCGTTGCTAGGGGACGTAAAGGGCTGGCTGTTTCCTGAAGAAATAGCAGATGTGGTCTTTTCCTCTAGGCTGGGTTGTGCAGGTGTAGATCCTGAAGTTTAGCAGCTTGGCTCCGGGTAAGAGAGTGTTGAGAAATGCGGTTACAATTCCATTCCCAACATCATTGCCCAAGATCACATCAGTTGGGAGGCTACCCGTAACGGCAACATCTCGCAACTCCTGGCCATCTGCCCCG
Organism: Mixophyes fleayi; assembly: GCF_038048845.1. NCBI lineage: Eukaryota > Metazoa > Chordata > Amphibia > Anura > Limnodynastidae > Mixophyes > Mixophyes fleayi. The sequence goes on along the minus strand of NC_134402.1, from coordinate 326,488,683 downwards.
GCCAGATACACCCTTGAGACAAGCACTTCCTTCTCCAGTCCATCTGCCACAGTAACTTTGGCAGTGCGACCCTGCAATACTACAGCAGGATCAATAAAATGGGGACTCACTACAGTGATTGAGGCCCCTGTGTCTCCAAGTCCTTCTCCCTGCAGGAGTCTCAATTAGACTGGCTGCAGGTTTCTCTACATGTTTTTTGGCGGTCTTTTGGACACACAGGTGACTCTCTGATGATTCACCTTCAGACACGCCACACTCCATTGGGCTGGCAGGGGTGGAAACAGTCTCCAATGGCTTACACCTTCGCCAGTTGAGCAAGTCAGCCGGGCCCCAAGACTCGGATTAGAGTCACGAGTCTGGGGTGCTGGGGCTGTGGGACAGTCCATCCTTAAATGACCGATTTTCTCACAGTTGTAGCACTTCTCCAGCCTGGGCTCCGGTGGTCTCTGATAAGTCGCAGGGACAGGGCAGGGCGGTGGCTGGCGAATGGTACCCGAAGGGTTAGGTACTTGTTTTTGGAGGTGAGTAGAAGAGGGTTGTTCCCCTGATAGTACAGTCATTTTGGGGTTGGCTGTTAAACTGGCGATTCTGCCAGTGTGGTCTAACTGCCACATACTGATCCGCCAGCTGAGCCGCTTTTTCCAGGGTGGCTGGGCTACGCTCCAATACCCACTCCTTCACCTCCGACGCGCACCGGCGGTGAAATTGCTCTTTGCAAATTAAGCCCACTAATTCTTCCCAGGACTTGTCGTCAGATCCATTAATTCATCTGATTGACATCTGCCGCAACTGGTTGGCAAATTCCTCATGGCTGATATGGGTGCTTTTAGCCAAGTCCGGAAACTTCTGCAGGTAGGTCTCTGGAGTAATAACATAGTGCTTCAGGAGGGCCTGTTTTACCACATCGTAGTCCGCACAGTCGTCTGGGGACACTCCGCAATAAGCTTTCACTACACGACCTTTTAGCGTGAGAACCAGATACTTTACCCACTTCTGTTTGGGTAAGTCATGGAGGCTACAAGACATTTCGATCACCTGCAAATATCCATCAATATCAACAGCGTCATCAAATTTGGTAAAGTGAAGAGACCCAAAACTGAGCACAGCAGGTGACTGTTCGCGGGTCGCTGCAGGGGGCAGTGCCCACCGATTGCCCCACAACATGATAAGCAACCGCTCTGTCTCAGTTGTTTTGTCTCCCAGGGACCCCAGCTGCTGCATTACTACAGAAAAGTTACCCTCATCACGCTGTTGAACTTGCATCTTTGGTTCACTCCGTGGGGGGTGACTTTCGCTGGGAACAGGTGCTGTGTTCTAGGATGTTACTGCAGGTACCTCAAAGTTTGAAGTTAACATCTCCTCCTGGTCACTGTCAGCCTCATCCTCTGCTGACCCGTACTGCGCTTCCCAGGCTCTCAGCGCCTTTTTCATTTTTTTCCTCGTCGCTGTATAAGAAATTTCCAACTTCTTTGCTTGGCACAATATCTCAAGGTCCGCCTTGGACATTTTACTGTATTTGGACATCCTGGCTGCAGTTATTCCTCTCCTAAATAACTCGGCTCTCCTGACTGCTGCACGAAAAGCTGCCCTGGGTTTTCCTGCCACTTGCCACCAGAACTCTGTAAGAGGATGGACCGCCTATGCCACCCTATCTACTGTTGCTGGGAACCAGTTGGGCTTACTTTGCCACCGTTCCCTTTCGTTATCCCAAATGCGAACCTCTTGCCGCTGTAGGAGGGGCTTACACGTACTGCCAAAACTGGACTCCTTACTGGCCTCCAGAACCGGGTTTCTTCGGGGTGACTGACGCTGCTAGCGTACCCTGTTACTGGTGTACCTGGGCTGGTACCCCTGACCTCATCCTATTGATCAGGGTTGCTGTAGATGGATCCCCCCCTGGCCTATCACACTGGTCAGAGCTGCTGGATAACAGGCAGAGCAGTGGTACTGGGTGCTGGGTCCAAACCTCAGAACAGCTGGGAACGGATTAGAGTTGGGTCTTATCTGTAGGTCTTAGGATAGAGAAGTTTCCAAGCAGGTCTTTTAACCAGTGTAAGAGCAAATAAACATCACTTGTTTCAAAGGTACCAGTGATCAGGTCAGATGAAAGAACAGCTTTTTATACAAAACAGAGTCTTTTTTTTAATACACATTTGAGACTTGACTTAACAGGAGGTAATCCACCCTCCTGTCCCTTTAACCAATCTGGACTGATTCATGTAGCCTGCACATGAATCAGCCCAGAGAGGTTTTACACCTTTAACATTACTGCTATTGGCAGGGGGGAGTATACTTCGACCCTGTCCACGAGCTGGCAGGGAGAGGGGGGTTCAGCCCACTCTCCTCCCCTGGTGCCTCTCTGTCTGGGGCGAGAGATTTATCTTTTAAATCTCCCGCCCAAAGTTACTTCCAGGGACTCTGCTCCAGGGTCTGGTTCTGCTACCTGGCCGAAAATAGTACCAGGGGAGACCAGCCAGACCCCGGGACAGCAGTCCCTGCCCTGTCACTAGTTGAAGCTATTTGGGCTCCAACCAGGGACTTCGCTTCCTGAGACCCCCAGGAGGCGCTGCACTTCCTGGACCTATTTGCTTTCAGGAGACTGGTTGCTAAGTCCCTCCGGCAGCCATTGAAGCTGGCTGCCGGAGGGTGAAGGAAATCCAGAGCTGCCTCTGCAGCCCCAGCACAGGGTAAGTACTTTTTTTTTATTATACATATATACATATAGACTTTGCACACATATGCATTTAAAATACACATTTATACATTAATACATATAGTTACACGCCCGCCGTCTAGCGCTGGGACTTAACCCATTAAGTGCTCAGCGCCGGTTCCTTACCAGCGCTGCAGCGCCGACACATACTTTTTTACATTTACCGTATATACTCGTGTATAAGCCGAGCTTATACACGGGTGAACTTACCTGGTGTCTGGTCCCTCGGCTTCAACTTCTGCATATGCGTTCCAACACAGGCATATCTCTCTCTCTCTCTCTCTCTCTCTCTCTCCCCCCCCCCCCCTTTTTTTTTTAAAATTTACAGTGCAATTACATAATGAACAAACAATACAGCCACCATGTTCATACATTTATATCCCTACCCCTTATATACCCCTTTATTTAGGTTAGGTTGTACCCAATGCCAATGATTTTATAATCATTTATGAATGTTCCTTGTCATCTACTGTTATTTATGGTTTAGCTAGATTGAACCTATCATTTTTATTTAGGTTTTTAAATTAGCGCTCTTTTCCACCCTAGGCTTATACTCGAGTCAATAAGTTTTCCCAGTTTTATGTAGTAAAATTAGGTGCCTCGGCTTATATTCGGGTCGACTTATACTCGAGTATATACGGTAAATTACATTTTTACACTCCCCGGTGCTTAGCTCCGGGGTTTAACCCCTTCCATGCTCCAGCGCTGGGTGCTACTCACCTGATGCTGCAGCGCACATTTAAAATAAATTTTTTATTTATAATAAAAATACATTTTTATTAACAACTGTTCACGCGGCGCCTACTGCCGGTGATTTAACCCCTCAGGCGCCGGGAGTGTTAACGCCTCCAAAGGCCACTCTGTGGCGCTTCCTTTTACTGGTCAAAATCTACCTATTTATGTCCCTGTATTTTTTTAATAATTAAGGTTGCAGCAGATTCCAGAAAATAATTACAAAGCCATATAAGAATAAGTATTATATCTAGAACATATTGCTATTTTTTAGTTGCAATGAATAATACATTTATTATACTGTGTGTTAGACATCTATTTTACGTTATGGTGACAGATGTACTTTAAAGTAAGGGTACACCAAATTCAGGATTAGCAAATCAAGATGTATATGCAATTTTAGCACACACAAGTAATAGTTTCAAGTAGTTAAGAAATCCAGGATTCTAGGTTTTTTCTCTCCTGCTTAGTTTTAATATGCAAATTAACCCATTCTGTTCTTAAAAGATTCTGCCAAATTCAGAAGTAGGCATTAAGATAAATCTGAATTATGGCTTTTGGTCCATAAGGGACATAGTAGCAAAACAAAACATTCTAAAAATAAAAGGATTACACACTTGTCTTAGGAATGCTTGGTAGAAGCAAACTATCACAGTCTTCCCTGATATCTGGCCACTAAAAAAGACAGTTCAGTTTCATTCCATGCCTGGTACTCTATTTTTGCTTGCCTGATGAAACGTTACAGGGCAATTTTCTCTCTCTCATATCCATCACCAAGTGAAGCTGGTTATGGTTCCAGGTCTTATATGCAGAGCCAGGATAGTGGTCATGTGGATTATGGGAACATTCTATCGCCTAGTATAATAAATGCCTACCTTCAAGTCTCTGTATACTACAAAGCGATTGTGCATGTGCTCCAAGCCAAGAATAATTTCAGCAGCATAAAACCTCATCTCCTTCTCCGAGAAGACACCATGTTGGGAGAGGTGGTAGTGCAAATCCCCACCTGCAATTCACAAGGAAAATAGAAAATGAATTCATGACCCAGGAAGACATTTTTCACATACTGGAGGAACGAACATTCGTTCCACAAATGATATCAATATAATTTGAGCATTACAACGCACACACGGACACTGATACACACATATACAGACACGCACATATACACACACATATACACAGAGCCATAACTTAGATTTCTAGTGCCCTGGGCGAGAAAGACAAATGCCGCCCCCCTAGCCCTCAATTTTAACCAAATTAACCTAAAATATTCCTAAATTGCGCCCCCCTTCAGCGCTGCACCCTGGACGGTCGCCCCTGTCGCACAGCCCTAGTTACGGCCCTGCATATACACACACACATACACACACACATGTATACATTAATTATATATATATATATATATATATATATATATATATATATACATACATACGTTTTAAAGTTCATCCCCTATGTTCCCATCGATCTGCAAATCAATGGGAACATGTATGGCTACTTCACTCTTCCTGGTGTCTGTGGTGCTTATATAGCAGTAAGACAATAATCATCTGCTATTTCCCATTACAATCCAAATTCTGTAATGAGACCTCTACCCACCTGGGGCTAACCCCTGCAGTGCCAGTAGCGGCTACAAGGCAAGCTCCTGACACTTCACACAACAGTGCAAGGACGAAGACATCCTTCATTTTGACATGTGGGACAAACGCTACTCGTTCTCAGCAAGGCCTGGGCATCCTTCAATTTGGCAGGAGTCGCTTCTTCCTATCTAAAGTACTAATTTATTTTCTGAACACTGCATTGCTCCCAGGTTATTTAATAGAACCTGAACAAGGCAGAACGGGAACACACAGAACTGTGGCTGTTGCTAAATCAGGCAGAGTACATGACTGAGGTAAAACTCTACACACAAACAGAAAGGCCACACACAGGAGTTGACTGCAGTTTGACTGTGAAGATACTGGTACATATTGTCCTGGCAAAGTGAAAGAGTTTTATTTCTTTCATTCTACTTGTCAGCCTATTTGGCAATTCAGGAATGTTCAATTTTGTTGAACTTTTCAGTCCTAGTTATTGAACAGCATGCTGTAGAAATGACTGCGTTCTTATGGAAGACTATGTCAATATGGCATCTATACAACAGCTGTTTTGCTGGAAACATCTTATAAGAAATGAGAACAATCAAATTACTAGACACTGAAGCAAATAACAAACATCTTGTGATATCCCCTCACATATCGGATTTCTCCTGTAATAGTTGCAATCTGCACCAGTTATAATATTATTATTATTAATATTTTGGCACACAGATGTTAATGAATGCCAGTCATTGTGAAGCACATGAAGCAATCTCCCGGATTTCAAAAACCAAATAATGTTTGTTTTTCCTTATAATTACATAATGCCCTTCAAATTGCCTCCTTGAAAAATGACTGTTGTGATTAAATGTAGTCATTGTCTTTGTGGGAGAGACAAACTGTCTCCTTCTTTGCTTGCGTGCAAGGTTAAGAGGAGTTTTACAACTAATTTTATTCAAATAAATTCTGTGATTCCAATAAAGGCTGGAGCCTTATTGGGAATTGCTGTATGTTCTAATTGTAAATTCACTGATGCCACAATATGTCCTACTAATTCTCTCATTGTTTTGTGGTTGGACCACATGAGGAGCATTCAATGCTAAAGCTAAACTCTAGCACACAATGCATATTTGCATACATGCACAGTTTCTATCAGTATAGATCATTTAGTTGTGGCAATCGACTAATATACATAGTCTAGAGATCTAAAGATTGGGAGCAGTCAGATGGGGACTGTAAGAGAAGGCTCTATGCAAAGAAATTTTTCTGGTAGTAAACAAAGTCTGTGTGTTAAGTTGAGTGTAGTACGTGTTAACCTCACTGTAAACACCGACCGTGTTTACGGCGACATAAATAATCCGAATGTAAAGAAAGCGATGTGTTAAAAACAGTGACTTGCGTTTACACAGACTCTGCGTACGATCATGTAATGTAAGTACCCTAACCGGCTAAAGTTCATACTTACATTCCATGATCATACGGCAGGCCCATTGCCACTTTGAATATTCACGTCGCGCTTCATAATGATGTAGTTTTAAATTGTCGAGCTCTCCTCACATCAGAAATGGCCTGAGTCTGTGTAAACGTAAATCACTGTTTTTAACATGTCGCTCTCTTCACATTCGGATGATTTATGTCGCTGTAAAGTTGTAAACACCGACTGTGTTTCCAGCGACGTTAAGGTGACTACCACCGGTTAAATTACAGGTGCAAACATGCATTTCTAATCTATAAAACTAGAGGTTCAATAAAAAATGAATACCAAAACAACCTGATCAGGTGTTCGAGCCCATGCCTTCATGAAAAATTTGAATGATTGAATCGAATTTGTTGCTGTGGGTCGGTCTCTGCTGAACAGCACAAGTATGGGACCCTTAGGGTTCCTCTATTTGGAAAATATTGTTCGTAGGTGGAAATTTCCTTATTTTTTTTTATTTCCTTATTTTATTTTAAGAAGAAAATTATTTTTTTTTTTTTTTTTGCTCATAGCAAGATGGCTAGCACCAATATTCCCACACACAGAATACAGCCTTAGTACTGGGACATGCTAAGATCTTGAATAAGCAATATTCTTTACATGTCTGTCCTATATGTCTGACAATATTCTATCAACTGCCATTCACTGTCTCTTCATTAACTTTGTATATCTGTGAAAGTCAAGTCAGGGGCTGGATCGCCTTTTTTTTGCAATCTCAGTTTAAATTAGAATACTGTCAAACCATCCTCCTCCATAAAAGCTCTATGCTAATTTATTACTCCAAGATGTTTCATCAGTGAGCAGGATTTATCAGCCGCTTGATTTATAATATGCAAGATAAGAAAAGCGCAGGTTAAAACAAAATGCACAGCATTACGACAAACAGCCAATTTACTAAACGTGTCCCTGCCCAATGATTGTATTATCAAGGTCTGTGATTTGGCCTTAAGATTTAATGAGTTCTACAACGTCAAACAAATATTGCATCATAGGCATCTTCACACTTTCATTTTTTATGTACAACATACTGTGATTTTCTTAACTGGCATGTAGAGGTTTCTAATCATATAATCACATATAAACAGATCATATATGGGAAAAATACAGAGTGACCACATGGCTCTACAAAAGGCTGGCAATGGCTCATTTAAGCCCAGCTAGTCTGCCAAATGTATGCATTGCATGTCTCCAGGACCCCTGTGTGTCCCACTGTGTTACTATACATTTTCAGACTGTAAATCTGGTGTTACTATCTTTACAGTCACAAAATCAGTGTTTAGCATGTGGATATAAACCAAATGCAGGTTCTTTGCCAGGTAGGATGTTTTGGATGCCACCATGAATTTTTGGTGTGACCAAGATTTTTTTCTCTTACATGGCAAAGATTATTTCATTGAGCCTTACCATCCCCAGGCTTTTCATCATACAGTCTTGACAGCGGTTGTTGGAAATGCCTTAAAAATGATAAAATCCAGCTCGGCAATTAAAAACATCCCTTTTTGTTCTATATGTGTTTGCATTGCCCACCCCTGTGGCGGTGCCCTCAGCCCTACACTATGCATGGAGAAAGGTAGCTGGTACTTACATGTCCCCGGGAGACCACAGCTACAAGAATTATTATCATAGGAATCTGCTGTATGGCAATAACAAGTAGAACATTTACATTGAACTTGCCTGACAATGCAAAGGCCAAGACTGTCAATGTAATTTATTCTTTTCATATCCTCCAGAATGCGAACAACAGTGTGTGTGTAGCCTGTCCTAAAACATCTACGCCACAACATTACAAAGTCACAGTATGTAAAAAAATAAACGTCCAAATCCTTCTCTGTTACACGTTGCACTCGATACCCTAAGCAAGTCATTGGTCAAGTTACTTTGCAAAGAATATATGGTACTCTTGTTTGTTCTTATGGAAAACTGTGCCGTGGAGAAGACACGATACTACACAGAAATCATCTTAAGTTACCATTCATCAGATCCAAGATGAAGCAGAGCTTGTCAGGTGTATGGAAGGCGTATGTCATGCACACTATGAACGGACAGTCCTGCAAATAGAGAGAAACAATTCATTTCACATAAAAAAATACAATAGTATAGTAAAACAAAACACATTATCTTAGATCATATGCATGTGTAAGATATTAACCACTTATATAAAAAAATAAAGAGATGAAACAAATTATTAATTAGCAGCCTATGAAGTTTCAGAAATATATAAAAAATAAAGAAAAATAAATCAATTTTGCCATTCATGTATATATTTATAACTGAGCTCTTTCTTTAATGGAGGACAAATGTTAAGTAACCTAGCCACTTATGTACTTGGAGGTCAGAAAATGGAACAAAAGAGCAGAAGAGGAGTTGGAAGAATAACGAACAAAAGAATACTGCGGCTGTACCTGCCTCTATTCAAATAAATATTATCAACAGTGAATCACTTTGTGAGGGGTTTATATATCGTATGTTAGCGTGTCTATTACATGATCTTGAAATAATGTGCAATGTTGTTTAAAACACTGCACTATACCTATATACACTTGGCAGTATATTTACTAAACTAGTGGTTTGAAAAAGTGAAGATGTTGCCTATAGCAACCAACCAGATTCTAGCTGTCATTTTGTAGAATGCACTAAATAATTGACAGCTAAAATCTGATCGGTTGCTAAAGGCAACATCTCCACTTTTTCAAACCAGCAGTTTAGTAAATATACCCCTTGATGTACTAGCCAGAAGATAAGGACTTTAAGTGTTTATCCCAGTGTTCGCACCTATTATTATTTATGTCCATTGGCACCAGGCAGAACCTGGGCCATGGCATGGGTTTGAACACAGGATCTTTATTACAGCAGAATGCTCCTCAATTTCTTTATTTCTCTCCTTAATTAAACAAATATTGCTGCATGATATTACTGCAAGTCAACAAAGTACGATGAGAGACTAAACACAACAATGTACTGGTAGTCCAGAGTACAAGAGCTGTCACTCCCAAGCAATGGCTCATTTTGAATGGGTCATGTTCATGCTTTCTTCTCTGTGCCTCGCTCCGACATGCAGTATGAATTTTTTATCAAGAGATATATGCGTCACTGTGTGGAGGGGGGTGCGTGCATCTGATCAGACACACAGCTGCTCCCTCCTCCGGCACAGCATTTCGGTTCAACATGCTACATACATTTCTCTCATGTACTAACCAGAAACACAACGATACACTGGAGGAAGTCTGACTCATTTCAGTTTTATCCTTTACATGTAGAGAAGAAGATACCACCCAAGACATATTATAATCTTCAGAGATGGGAGTACACGTTAATGTTGGTCGTTTGCGAAACAAGGAAAAATGGAGTGTGTTCAATGTTTTTGACAGTTTAACAAGTATTATTTCTAAATCAACCATTCAGCTTAGAGCAGTCTAATGTAAGCCATACCAAATAAGACTATGAATGTGCAGGCCACACAAGAGTATAGTATCTATATTATTGGCAGTTCTACATATCACACAAACAGCATAGATCTATCTGGTTGTAATAATACATCTGGTGCACATCAGAATCAGCAGTAAACACAATACCCTGACATATAGAGCAGGGTTGTCCAACCCTCGGCCCGCGGGCCGCATGCGGCCCAGCATGCCTGTAAATGTGGCCCAGCAGAAGTTTTGGTTGTGGCAAGGGGGCAGCGCTGGTGATGAAAAAAAAAATCCTGCAAAAAAAGAAAAAGATAAGAAAATACTTACCTTGTGGTCACGCGGTCCCTCCCTGGTCTCCTCCTCTGTGTGGCGCTCGCAGTGAATGTCGGGTGTGACGTCATCACGTCCGACATCCATTGCGGAGCACAGCACATAGGAGTCACCCGCGCAAACTATCAATAGCAGTGAAATGGAAAAAACAAGAGAAGAGGATCAGAGAACAAGCCGATTAAAAGGTAAGTTAAGGGGTTTTTTTTTTTGTATTATTTCAAGGGACGCTGACCAGTGCATAAACTCACCTGGTCCTGGAGCACCACGGACCTTATCTTCCTGTCTTAATGACTGCTGTATTGAAGCCCTTCATATAATGTTGTAACAATGTCACTTGATGTTTGACAGCAGCCATTAGCATGTCATTGAAGCACTGAGCATGGAGCATTAGCAATGTTTTCTATGGTTTTTTTTGGATGATCAGCTATCATTAGTGCTAGTTGTGTTTTATGTGCGGCCCAAAACAACTTGTCGCCTTCCAATGTGGTCCAGGGAAGCTAAAAGGTTGGACACCCCCTGCTATAGAGAATGGAATTTCGACCAGCTAGTCAGAGGAAATCTGTATTTTTTTTTTGTTTGTTTGTTTTGGGGTTTTTTTTTTTTTAACACTTCACACCTTAAGTTAAGCAATAATTAAAAAATATTAGCAAAGATGTGTTGTGCATCATAATCTTTACATAGTAATAAAATCACACTAGCAGAAGAGTTTGCCAACAATCAGTAAACTAGCGTTGCAGAGAAATTTTGCACAAATCAAATTTTGTGGCTGAACAGGTGCGAACAGAGAAGAGCGCATATGCCACAAATGTCATGCTTCTCTAGTGGAATTTGGCATCCAGTGTATTCCACTCTACCTCAACCACACAGCAAAATAACTTGGCCACCATTATGCCAGCTGTATTCATAGATGATAATTTCATCAAAATGCACATTTACAAATCTAGTGCACAGTAGCCTGGCACAGCTTAACAGAACTGGAATTTGGCCCTTCTGTGAAACAGCACCATTAAATTAGACATTGCACTTAGTTCTGCTGCCATCAGGTGCAAACTTCGGGTGATACAATCTTCGGATTCTGATTTTGCGTCGCCATTTCACGGAAGCCGAATTTCCACGATGGAATGCGGTGAATAATCCGTTGAAGTGTTTTCACATTTTCACTCAACTCTATAGTATACCGTCCAACTCGACCCTATTCATTGGGTGCCCAAGATTACGTTTACATACATTTTGTGGTAACCTAGCTGAGTGAAACTGAAGTTAAAGGTATTTTTCCAAACAAACTAAATCACGGCCAGTTACTACAATAGGAATAAACAGGAACAACGGGAGCAAGGTATTGTTTACAGCCACTTCTACAAGAAAGAATATAGACTGCAGAAATCTTCACTTCTTACACAGCAAAAATAACGTGCAATTCAAACAATAATAATAACCTTTCATTTAAGTTTGGGGTTTAAAACGTGTTTATAAAAATATATAACCTTATTTTTTAACTATATGACAGACATACTTTGTTAGTTAGTTTGTGTGTTTCTAATTAATTTCTAGGAAGTTGTACACACACATTTATATATTTTCAAATGATCTGGCTCCAAGAATGACGGACTAAATTCTGTATTTCTTCTCTTAATTGCAATACACAGAATAGACAAGAAGTGGAACTCAGAAGCCAGTCAGACAAATGTAGGAGTCATCGTGACCTTTAACAGAGCTCGGAAAGCTTCAGAAATTAAAATAAAAAAATAAATAAAGATACAAAAGCAATATTTAAATGCTGAGGATGTGTAGAGTGTCCATTCCTGAATTTAGAGAATAATGCAATATACTTATAACATACCTATATAAACCATATTTTTATTACAAAATATGTAATACAATGTTGCCTTGTAGACATCCTCATATTAGATAATGTATAACAATGTAAATATGACTGGTTATTCCAACCACTGGGCACATGTCCAAATAAAATAAATGTACAGCTCTGTACGGACAGCTAGAAGTGAACAAGTTATAAAATATCCCATCTACTTAAATACAATGCATCATGTCTTAAGGAAAAGGATGACTTTTTGGGTACATTTTTTTTTCTCTATTACAGTTGGTTTTTGTTTCTTTTTAATTATAAAAAGAAGAAAATCCCACTGTAATATTCTTGTCATTACAGATCATGAAGTTACCAATTAAAATCTGTTTCTGTGGGATGGTTGATAAATGAGACAATGTAATATCACAGGAATTGAACTAACCTTTTGTTGAGGATAATTATCTGTGTGCACATGCCACCCGATGACTGTAGATATCATCCAACGGGTCATGCACAAAATTATAGTACACGTAATCTGAACACCTCTGCCTTTATGCCGCAGAGTAAGCCTTTGTTACCTGAAGTTATGAGTGGCAGCTAACACTCTGAAAACATTTTTAATGGAACTGAAATAATTGCTGCTGGGCAAGTGCACAATGCAGAAGAATAAATCTAGCAAAGAAAGAGTACACATTTCCCATTGTCAGGTGCTGATCTAGGGATCCAAAAGTGTGCTTTACCCAGCCATTTATTATATAATGCATGCGTTATAATACTAGTCAAGGGCCTAGCCACTTGAAGAACAAACAGAAATAGCTTGGGAGGATTAAAACAAGGTAATAGCAATGACATCAGCTATTAATGACGGCTGCTGGATACATACAGTTTTATTCCTCAACAGTAGTAGATACAGTATTGCAGGATTTTTTCTATTGTCATAATTAGACGAGACAACATATGTCTACAGGTGAACTACCAAATGTGTCTATTCCAGGTAATCTCACTATATAAAATTAGCCCTAACTGAAGTATTACTTTCGAAAGCTGTGTAATACTATGAGAAATCTCCCTGCAAAAATGACAAGTGCCAGGAAGCAGAATAGTATTTTAATGATTTAGTAATAATTTCATTATGACACTCCCCACTAGGATGTATGTTTTTAGTGTCTACATTATTGATCAGAAACCGTACAGGTAGCTATGTAGATTCTTCCTAGTAGCTACTGCAAGTACACCATGCATAGGTGGTAATGATGCAGATCTTTTTCTTGTGGGCACAAATACTTCCAATACAGAGTACACAAAACAATAAGACACACCGAAAGGCATAGGAAATCTCATTTGGAAGTCTAACACTAACTAATTCAGCAAAGTTACCTGGCATTTGGATGGAAAATGTGATAACACAAAATTGTTTAAATGTGTATACAGATTGTACAGAATGGAAATGCATTCATAATGTTGCTCTTGTTTCATCTCAACACCAACTCCATAAAAGGGGCTAAGATTGCCGTTTGTTACTGCGCAAATTGCATGTTTAACAGTAATTACCAAATTGCATCAACCTACACTGCTAAAATCATGTCTGACAGGAGACGACACTCACTGAAGTGACAAACCTAGAAGATATAAGCAATCTGATATAATAAGGCACCATTTTGTCACAATGAGGCATAGTTTAGCAGTGAAGTCATCCGTGAGACCACAAAGTGACTCTTGTGAAGAAGAGGAGACAGTATGTAATGAAAGAAAAACTCCAACAATAGGCAACGTCATCTGAACATTATTTATGAGTCACGATACCTAATAATCTCCCAGAACTTCTGCAGGTCACATAAGACGTTTTATAGAGAATCTAGGCTGAGTTCCTGGAGGGGCTTCACACTATCCCTTTATGCAGAGCAAGCCTGATCAAAGTGGTCAGGTGTCCCAAATTGTTATATAATAGAGCAAAAACATTCTTCAAATTCAGCCCTGGTGGGCCTATTACCCACCCTGGGTCTGATTTATTAAGGAAAGGCAAGCAAAATAAAAAAAAATAAAAAAAAGGAGTAACTTTACACTTTGGCAAAAACATGTTGCAATGTATGGGGTGCAAATTAGCTTTTTTATTTTGCACATAAGGAAAATATTGGCTGATTTTTCATATAGGACACCAATACTGTATATCTTTATTTTTACACTGACATTTAAAGTTGATCTAGGACATGTTCTACCTCAATTATAAATCTATCTCCACATTTTAAATTTACCTCCCCCTCCAATACAACAAGGTTTTGCTAAGGTGCAAATTTACTCCTTTTTTTGCCTTACTTTCCTTAATGAATCAGGCACCCCCTCCCCCCATGTCCAGAATTAGATGAGAGCGTTAGGTCCAATCCACTGTTTATCTACACTTGGAAAGTGCTGCCTGTAAGTAGAAAATGCAATGGGGCCAAAACTCCCTGCCAACTGAGGACCAACACTTCTAGACAGGTAAGACACATCCAATTATAAAAGATCTGGCAGACACTCATACTAAATCATTGCTTACATTTACAAGTGAAAAAGTAACCTTGGGAATAATTGAGCCCAAACTTTTTTATTACCTCCAAGCAGAGAGCTATTTGTAAAGATAAGACGACTTAACAGACACAATCTGGGACACCAAATATGTTGATAGTCCCCCGCCCCCCTTCTAACAAAGAGGGTAACTTTTTACTATAAACTTACACAAAATAAATTTACAGCTCAGAGGAACAATCTAGTGGTCTCCACAGCCATGTACTAAAATAATAAAGCCATCATACCACGCAGAACCACCCCCCTGTGTATTGAAAAAAATCTCTAAATCTCGCTCATAGATCAAACAACTCATGTACCGAAGCTTCAAATGTATCACCCCACACATACCCCAAATGGAAGGAGTCACAAGAAGATCTTTTTCACGTCCTATGGGCATAACCAACGATGCCAGATGTTTAAAAGGTTCAAAACTATTATTATTTGTCTTGGTGGCAGCACGTAAGACTATCCCCCAAGCTTGGATGAACACCCACCTCCCCGTTCTTAAGTCACTTGTAGGGAAACGGACGTATGATAGAATGGACTTCATGGAAGCAGACTTATAGAACAGGGTTCTCTCCCAGGACATGTTAAACAATAACGCATTAGAAATACCACCTGGCATTTAAGAGAGACTGCTGGCCAGGGAAAGTCCTATAGTTGTATAAAGAAACTAAAAAATAACAAACAGATTGTGTCCACAAAAGGAAATCAACTTGACATCACTGGTAACTATAGGCCTCCGTGTTTTCCTTTTTAATTTGACTTTTGTTTTCATTGTGTACTCTGTTCTTGTTTTCAGTTGTGCCTGAATTATTTTTACTTGTGTTTGGTAGCACAACAAACTGCCAACGGAAACTGATATACCTGCAGGACAATTATAATGTAACATTGTTTATGACAAGGCAACAAGATATTTAGATGTATGTACTTTTCCTGTATAAATAGAAACAAAAATAAAAACATGTTTTAAAGAATAAAAAAAGGCTTCATACCAATTAGTCTGTACATGATCGGCGATGTAATAAAGAGATGTTCAGACATATAACAGATGTCAGCAGTTTGTAACAAAATGTTTCATGCAAATATTCCCATACGGACAGTTTCCAACAGACTATAGCTCTTATTTTGTCCAGATTACCTAAGCAGCCTAAGGCTCGTCAAGTTAACATCTGCTGCTCAGTGTACTTGCTGCAGACTTCGTTTGTGTTCCATTTATACCACTTATATTACTTTTTATTTTCTATATTTCCAATAGTCTCCCCTAATCATGTGATCACATCTTTTCAAACAAAGTACAATCTCCTTCTGTAATGGAAGGATAACAAATTACTTATGTGGCCATTTTTCAGAACAGAAAAAGAATAAAGGAAAAAGATTGTAAGCTTGCGAGCGGGGCCCTCTTACCTCTCTGGCTGTAGTACCCAGTATTGTTTTATTACTGTGTTTGTTCCAAATTGTGAAGCGCTACGCAATTTGCTGCCGCTACATAAATAGATGTCGATGATGATGATACTGCAACATTAGCAGAACTCGGGAAATGTCTAAACATATATTTTTGTGACTAAAGTACCCATATTATGTTCTGGATCAGCACAGTGCAATGCAATGGAAAACATTTATTCCAGATAGGCACTATGGAGTATAGTCCTCAGTGAATATCCATAAAGTGTGTTGTCATTAGTCATGATACAGGGGCTCTGTCCCTTCATGACCTAACATGTGCCGGTTGCACCAAGAACAGATTTTATATTTATCTATAAGTCCACCTGTATTTTTCTTTAAGGACGGACAGGACGACAGGATTTTTTAGTAGTCAATTGGAATAGATTTATCTTTTGGGGTAAAAACTGCAAAAATTAACAGGAAACTATATTCACTTTTCATTGACTCTTTTCACAGTTACTTTCACATAACTAGTGCAGAACTTCAAATATAATCTAAAAAGTTCAAACAGCTATTACTTCTAGGACTACCAAGTATGTGTGCTATCTAGAAGGTATGACAGTTAGGAACAAAGGATATACAGTGTTTGCACAACAATGCAGTAGGTGAATAGGGGAAAGAGAAAGAAAAGTGTAGTCGCTATGGTGCCATTTGGGGTCAAATTTCATTTAAATTGGACAGTGGACCTGCTAATTGAGCCAAGCAGTAAGGGTAGCAATGTGTAGCCATCTTTAGATTTAATCTGGACCTTTAACCTGCTTGCTGGTAAGCTTCCCTTTAAGAAACTGCTAGGTTATATTGTATTTTGTGGATCAGCTTGCTGCTGCCAAGTGCTATTAAAACTAACTATAGCATATCCGCTCCCTGCATATATTAGATATCCCTTATAAAGAAAGCTGACAGGGATTAATATTTACTAGATAATATAGAAGCTACATTCGCTGATTGCCAGCTACACAGCTCACCACAACCAGAAAATGATGGCTCTCTGAACACGAGTTTTGAAATTAGCTGTCACCAAATGCTCTGTTTTCTAGTCAAACATAATTTCCAACGGCATCAATTATTCATGGCAGGCTTAGATCTTTCATTTGTGTGAAAGGCTTCCTACCCCCAGCAATATGAAAATACACAATGTATGTCACAAGTGCCTGTTTAAAATGTTTGCTTAATAAGCTTGAACATCTGTTAGACGTACACTAACAATACTGAATATCAAGGTGAGAAAGAAAAAAAAAAGGGCAAACACCTTTGTCTTTGCTCATTTGTTGACACTTGACACATTTTCTTTTTTATGGTCAGCGTGATGTATGTTTGTCACCTTACTGTGCGGTTTCCTTTTTTCTTTAATTAAAGTTAAATGCTCGTGGCTGCATACAAAAAGACTTCTCAACGTTTAAAAGAACTCGTAGTATTTTCGTTATAATTCTTAATTATGAGGAGGCATTTGTCGCCCCCCCCTCACCCCTGTTGGGCTTAAGAAATCCCACTGAAACACATTTAATGGCACAACAGAGCTTAAAGCTATCTTTACAGCAGTTTGGTTGCTGCATGTTTGGGCCCAAAATGACCAGCAATTCCTTATCACATAGGAACAAAAAAACCCAGCAAACCTGACAATGACCAAAATCGAACAAGAGTCGTCGTCATTAAACTACTCCATGATTGGGCCAACAGGGTCCGGCTGTTCTGCTTGGATGCAGACCGGCGGGTTCTGTGAAAAGCTGTTGTACATATATATGGCTAAATGTAACATTGGTTAACTCCAAATCAAATGGTTAACAGCAGAGACGGCTTCAGCTCAACTAGATAAGTTTCAAACCTATTAAATACTTATAACAGGAAAAAGGAACTTTTACAAATACATTAGTGAATTTGCATATGTAATCAATGTTTTACCCATTTTACAATTACATTAGCAATTCAATGTTTCACAATACCTATAAGTCTATAAATACCAGTGTATAAGCACATGGATTTAAGCCCTCTACCCTCGCACACAAATGATTCATGTGCATGGGCTGGCCAATATCATAGAGCAAAGCCCAGTCTTAAGTGGATTAGTCTTGTTGGACAAGCATGTGTAACCTGCCAGTATTATGACAGGTGGAAGAAGAGTCCACTAAACTCCACAGATCCTCAGCTCTCCTGCAGGCATTACATGCACACATGGCTTTTATCCTCACTTTTTCCTCATTCTGAAATAATCTGCTTTAGGCTACCATCTGATTTTTTTTTTCATTTGTGGTAGCTTCAAAAACATTACAAACTAAATGAAGGACATACGCAAAAAAAAAAAAATCAGACCCTAAACCACCTCAATAGCAATGCAGGGGCAAACGCAGGATTTGCAGAGGGGGGTTTCCACACCACGCTGCCAGTGGGCGTGACCAGCATGCATGGGGGCGTGGTTATAATTTTAGGGAGTGCTTGGCTGCGCTCAAACTCTCCCTATCCCAATAATATACATGGGCAATGCTGCGTGCACTAGTATTAGGTGCATGCAGCTCTCTCTTTTTGAGCAGAGCCGTGTGAAGCGGGGCAGGGTTCAGCCACCTGAATTATACAGTGCCCCAAGCATGGAGGGGGGTTACCATACACTAGGAAAATACAAAAAAAATACAAAATAAAAAAAAATTACCCAGACAGGAAAAGAAATTTCCATTCAAAAAAGATAAAAATGGGAAAAAAAATCAGTGAAAATATCAGATATTTCAGAGCAGGTTGATATTCCATCAAATAGACAGAGGTTAATTGTTTTGCTGTAGTGTTCATGGTCCACTAAATAACAACTGCAAACAATT
Source organism: Mixophyes fleayi (assembly GCF_038048845.1). Classification (NCBI taxonomy): domain Eukaryota; kingdom Metazoa; phylum Chordata; class Amphibia; order Anura; family Limnodynastidae; genus Mixophyes; species Mixophyes fleayi. The sequence goes on along the minus strand of NC_134402.1, from coordinate 326,469,840 downwards.
ATAATTGTACTGATACCATCTGTGCTGTACAGTTCTTGTTTAGAATGAAGTGATACACTGGCTGCATATAAATCATCCCCTCATTCAGTCTACTATACCATTTTATTTACATAAAGAGATATTGGATTAGGCCTACTGGAAAAATCAGCTTCTAATGCTATTACAACCCTTTTGTTTTAATGGAGTGTACTTTCTATTTAACCCCATTGATTAAGTGTTAAAGGTAGAGTTTTTACAAGGAACAAACTTGGCATCCATTGATATAATGCAGTATCAACCATTCTACCAACATCCTTGGTAACCATGGCAATGAGAGAATTTTAAGCTTCGTCTAATGCAGTTGTTGTGCCTTTGAAGTTCAATGTCTCACTAAGTGCTCTTCATTGGCATTTTCTTCAATTATGTAGTGTCAACATTAACTCTACAGTATCAGTAGTGAAGACGTTAGCAGACCTGCAAAGATTATCAATGTCAGACACTCACCCCCGTGCTGACCAGGGACAGCATAATTCTTTCATTTAAGGCTAAGGTCTCTCCTTGCTTCATCTTGATCCTCTTTTTATCTAGACATTTCATTGCATACCTAGAAGCCAGAAGCAATAACACATGTAAATCAGTCATCTAAGAATGACACCTTAGAATTACAGGATTGAGGAGACAGCAGACTTGTAATTTCGAGTAGGCAATGAACAGGTGTACCCATTTAAAATTATAAAAGTTACCCTAAAGAGTGTGGTGCTATTAAAACATGTAGGCCACTATGGCTACCCGTGTCCTATGAATTGCATCCAACCAGAAACTGCCATGGACATTAAATACTTAAAAACTGATGAACCTACAAAATAAGATGACAATCCCAACCTTACATGTTACAATCCATTTTTTCTTATTGAAATGTTAAAAAAACAACAGGAGTGTGAGTGACAATTGATCCAATAAGATCGCATGTAGATGGCAAAATTGATCAAAGATTTTATTGGATTAGGTGAAAATTTTTCATCCAAAAGAATCAGATTGCAGCCCTGTGAAGAATTTGCAATGTAATCATATGATTAATGTCTAATGATCCTACATCTTACAAAGCACACATACTGAAAATACCTCTCTGCTGTCAGTTTATACCTGTAATAGGTCTATACAGTTATTACTTGTTTTACCTAAGATCTAAAAACACAAAAATGCTGTGCTTCAAGTGTATTATGTACATATATGCAATTATTCATTCAAAGGCAAAGAAAAACTATTCCTGATCAGGTTTACATTGTTGTCTGTCACAGAAGGACCTCCTGTTGTGAACACTCACATTTTACCAGTGTCTGCTTTGCGGCATCCATAAACTTCACCGAATCCACCTCGTCCAATAATTCGATGGACGCTAAAGTCATTCATTGTCAACTGGAAACCAGAAAAGATGTATGACCGTAAGGAACAACAGAAAGGGTTGCAAGTTTAAGCACAACTACTTACATTCAAATGCGTGTACACAGCCTACACTTCTACCATTAAAGGGCAGTGATCACCTCCTTTCCCATTGTGGCTAAGCTGGCAAGATATTAACAATCTCTTACTACAATCCTGCTTTACAGATATATTCTGTCAGCAGTGCTGGTAGCACTTTATTTAGATACACGCTCATTTACTTCTGTTGACACAAGAGCAAGGATGGCAGAGGTAGATAAAGAATATGTAATCAGAGCATTATGAATGCATTGCAGCAAAGTCAGTTTGTTCATTACGGATATATCATCGGAGACCAGAGTGGATAAAATCATATAAAATTCAGGAGCCAGCATATTTTTAGGTGCCAGGGAGGATGTATATGTATTGGCATTGATAAAAATGGCTCAAAAAGTGTTTGCCCAGGACTGATCTGAGTTCAATTGTAATATTATTTGAAGTTAAATGTAAACATACTTACATGGATATTTAATTCCACATTTTTCCACTGGCAAAACCTAGTAAATCTATCACTGTTTAAAAAAAAAAGAAAGAAAGAACAATATTTGGTTAATAAAGGACTCTGGATTTTTTTTTTGCTTTGTTACATATTTCCATACAAGAATCACTGGGGACTATTACAAAGAGGCCATTGGGTTAAACAGACTCAAATTATCTGTGATTGAAATCACAAGCAATGTTTTTATTAATATCCAAGAAATCTCAAAGCTGTGGTTCTGAATCATAAGTACATAGCATTTCAGCTGTCTCTAGCTAATGCACTGGAACGACATAAAAACCTTGGCCCCCTGGGTTAAGGACAGGCTACTAGAGAGGGAGGAGGGAAAAAGTTCAACATCTGTAACTTCATACTTCAACAGCAGCAACAAGAGAGAAGATTATGTAAAAATGACTGATGCATATTTCTTGCAGAAACATTACAGGGGGATGTGTGATAGTTTTGACAAGGCAAATGTTGTATAAGAATTAAAAAATTGTCAACAAATCAGAAAAAATATATTTGATACTATAGCTTACAGGTGATTCTACTGCTGTCTATGGAGAGATCAACTAGTTATCAAACAAATCTTTTCGAGGACACAGAAATAGCGACACCTGTAGGCTAGAAGAAGGCATTGCACTCTATAAAAAAAAAAATCAATTACATTGAAACCTTACACAGCATCAGAAAGAAGCACATTAGGGTGGTACCATCACTGTACCACCTTCAAGTATCCACAAACTGCAAGCCTGACCTAAAAGGGCAGAATTGGGATAGTTATTTGCTAAGGGCTGGTTATCGTAATTCAATAAAATTTTACACAGAGATTTTTCCTACCTTTCTATAAACTTCTGAAATATATTTCCCCGAAGACTGTCGCATATTTCTTCTATGTATGGCTGCAGTGGACAATAAAAGGTCATGTTAGGTGGCTAATAAAAACAAACATTTTGTTTGCTCAGCAAATGAGGAAACCTTGCTAGTTCATTCATACAACTAAGATACAACTTCATTCATTGGACTCCATTCTGTAATTGTTTTAAAAAAATGTAAGGCTTACAAACAAAAACAAACAAGCTGTACACAATAATTGTAATTTGTAAAAGATGTAATGTAAACTGATGCTTCTCTACAAGAATGTAAGAGCATTGAGAGCACACCTATCATCATCTTTATATAGCGCCACTAATTCCCTAGTGTGGTACAGAGAACTCATTCACATCAGTCCCGGCCCCATTGGAGCTTACAGTCTAAGTTCCCTATCATACACACACACACACAGAGACTAGGGTCAATTTAATAGCAGCCAAGTAACCTACTAGTATGTTTTTGGAATGTGGGAGGAAACTGGAGCATACGGAGGAAATCCGCGCAAACACGGGGAGAACATACAAACTCCACACACCTATGTTATATGTTCAGTATAACACCGTAACATACAAGACGACACGGCTGTTGGAAAATTGCTATGGATTCTGCTCTGTGTTGGGGCATTCCATATGTCTAATTTTTAATTAAACAAATTGAAAAAAAAAATGGAATTTGATGGAAAAAGCGAAAATAAAAAAGTAAATCAATAGCTCATATACATTAAATAAAACAATTACGTCTTATGTGCAGTGCGCATCCTCCAGCCTCCATCATTCATCAAGTATGACATATTCCAGCTATGTTTATTATGCAAGTAGTAATCCCAGGAAAATTATATTAAAATGATAGCAGGATGTTTTATATAATTACTGGCAACATGCACAGCCTTCATCTACTTGACTATGCTCTTCCACTAAGCGCATCTTCTCTATTAAGAGTGGTGCCATCCAACATTGCTTATTTCAATAATAACTGCTTTCATATTTGGGAAGTAAAACCAAAACGGTGGTCACAGTGCTCAACATACAGGCAGCAGTATATTCAGTATATGTTACAAATATATCCAGGTGAAAAGGGCAGAAAGAAAACCGGTACCATTAAGCCTCCCACTCGCTGGCACAAAAAATCCTTCCTGTTGCCAGAACAATAGAAAACAAACATTTCACTTTCTGGTGCCAATCACATCAGATCTGTTTCTCTGGTATAGACAGGCACAATATTTCGCTGTGCGCAAGACAAGGTCCCTAAAATGGAGTATTTATTTAGCATTACATGTTTTTGGCCGGCAATTAAAATATTTAGTTTTTTTTGGACTAGATGGCAGATCTTCTACAGGATCTGATATTTCACAATGACTATGGCATAGTAAGATGAGGCAAGTATTTCTGGAGGAAATACTCTGCATTATGTATGTACATGCAGATCCCGTACATTTATGTGAAACCTCCATATGAATGTGCAAAATTAGGGGCCCATTACATACGTGATCAATCCTCTTTAATTACTTTATTCTGTGGATGTGCCTATTACATTATATACAGCAAGAACATTATGTACTAGTTTCCCTACACAACCTACAAAAGGCATGGTTTATAAAAAGCAGAGCGTGTCACAAGGAAGTCTGCGGAATTAGTGGCTCTATATAAATAAATGGTGGTAATAATAATAATAATAATAATAATAATAATAATAATAATAATAAAAGGCTACTGCAGCTATAGTTAGAGGTAAGAATCTATTTTATGTCTTGACCCATCAAGGAAATCCCTTGCTCTACATTTGTACTAACCTGGGCAGCAGAAACAGCTGAGACAAACACTTTATTAAGTGGTGAACTGACTAGGCCCAGGGCAAACTACTTAAGGCAGCTCATTAGAAAAGATTAATATCCTGCCACAAACCTTTATGTGACATAGTGCTCTGCACATTCTTCCCTACGGCCTTTATTAGCGTAGACCTTACAATGAGAGCTAGTGCTATCTCAAGGTGACAAAGTATATCCTATATACTAACATATGGTTAACATGTGACACTCCAGGTGTTGTGAAACTACAAGTCCCAGCATACCCTTCCAGCAATAAGCTGCTATATATATTGGCAAAGCATGCTGGGACTTGTAGTTTCACAACACCTGGAGTGTGACATGTTAGCCAACACTGTCCTATACAGTAAAGTGCAGTACCCCAGTTCAGAGTTACAAACAAACCCCTTCACACCCCTCTGAGGACACACTGACACAACAGTTACCACAATAATTGCTTGAAAACACAAAATAAAACACGGTCATTTTCAACATTTTAAGCTGTGCTAATAGACACATACATACACCACTGTACTTTGCAATTATATCGTAGTTAAAAAAAGGGATCTGTGATTTCTTTGGTTGGGGTCATAAACAAGTTTTATTTTTTGTTTGTTTTTAAAAAATATCCACTGAGCACATCTGCTAGTGAAGCGTCGTCAATATATCATATAATTACTCAAATGTAAAGGAAAAGAACACCAGATGAGAGGAGAATATCTGGTAACCACAGAGGTCAATATTGATTAGTGATTATTTGAGAACAGCTGTTGAAGTTACGTTTTCTCCTAGCAGTGAGTAGGTGGTAAATCATTGTTCTTTGCATCTGTATGAGGAATGTCTCATGTGCTCAGGGAGGTCGCACAGAATACAATCTCTGGACACACACTCACTACTTAGCTCTGTGTAAAATAAACACACACTAGTAACAAATGGAAAAAAATACTATTCTATTGTATTTATAAAGTACAAACATATTAGGTAGCACAGTACATGGAGGGGACACAAATGCTGTACAATGATGAGAAACAGAATGTAAAGATGGCCATGCTCACATGAGCTACAATCCAAGAGATTTCTCTACAAAGAAAATACAACTGTCTTTCAACTAGAGATAAGATACATTTTCAAAACTGTTCCTCGTCATATTTGCCTCATTCCACATTTGGCTGCTGAATAGAACACGTTCTTCCCCTGGAATTTAGTGTTCCACGCGGAATTCCCACCACGCGGAATGGACAATATACGGAATGTTAAAGGAAAAGCGTGAATCTGGCCCCACGGCACAAAACATGGAGAGACACAAAGAAGTACGTGCATAACTTACAATGTGTTAAAAGGAAGAATTCATATTATTCAATACAAACTTTGGCAGCTGCATTTCTTACCTGAAATAGAGCAGGTGGCACTTGTTTCTTCACAAGATGAGCTTGTACATGGTCTACAGCTTGCTTGGAGAATGGCTAGGGATTGAATAAAAAAAATGAAAGAAAACGAAACAAAAAGTCATCAAGTAAAGGGTTTATCAGCTGCAGGAATATATTTGTGCAAATGCACAGCTTGCTATGCACTCATCAGCTCACTAATAAATCCATTGGTAGGTTTACTGAAGGTCACCATGGCCATTATTTTAAAATGACTTTTTTTCAAGCATTGCAATTATATGTTGGGAAAAACCAATCTTATTCCTGTGATAATGTCATTCTGACATGCTACACAAGATAGTCAACATTGATTTGGAAATATATGCACTTTAAAAATATGTTATTCTAGTTGTACATTACATATCTTTTTATTACTAGGAGTAGTGTTCAACCAGACGCCCTATGAAGTGCTTGACATGCATCACACTGTTCTTATGCTGCCATTTAAATACTCTGGTAATACAATATTTACATTCAGATGTCCCTCTACAAGCTACATAAAATAGTACAAGACATAACAATTAATAAATATAGAACACTGGAAAATTAACATTGTTACTATTGGAAATTTTACAAAGCAAACTTTTGTTCATCAAACAAAAGACCAGGATGCCTTAAAGTTGTCACAGCATACAAATTGGAAGGGACTTGCTCATATCTGCGATTAAATCCCACAGGCAAACTGTGAAATGTAGCACTGATCCTATCTGTCCACTTATATGAAGCAATTTGTCAGTGACAACAAGATTTTTGGAACAAAGTCCCTAGAGCATGCATTCCTGCATCCTACTGCAAACAAAGGGCAAAGTATGGCTGACTTGGAGAAGCAGTAAGAAAAATCTATCAGCAAAACATGTTTGCATCTATAACAAGCCTATTATTGGAAGATTGAAATCTTATTATGAGGGAATCTGACCATCAATTACAGGACATGAACAGTTAGCAGAGCCTGAATATTGTATCCTTCCCTTCCTCATGCATTGAAGCGACATGATAGGTTTTATTTTCAACGGAAGTGTCAGGACTGGGTATAAAGGTAGGCAGTAGCGGCACCTGCCTTGTGTGCAATTAGGCTTAGGGGTGTAAGCAACGAACGCACACGTTTCTGCTTTGCACTGTATCTTTAAGAGTGATCATTATGCCTGACGATCATCTGCAAGGAGAATAGCCTTTTCCAGGACTCATTAAATAGACTTCAGATGAACCAAAAGCACAGAAGCAAAAAACATAAACCCCCTCAGCAATGCTAAACAAGTAACATGCAACAATGTCAAGTTTATGAGCAGAGGCCTAGAGGGATTGGTGTGTTTTCCAGCATGTCATCGCCTCAGGTGCCAAAACACCTTGTCCTGTGACTGAGACAGGCTTCCAAATCAAGAATCTTACTTTATCCATCATAAAACACTGATTGGAATATTAGAAATGATCTACATACTCAGTCACAGCATTACCTGGTATATACGCATCTATACACTTTATGTTTTTTTGGCACGGTTAACGCTTACAAATTGACAAAAAGTAGTTGTCTATTGCTTAATACGGCAGTATTTTATTGGTCTCTTTATGCACTACATACATGTGGTATTAGAGACATATTGTGGCATTCTACATCTGTAAACACATAATTGTCAGTGGAACTGCACCAACAGATCCATCTGCCAAAAGGCATGGACTGAAAAATTAACGCCTCTGGACTTGAAAATGTATTGCAATGTTTAGCTAAAGAGAGGAAACAAACATGTAAAATGCACTACATGGCGAACCCATGTGTCTACAACCCTTAAAAGAACGCAGTCAGAGCTTTTCAGAAAGTGCAGCAAAAGTGTTTGTCTGCCCTAAAACACAAAATAATGGTCTGGAATGACTGCAGTGACAAAGTTATTATTCATAAACCAATACTCACACATTTTCTTCCCCTTTTACAAGCCCTAGAGTTGTATTTGTTTCTGCAGCTGAATCCAGATTAGTGAAAGAGAACCTGGCATCATTCTTTTAGTCACGATGTCTAGTCTTCTAACTAAAGATGCTCACATACATATTAGATTATTTCCAATAGATAATAGGAGCTACATGACCAAGTTCCAGCAGATCACAAGTTTCACAAATACAATAATTTCAAAATTGACGAGCCATTTTTTTTCCTATTCCTCTCTGCAAGCTTATCGATAGACAATGTCTAATACCAGATTCTACAGTGGTTCAGTAGAACAAAAGGTTGCGCTAAGGTACAATAAGTAACAAGATTACGCACAAACAGCCAATCAGAAATCAATTTCCAATCTGAGAAGATATATTGTAACATTCATAGATTTCCCCATGCATTTATAGGAGTTAAGAGGTTTGACACTGCATGTAATTATATCACACTATCCTCTCTTAGAAATAAAATGTTGACTACAGTGTCATAGAGGTTTTACTAACAGGAAGTCTGGTGTACAAAGGTCTCACCTACCATAAAAGCCTTATCTCTAATACTTAGTGTTCTAATAAACTTCTGGCACTTTTGTATATATAATTGGCAGAATTTATTACAGCGGCTCCTATTGTAGGTTAAGAGGTATTTTAACGCTTATCATGCATTTTGTGAATATTACATTATTTATATTAAGAACAACCCTTCAGCTGGATATAAAACGGTTGCAGATAAAAGCAGGCAAAAAGTATGTAATTTGTAAGCGTCTTAAAGCAAGGCATCAGTGCATGGATTTAATCCTATATTATGTAGTTATTCTACTGGACGGAGCATTACTATACTGTACTCTATAAGTGGCTATCAAAACATGTGACGCACAAAAGCCATCATTACAGGCCGCTGGGCCAATGGTTAGGTCATCAAATCAAGTGCCATAGCTTTCCCTTACACCAAAAGATATTGAATTTTAAAAAGTGTGCGGAAAATGGGCAAAGTCTGTGCTCACTCACAACTTTACTGTTCAAATGCCTGGAGATCAAAATGAAAGTTTAAGCTGCCTACAAGATAAAAGAGCATACTTACATGTGAACAAGATAGTAGTTCTTTCATTATATTTGTGTCATAAATCTCTCGACTTCTGCAAAGGCGGTCCTCCTCCGAATCCAGCTTCTCGTACTCTTTTATCTGGAAATGGAAAAAGGTAGAGACTGTTCATTATCATGTCTGCATCTTTTTGGCATTCTGAATTATGCTGTCTTACATTTTATGGGGGAAAACAAACATACATCTTAATTCTGAATCATCAGTGGGTGGTGAATAACTATCTAGATCTCATGATCCAAGGAGCAAGAAACATCAGTTAACAATAAGAGATTTACTTAAGACTATGGAGCACATGCTTATGTCCCACTGGTCTTTCGACACCCCTTCAAAAATTAAGAGACGGTGGAGGACGAAGCTAAACTAGTCCCCAGAATAAGCCGACAGAAAGACAGATATTACGGCAAAAGAAGAAAAAAAAAAAAGGAAAAAAAGAGAGAGGTGCTACAATAAACTATTTAGTAGATTAGGGTAACAATAGAGAATGGAGTTTTTCTAGAATAGTGCACTGACAAACAGTACATTTGAGATCTGTGACAGTTCAATTATTCTCTTAAAATTAAAAAGGTTTGTTTTTCGTCCATTAAAATTCCTTATAAAATTAAGGAGACCACGAAATATTAAAATAACTCGTAGTGCTCAATGTAAGGTGATATTACAGTTAGTGATGCAGAGTTAGAATGTGCGATTCTTATAATAATGGTCAATATATGTTTATGAGGTGGAGTATGCCTGCCTCATTGTTTCTTTTCTGTTTCATGAGTTTCCCTTATTCTTAGGGAAATAAGTATATTTTATAAATTATTTCATTTCAGTAAGGCAAGTATATATATTCTTTTATTTAACTATACGAAACAAACAATCTAGCATTTATAAACTTTCTATTCGGAAGGATAAGATCTCGTTTGCATAGATCTATTTAGTTGCAAACAGTCACAATCGCTTAACTGTTGTCAATTCTGTTGCATGCAACAGTGAGGTAGGAATCCTCTGCCTAGGTTCCCAAACTGTGCGCCGCGGCTCCTAGGGGTGCCGCGGTGCTGTCACAGGGGTGCCGTGGACAGGAAGAAGAGGAAGGAAAAAGAAAAACAACTACTTACCAGTCCGGCGGCGCCCGGGACCCAGCATCCTCCTCCTTCCTCGTTTTTCACTGAATGCCGGGCGTGACGTCACGCCCGGCATTCAGTGAGAAACGAGGAAGGAGGAGGATGCTGGGTCCCGGGCGCCGCCGGATTGGTAAGTAGTTGTTTTTTTCTTCCTGTCCACGGCGGGGGCACAGCAAGGGGCAGATGCTGAGGGGACAGAGCGGGCAGAGCGGGCAGAGGCTGAGGGGACAGAGCAGGCAGAGGCTGAGGGAACAGAGCGGGCAGAGGCTGAGGGAACAGAGCGGGCAGAGGCTGAGGGAACAGCAAGGGGCAGAGGCTGAGGGCACAGCAAGGGGCAGAGGCTGAGGGCACAGCAAGGGGCAGAGGCTGAGGGGACAGAGCGGGCAGAGGCTGAGGGGACAGAGCGGGCAGAGGCTGAGGGGACAGCGAGGGGCAAATGCTGAGGGGACAAAGCGGGCAGATGCTGAGGGGACAGAGCGGGCAGATGCTGGGGGGACAGAGCGGGCAGATGCTGAGGGGACAGAGCGGGCAGATGCTGAGGGGACAGAGCGGGCAGATGCTGAGGGGACAGAGCGGGCAGATGCTGAGGGGGCAGAGCGGGCAGATGCTGAGGGGCAGAGCGGGCAGATGCTGAGGGGACAGAGCGGGCAGATGCTGAGGGACAGAGCGGGCAGAGGCTGAGGGGCAGAGGCTGAGAGGACAGAGCGGGCAGAGGCTGAGGGGGCAGAGCGTGGGGGCACAGTGTGTGTGTGGATGCAGGGGACACAATGTGTGGATGCAGGGGGGCACGGTGTGTGTGGATGCAGGGGGGCACGGTGTGTGTGAATGCAGGGGGACACGGTGTGTGTGGATGCAGGGGGGCACGGTGTGTGTGGATGCAGGGGGGCACGGTGTGTGTGGATGCAGGGGGGCACGGTGTGTGTGGATGCAGGGGGGCACGGTGTGTGTGGATGCAGGGGGCACAGAGTGTGTTAGCTGTAAATTATTCTTTGACAGAAACATAATTGAAAAAAAATATACATAAATAAATTCTTTTCCCTTGGATTTGTGTGTATTAGTTTTGTATACAACTAAATAAGTATTTCTGTTCTGACCTAAATATTTATTACGTCTTTTTGACTACTTATAAAACGGGACTGCTCGGTAATTATTTTGGAGGGGTGCCTTGAAAAATTTTTGGAGACTCTAAGGGTGCCGCGAACTGCAAAAGTTTGGGAACCACTGCTTTATAGTATTGTTCACACATGTTCATTATATTTTTGTAGATAATATTGTTTGAAAAAAAACAAAAAAAAAAACACCACTACAACTATTCTATTGTGGGTTTTGTCATCTCTTAAAAGAAAACATGTCATGTGGTCTGTTTGCTGCAAACCTGTTAGGACTATTAAGATATAGATATGTATTCTATCTAATCCCTCACAGTACTGGACTGAATTCTAAGGCTGTATATTCTAAACTATACTCTCATTTCTAATCCTCCAATATAGTTATATTATAAAGGACATAGGCACTAAGCAAAAACCATCAACGCTCGTTTCGCTGAACCTGCTTTATCAAGGCAAACAGAAAAAGACACATAAGACTTATATATCCAATTTATGGAAAGCAATAAATTGTACAAATACCAGCAGCATAGGGAAATAATTACTCCTATTTATGGAAGGAAATGTTAACCAAAAAAAATGTATAATAAAAAGTGTAAAACACAATTATACAAAAGTTCTCTCACTATATAAGAGATGTGCCCCAATATTGGGTATGTTACCACTGTGGTAGGTGTCACACAACAATGCTTTATAAGTGACAATAGACTATAGCAATTTATCTGTAATTGAAATACAACACTCATGTTCAGGACCGCCCAAGGTGGGGGGGGGGGGGGGGGATACTATTTACCCGGGCCCAGCATTTTTTTTTCCGGCGGGTAGAGGGGGGGGGGGGGGGGGGGTTGTCAGACCCGTTCGTTGGTGGGGGGAGCTAGACAGCTAAAAAAAAAAAAAAAAAGTTTACATACTCACCTGATCGCACCGCTGGCTTCCTCCTCTCTGCTCGGTTCACACTGAATGTCGGGCGTGACGTCGTCAAGTCATGCCCGGTACTCAATGAGGAGCGCCGCAGAGGGGACCAAGCAAGAAGAAAGAATAGAAGAGAAGGCAGAAGAAAAGAAACAAACAAAAACTAAGTAAAGGAACGGAGAGTCAAGGGGGGGGGGGGGAAAGTAGAAAGGGACAGTGTGACAAAGAAGGGGAGGAGAGGCCCAGAGTGAAAAAATAAGGGAGGGAAAGAGGCACAGTGAAAAAATAAGGGAGGGAAAGAGGCACAGTGAAAAAATAAGGGAGGGAGAGAGGCACAGTGAAAAAATAAGGGAGGGAGAGAGGTACAGTGAAAAAATAAGGGAGGGAGAGAGGCACAGAGTGAAAAAAAAGTGCGGAGAGAGGAACAGTGTGATAAAGGAGGGGGAGAGAGGAACAGTGTGATAAAGAAGGGGGAGAGAGGAACAGTGTGATAAAGAAGGGGGGGCGGCACAGTGTGATAAAGAATGGGGGAAAACAACATGGAGGGCGCAGTGCGATCATAAGGGGGCACAGTGTAGTTGTGATGAAGGGGAACAGTAATGTGTGTGTGATGGCACAGGGGGCTTGTTGCAATATAATGTGTATGAGGTAGGTGGTGGCTAATTAATGGGTGCTATTTTGTTTGTACGGTGATGGTGAGGCAATTTAATAGTGGGGACTATTGATTGTGGGGGTAATTTTGGGGAGAATGAGGTCTCTATTAAATGTGCCTATGAATTATTTCATGGCAGTGATGGTTGCGGGAAATAGGTATATTTCTGAAATGTAAATACTATTAATTTATTGCTGTGGCTGTTTGCAGGGAGGGAAATAGGTTTATTTATTAAATGGGGATACTATTATTTTAATGTTGGGTTTGGAGGAAGGCCTAATTATTACTCGTGGGTGCTATTGATTTAACTATTGATTTAACGGGGCTGGTTGTCATTTTCTAAATGTACACTTTTTTTTTCCAAATAGGGCCCCCAACATTCCAAGATTCAGAGAAGCCGCAACTAAAGAAAGCAGTAGCCACAGGTGGTGAAAGTGAGAAGAACAGGTAGGACAGTCTGTGAAATGTTGTGATTCTAGTGGGACAATCCAGATTTTTGGTGAGTGTTGTGCCCAATACAAGGGGCAGGCTAAGACTGTTAACTGTTTAAGTGCACACTGCATTCTTTCTATACTACACTATGGTGCTAGATGTCCTGAAAGTCAGGAGTGCTGGGACATATGTCACTCTCCGGCAAGCAGGCACTGCACCCTTGTGTCAGTGTACACAACAATGCAGTTTTTTTTGTGTAGAAAGGTGGCCTAGCACTCTTCACCTGCTAGCCACACCCCAATGATGCATAGCCACGCCCCACTAGTATGACAACACTCACACTAAAACTTCTGCCGCCGAACTGCGGCACTGCAAATTTTTTTAACGTGCTCAACTATAATGGAATTGTTGTACCAGGGCCATGAATTCCTCTTGGCAGCCCTGCTCATGTTCTTCCAAGGTTACTGGTACTACATTAAACTGGCGACATAGGGTTGTAAAGGCAGGCTAAATTCTGCACATACAAGGAGTCCTATTAGGAGTGAAACATGCTATGTATGTATGATCTTTAAATTATACAATGGAGTGTCGATTATACTGAGCACAAATGATATGTTTTTGTTAGCGGATATACATTTTTTCTTTAGTATCTAACAGACAGCACTTCATAAAACCTACTGCCAGGCCAGTTAGGGCAGCAGAGTGCCCTAGAAGCCTGGGAAAATTCTTATCCTCAGATCTCTTAATTCTGACATCAATGTTATAACAGATCCAGTGTCATTTATAATAATCAGATTAAGCAGTGAATTCAGACCAATGCTGTTTCCTAAACCCACAAGGCTTACAGTACTACAAGCTACACAAAACGACACTGCATCACTTCCTACCTAACGTTTGTGGTGAGAAAACCATTACGTTTCCGATACCACAAGGCTTCTTATAGACAGTGCATCTTACAAGATGTTCATAATATTACTTTATGGTCTATATTAAACATGTGCAAATGAAAAAAATATCAGCATTTATAATAATAAGAAATCCTTGGCACAGAAGACTAGAGTTTTCCTTTGAAAAGCACAGGCTGCCCTACATTGCAATGGGGCACAGCTTGCTAGTAATGCCCATTAGACAAATGATGCATCCTCACACAGAAATGACTGTTTATTTCATCTGGAGCTCCACATGCATAAAATAATCACAAAGTGTGCACAGGTAAACAAGCATTCCTACAAGAGCAAAGCATTCAGGTGTCATGTGATGATTGGGTGGGAGAAGATGCTATTTAAAAGTAATTGCAAGTAACAAAGCTACTTTAAAAGGCACTTAAGAATTTCTAACAAACAGGTATGAAATGTTGTTTAAATAAGTCCATTTTCTGGTGATATCTAGATTGAGTTTGTAGGTTTCCTCCAACAATTCAAATACATACTGGTAGGTTTCTTGACTTCTAATTAAAATTGTGTGTGGTGGGGACCAGGTAGGGTAATTAGATTGTAAGCTCTACTGGGGCAAGGGTTAATGTGAATGGATAAACATTAAAATCGGTTACAGCAGTGTGTAATACTTTATTTCTGCATAAACGGAAATAATAATATCCTAATGGTGGACCACAAATCCCATATAGTTCTTCACGCTCTTATTGGAAGCTCCATTGGGTACTAATTGAGATTTTTTTTTATGTTTTAATGGCATCAGACCCGTTAGTAATACAGAAGTCTACTTTTTTTTTTAAGAATGTAAGTTCATTATCTAGGAATAAACAGAGACCGCACTGCAATTAGTTTTAATAGACAAACCGAAGACTGTAGTTAATATCATAGCTGACACATTGCCTTGCCAGTTGTCTTGATATCAAGTGGCATAATAACAATAAAGATACTAATGAACTAATTATCCCTTCTAACTTTCCACATGAAGTTGCAGACTAACTCTAGTTTACTAAAGTACAGCAGACATGAGGATGGATTAATTGAAATTTCCAAGACTGAGAAGAATGCATCCTGGCATACGGCATGATCCAGATGTAGAGGTCATTATTAGCCAAAACATTATATGAATATTTTGAGAGTGGAAGGTCAATAGAAGTAATTGGTGGACTTTTTCCTCGTCATAAGAACATGAAATAATTGCAAAACAGTGTTTACTCTGATCTACCCATGAATATGAGTCAAATGCAACTTCAGGATATTCACCTCACTTTCTAAAAATGTAGAAACTTGGAAGGAAAATGTATGTGTAATAAAGGTCATGCTGTTCACATAACAGTGTTTTGTCTTAGTAGGGTATCCAAGTTAGCATTTAATCCTACGCATCTATATGTCATACACAATGTAGGACTTCTATCATATTTAGGGTGCGGAAGCAAATAATTACTCCATAATTCCTCTTCAGGACATCCCTGCTTTTGTCTGTGTGCCCTTTTTACTAAGTTATAATCACTATAAGCCTCACTTCTATCGAAGTACCAGAACAGATGCTTGCACATACTTCAGAAAACAAAAAATACACATGGCTCTGATCATTACAAAGTAACTATGCTGTCTATTCCTGAAAGTTGTGAGTACAGTTCCGTCACCAAACGTTTTATTTATGATGACTGTGCGTTCAGGAGTAATGTTTATTTTTCTGCAAAATAAGCCATCAACTTATGCCTTCATGTGAACAATACATACACTTTAATGTGAGTGGAATATAAGAAAGAAAAATCAGAAAGCAATAGTTGCTCCTCAGCAATAATGCTGAAACAAACAGGTATTATCAACGATGGCAACCTACAACAATTGTGAGAAGCATGGATTACATAATATAATAAGAAGGGGAATGCCACAGAAAGCTTTGGAAAAGACAGAGGTCATGTTTAAATATCAATTTCACAGGCTGATAACATTGGATCCCAGAAGACATACAAGGGGGTTGAGGTTCCTGTTGGACCTCCCATTAGTGTACACTGGCCAGAATCATGACATGAGGAGCCTGTTCTGGGCCTTCAGCTGGATGGATTTAGTTTATTTGACTGTCCGGTTATGCATTCGGAACTCCCTGCACCGACTGAGATGAAACCAATGCAAAGTGGTCCAGTTGGATCCTGGCCATGTGTTAGGGTTAAAGTCGGACCTCCTGTTGGTGTACACTGGACAGAACCTTGACCCGGCGAGACTGTTCTAATCATTCTACTGGATGGATTTGGATAACATTTAATATAGAAACAACAATGACACTGGGCAGCCACCTCATGGGTGTGTTGGAAGAGTTTTTAAGTTGTTAATTATTTTTAAAATGTTGACAGTTACATCCTACTCATTGCTAACTTAATAACTTGAAGATTTAAACACAGGCAATGCTATGTATAGTATATTATATATACACATCTGTCCCAGATGGACCTATATGACGGCACACTTCCCCTGAAGCCAGGGCTCCATGGCATTACTGCACGGTTGCCAACTCCAATTCCGAGTAGGTGTCCCGGGAGAGTAGGTCATTTTTCCACTTACCGCCCAATTCCTAGACAAATGGTTGAGATGGGGTTCTCCATTTCCCTATTCATCACAAATTGCGTCATTGTGACTCCATGCATCCTACCAGCCCCCCCCCCCCAGACAAATTGACACATTCGTGGCAATGTGATGGCGTAAGGGGACAGGCTAAAATGATGCAACTTGCTCAACCCCTCCACGCAGTTTTGCTTCACATGCCCTCCGGGAGGTAGGGAATAATAAAAAAAGATTGCCAAGTATGCATTACTGCTTTGTGTTCGCTAGACTGTAAAAAGATTTAACAAAGCCCTCAATAGAGGGAACCTTTTCATAAAATTTTGTACACACTTACAATGATGATAAACTGTACCATAAGCACAAAAAAACAAACCATGACTTATGGCTTTTCATCTGTTGTAGTATGCAGATAATGCCCATTTAAAAAGGGATCACTGATCCCTATTGTATGTTCCATTAACAATGTTGTGAACTTCAAGGTGGACACCTAGTTTCTCTTCTTTGGGGAAGTCTTTGCAAAACAGACGTGAGTGGGACAACACGCAGGCAGATGTAACAGGGTGTTGGTATGTACCCTTTTAGAAATAAATGTTTATTGTTGGTAACCATGTGAATGAGGTCACCTTGTCCTGGTGGATGAGCATTCACAATTTGAAAAAAATTGTGCAATTTCATCTTCAGATATTATTTTATATATTATCACAGAGGCTAGTCAACTAGCCAAATGCTTATTACTGTGATTAGTATGTCTTTAGTATCTAAAGTGTGCTCTTATATTCCTGTTCTCTATTATGTAAAGTCAGTCACAGTCATGAAGCACCTTTACATACATTTTTATTATGTTTTTGTGTGATTAGAATGACATTAGTATCTAAAATATGCTCCTGCATTATTAACTCATTGAAAAAACTGTGCTTAAATTTGTGCTTCTCCGCTGAAGTGAAACTGTAGACTCACAGATCTGCATTGATAATTGTTTTAAAAAAACAAAGACATGCTTTAGAGGAGTTGTTAATGCGTTTTATATGCACTTTCAAGTGATGCCGTTATACCAATACAATGAAGTGGTAGCCCGCATTACCATAGGAGAAGCAGGGGGTACTGAGCACTTTCATGCATTTATTAATGCCGACAAGTGTAAATGAGCCATTAAAAGGTGCAAAATGCATCCCATTAAAAGTATAGGAGGAAACCTGGTCTCCGCTAGCACTGAGGTTTGTGCAAAAGCAAGTATTATTGCAGAGTAAAAATGTGTGTGTCACCTTGTGAAATGCAAGGAAGAACCCTAAATTGTGCCATCTCAATAGCTTTAATTGTAATAACCTTTCTTAGAAATATGAAATCTAATTTTTGCCCTTGTATGCCTGCTCCGTACTTCACAAGACACACCCTCCTCTGCCCGACTTCTCCCATTGGCCAGGGTAAATGTCTACTTCACCACAAACTACTTCTTGCTCCAAAAACCTATGCATATTGGTGGAAATGTTTATGACCCCCAAGGAGTACAAGAGAGCCTAAATGGAGAGACTACTATACGTGTGAATGAATCCTTACACAAACATATATTTGGCCACAGATATAGAGCATATAATTTCTACTGTATTAAACATTTATTATATTTTAATACAACACAACTAGGCTTGCAATTTTCTTTATTCCAATAAGAGTTATTACATAATGCCAACACTGGTTCACCAGCCCTTCACGGGAATAATCACAGTCATTTTCAAGGCATCCATTCGATTTACAAGAGAAGCTGACAGGGATCTGTGCATCAACCGCACTGCTCTGATGGGGGATAATGACTGAAATATTCTCCAGCACCTTTCATGCTTAGCTGGCAGCCAACGACAACAAGGCAGAGTAAAGAACAGAAGACTGTGCGCTCCATGGCAACATATTGCAAAAACAAATGCAATCAAACTGACCTAGTTCATTGTGTAATGCACCAAAGGCTGCTTATTGCGGCAATATAATAGCCTGTGTGAGGATAGCCCTGTGTTGCTCCGAGTTGCTTGGTAACCATGGGATTTCCCAAGCACAGGTTGCTAAGAGAACTCAGTAGCGTGTACATGTACAGGCATATTGTAGCTGTTTATACAGATCAAATGCGAGACCTTTTTATCTGCACCACATAACAAAGGATAAAAGTGCAACAGATTGTTTCTGGGCTGTACATTTTCTTTGTTGCTCCTGACGGCTTCTACACCACAAAGGTGATTTTGCCACGTGTCACTTGTTCCATCGTCTGCTTTTGTGTGCATGCAGCCACTGCTTATAAAAATAAGGCCAAGTGACCCCTTTGAGAGTCTAAGGTTAGGTACACACTGGAGAATTTTCCGACCAATCAGTTATCTAAAACATTGTACCTAGGACTGAAGGTCCGACCGGTTGAGTGATCCATGCATACACACTGTACACAATTATTTACCTTCAGATCTGTGCCCTTCATCTGGTCCTATAGTCGTTTAGAGAATGACAGCACAATAGTCACTCATTCATGTCACACTGTTTAAGCGCCTTGTTAAAGCTATCCACATGTCATAACAAATTTTGTTAGCTTCTGTGACTCTGAAACTAAATATCCAGTCTGAGAGCGAACAACTGAATTACTCTATCTACAGCACTCTCAACATTTAGTAACCAGGACATGTTCATTGCAGCCATCGACTGAAAAGACCATGACTCTGTATACTCTATGGAGATCGTGAGTACATACACACTACATGATCGGAAGAGGTGATTGGAGAGAGATTATTAAACAGTACGACCAAATTAAACTACAATCGGAACTTTGGAACGACTGACGTTCATCGTGTAAGTATACACACTAACGCGATATGTAGCCACGCGGTCATTTATCGGGTGATTGGCCCAATAGTTGGCTGAAAAATCTCCAGTGTGTACCTAGTCTTAGCCTATTACAGGACTATAAGAATTCCCACATCAGCTGTATACCCCTATACAATACACAGAAATATGTATTCTCTACAATGCAACCCATCTATGCAGGCACATTCAGATTACCTTTCTTTATACAACAGACCTAAATATAGAAACACACAATTTGATGGCAAATTAAAATAATACCACTCATCTAGTCTTTCCATTTTTATATCTGAAAATCTCAGATCCTCTTATAATATATATTAATATTATAGATTTTTTTTCCACATTTAGAATAGTTTTAGGTCTATCGCAAGCATAATTTAATAGCTCTATCATAGCAGCCCCCACCATCCTGTGGGAACGCTATTCCATTTATATACTTCCCTGTCCTAAGTAATTATTCCTCAAATTTATTGCATGTCCTCTTGTTCTAATCCTTCTCTTCCTCTGCAGAATGCTCCCCACCTGTAAAAAACCCTCAATGTATTTGAACATTTCTATTATAGAACCCACCCCGCTCTGCTGTGGCCTATACCTATTGAAGCCCTTTACCTGTTACTACCAAGTTTTTACGTAGACCATGCACATTTCGCTAGCCCTAACCTCTCATTTACATCCTTTCAGTGTTATGGTCTCCAGACCTGAACACCGTATTCTAGGTGTGGTCCAACACATGACCTATATATTGGCATCACATGTCTTTCAGCTACTAACTGCTCCCCTTATGTAACAATCAGGCATTCCCTATTGCTTTGCTACATTGTCTGCCTACTTTAAAGTCACCTGAAATAGATTCCTTTGCAATAAACACTATGGATTTTTGAAATCCAAGTCCGTGAATATGCATGTTATGGAATTGAACTGTAATTGTCACACTTCCTCTAACCTATGTAGGTCATCAAACAGTTTGCTCACCCCCTGGTGTGTGCATTCTATTACATACCATGTAGAAAGTTGACTCTCTCTTCAATAAGAGCAATAATTTCATCAATAAATGTTAAAATTGGGTTATTCCACTGAATAGGGTACTCCACTCTTCTGAAAATATTCCATTTACTGCAACTCTGTCTACTATCCTGCAAACAATATCATATACACTCAATCACCATCGAATCCACTCCCAAGCATTCCAAGTTATTTATCAATCTGTGTCAAAGGCCTTATAAAAATCTAGATAAGTTACATCTATGGCTCCACTTTGATCTATTAGCTTAGTCACTATGTTCTTTTGTTAATGATTAAAGTATTTATTATTTTCTCTGCTAGCAGACAAATATACCGGAAGACTTTTTTTTTTTTTATTCAAATGTTCTTCTGAAAATAGGACATTGACTTTAATATCCAAACAGGCTATTTAGTTAGTAGCAATAAGTAGGTCTAAGCTTTGTGACTGAGAATCAACAATAAAGATTCAGCGTGATCATAAAACTGCAGTATTCCGAAGTATGCATTTAGCAGGCATTGCAGTTAAAGTATCCTCACAGCTAAGTGACAGCTCTAAACCATATCATACATGCCCAACTCATAGGCAACCCTCATTGCGAAGGTCTTTACAAATTGTACGTTTGTTTGCATCATTGCTATATCTGAAAGAACTAGATCACTCACCTCTTCATAAAACTTGAGCTGTGGGACACCTTCATCAATTTCATTCATGCAAAAATCTTTGAAGAGCAGGAAACCTACAAAAAAAGATGGAAGGGTGTTATTGGGAAACTACAGGTTCTCTCACAAACGCACAATCCCCGGACACTAATAACGGTTAGTGAGAGTGCAGCATTGTAAATCTGGTTCTAAGTGAAACCTCCATTTCTTTTAATACATTATATAAAAGCCATTCTTGTAGCTAAAAATCCCTGCAAATCCTTTCAGCCAGTGTTGGTACATGTCTATGTTATTGGAACGACATTTAGAGAACCACAGTTATTTAAAGCTGAACAAACAAAGGCTGATACTGCTGCTCAGTCCAAGAACTAAGTGACAGGATCTCTGGTGAATTTGGCCATGTATGTAGGAAGCCAAGTTGGAGGATATCTGGTTATTCGGTACTTGGGCTGAGCGGACAAATCACTTCCTGCTTACAATCAGGGATGTCAGCGAGGTCAGAAGCGGACGACATACTCACTGATAACCATTAACTTCACACAACAATTTCTAACATGCACCCTATAATCCGATTTATTTTGATTAGATTGTAATTGGTCCATGCTCTAATTGTGGCACCACACATGCTGCCATATCACAAAATGAGTCTACCAAGATAAAGAATGATTTGTGCATTGCTTTCCCATTAAAAGGGAGATATTCCCATCCATTACAGTGGCAGAAAGAGTATGTTGAGAAATTCAGGTGGAACGGGAGCTGGACAGCAAGAAAATATGTGAATGGTCAGATCGTATTGTATATAAAATGTTGCTGACCAGAAAATAGCAGATTAAAGCTCCCATTAAAGCTGGGTACACACTACAGGTTGTTCATCCAATTATCGTGACAATCACACCATAAATGACCGTTACGTCCGATATCGCATTAGTGTGTACGCTCCAACGAATGTTTTATCAGTCCAAAGCACATCATATCGTTTGATTTGATTTTATAAACGGACTAAAGATCTCTGTAAACGATGGAACGATGTCAGGCAAATTCTACAGTATGTATGCACGCACAACCAGCAGTGTAGGCAGATCTGAATAACATTTACAGCTGCACAATCTATTCAACCAAAGGTGGCGTAGTCGTTAGCATTTCTGCCTTACAGCACTGTGGTCATGAGTTCAATTCCCGTCCATAGACTTATCTGTGTGGAGTTTGTATGTTCTTCCCGTGTTTGCGTGGGTTTCCTCCGGGTGCTCCGGTTTCCTCCCACACTCCAAAAACATACTGGTAGGTTAATTGGCTGCTATCCAATTGACCCTAGTCCCACTCTCTGTCTGTCTGTATGTATTTCAGGGTTTAGATTGTAAGCTCCAATGGGGCAGGGACTGATGTGAATGAGTTCTCTGTACAGCGCTGCGGAATTAGTGGCGCTATATAAATAAATGGTGATGATGATGAAGGTTATGACTGATAAAGAGCACAGATCGGAAAGTAAATTGTGTATAGTGTTTACACATGAACTGGTTTGCTGATCAGTTGTCTGTAAGATCATTAACGATATTGCATCAGGAGACATTTTCTGTAGTGTGTACCAAGCCTTAGTCCTACAGGAACAAGGTTAGTCTTCTATTACAGCCTGTTATACGATTGTAACAGTAAATAACGTAGCGTTTGCAGACACATTGAATGTTCTGAATATAGGGAATGGAAACAACGTTAAAGCTTCTTGTAAGTTGGTTTATTTCCCTGGTTTAAGAAGAATCTGCTGAGTATGTAGATTAGGTTTCAGGGGGAAATAAGTTGCAGCAGCTAATGAGGTAGGTCCATTTATTTCTGCTTTCTGATGTATTTGATTTTAAAGAAATGTTTATGTGGTCAGACGGCCACTTAATAGCTGCAGCCGATAAACATGTTCTATATATGCTGTAAAGTATAAGGCTCCATGTTTCATAGCTTTTCTAGGACAAACTTTTTTTGCCACTATAAAGGTTTACTGACAGAGTATATTTTCCAAGAACGCAGAGCCCTGATGACACTAATAACAGAATTAGCAAACGTTGACTTTCATGAACTGTGCAATCATCATGTCATAGGGACTGTTTATTAATATGGGCGCCCCACTGTACAGTAGCACAAAATATAATTGAAACATTTAGTTTGTTGTATTTAATTGCAGACATAGAATTGGTGAGCTGGCAAATAGAGGGAAGATTCCAGTAGAACAGTTGCACATCACTCCTATTTCTGCAGATAATCACCAGCACTAAAAACACACACAGTGTGGCATGGTGCTATGATCAGGTCACACAGCATTGCACAATAACTATATTTAGGCAACTGTTCCCTGACTACTGCTGTTCCTAATAAACCATATTTCACCATAAGGCTTCAGAAATCAGTGTCATGGCTTCCCATAGCTTGCTGTATTATATCTGTACTTGCTTCCCAGGACAAATACAAAGAGGTTATATAGAATGGAACAGCAGCAGTGCTGAGCCCCTCTATTCCGGGACATTATAGGGGCAGATTTCCAAACTTGCTCTCTGTTCAGCATAGTTAGGTTACAAAGTACTCTACTGGCCATTAAATAAAGCCTATGTGCCGGCATAAATAATAATCACTTGAGTATGTGTCTGTCCCTTTCCTTTATCTGCAGTGTTGCCCCTGGCACTCCACCATGTGCAAAATACATTCACCACTCCAAACCTAGCCTTCAGCGGAGCTGCATTTTGTGACTGACATGAGTCTCATTAGTGGAAATCACCTGTAACCTTTCATATATGTTATTTCTAATGTAACTTCTTTTTATAAGACACCTTGGGGTAAATATATATGTCTGAGCGTTTCTGTTGGGTTTGAAAAGTGGAAATGTTGCCGCCTATAGTAACCAATCAGATTGTATTTATTTAGTTCATTCTACAAAATGTTAGCTAGAATCTGATTGGTTGCTATAGGTAACATCTCCACTTTCCAAACCTGGCAGAAAGTCTCAGTTTCATGCATTTACCACCTTGTTTTATGAGCTGTCCTTTAAATAAATGTTGGACAAGAAAAATGCAGATGGATCGTTACAATAAAGTCTATCACATCTATTAGCCAAATATCAAACAGTTGTACACTGTAAATAGTGTTTATTGTCACCAACAATGTCTCAATCATTGACAACCTGAATTTAAGTTACAGCATTCTCCCCAGAAAACCTTTCCAGCCGGGCGGCATTAAGAAGTAGCCGGGTGGGTGCAGTGTTGCCGACACTTGACAGGATTGGTCATACTGGTGGTCTAACATGCAGTGCAGGCTGTAGTGCAGGCTGTAGTGCTCACATAGTGCCTGTTCTAATAAGAGAAACAATGGTTTATTCTATTATAATAGGACTCCAAGTGCCAGGTGGCAAGTAAAGACAGCCGGGTGGAGCACCCGGGAAATAGGTGCTGGGGAGAACACGGTTATGTTACCCACAATTTATGATGACAGGGCCAAAGATATCTGCATCTTATTTCATGACTGCCTAATGTCCTAACTGGAGATGAGTGACATTGCAGAGAAATATCACGTCAATCAGATTTTGCTGCGGAACAGAGTTTAAGTTCTGGCTCTTCGAGTTCCTATTCGCCAAAACGACCGAATTCTGCAGTACGATGGGATTTAAATTCTAGCCAGAACAAACGTGATGGGAGGAACACTTATAGCTAAATTCAAATGGAGAAAAGTGTGAAATTCCACAGCAAATGAGGTGAATATTTTGCACACAGTTCAGTTTTGAAAATTTCACTTGTGTCTATTTATGTCCTATGGAGTTAATCATAGCATAGAAAAACATACATTTGACCACTATTTGACCACAGAATAGTAATTTACTTGTGACAGTTGACAAAGTAGGACACATAAACTCCAATTCCTGAGGACAGGGCATTCGTTAACACACACTTACCAATCCAACACTATGATACAGTGAATGCACAGATTCTGTTTAGCTAATTGGCAGCAGGAAGGTGAACAGCAAAATTCTGTTATTGAGTGATCAACACATTTTCTTTGGGGTGAATTTACACTGAACTGTAAAGAACAGCATCCTCTGAATAAATAAAGACAGAGGAACAAATCGCTTGTACTCCAGGAGAATACTAGACTACAAAAGGGAACCCCCTTTGTTTCTCAGTTACCAACGCCCATTATACACAAACAATACACTGCTGTTTAGTGTTTGCATTTTTTAGAACATCCTTGTAATTTCCTTCAGAAAGATGGAGAGAACAGGGACCATAAAATAGGTCAGTGGAGATAGTACAGCTAATGTGGCACAGCACATGCATTAATAACCCAGAATGTGCAAATTTAATGTACATTTTGTAATTGGTTCTCTCTAATTAATGCAGTGTTTCAGCTACAAAATCCTCTCTAGTCTTGGCAGTTAATAGTCAATATATAGGCTTTTTTATTTTAAAACTCATAGAAAAAAAAAAAACTTAACCTGCCTTGTTGCACTTGTAATTGATAAATGGGTTAACAATCACCAAATGGTGCCAAAGTTGCATCCTAGGTGCATTGTATATGACATAACACGATATTGGGCAATCCAAGCTTTTCAAAAAATAGGGCTACTAAGGAACATTCTTGCCATCCTCTTACAAAGCGAGACAGACTATTGTTGTAAATCAACATCTGAATGTTACGCTTTTCTATTTTCAGATCAAACTTGTCGGTAGGCAGAGGAAGCAACAATATGTGCTAGTTAAAGAGAAGGCAACTGGATGCTATTTTAAAATAAGTTGCACAATTCTCTTACAGGACATAAGTGTGAGGGTTGGGGCAATTTCATGCAACAGAAAGCCGGTCCAGCAGGCCTAAATAATGCAGCAATAGTCACCAATGTTAGTACTTGTTACTCATCTGTCACCGTGTCTACATTTCTCAAATATGTCCATGTTTAAGCAAATAATGTACACGGGTAAGATATACGATTTCACTAGCGGTTTTAACTCTAGTAAAAGCATGTAAACAGGAAGTGAAATAGAAACCATTGGTTCCAATGACACCATACCCACTAGCATTTGCACTAGCTGTCAAGGCGCATCTGCAGTTTTTCAATGCTGCCAGCTCCATTTACTTGTGTCTACCACCTACAAATGCACAGGGGTCCACGGAGTGTCTTCCATCGACTCACCTCATTCGCATGTGCAAGTGCTAGTTAGTCACCTCACGTCAAATGTGAATGCATTGACATGCAGTGTCACAGGCATTTAACGCACAGCTGTGGTTAAGAGTCCTTATGTTGACATTATCCGGTTTCTGATAGGATCCAAGAACACATACAGGGGTTCTGATTAGTGTGTACCTCAGTTCCAGATAGAATGACAAATTCTCGCAGCTCAAAAATGCCGATGTAAACAAGCAATACAAGCGTCACTTCCTTATAAACGTCTCTCTGAGATACCAATTAAGGCAATAGGTTTTGTAAATTGAGAAATTGCCTGACGTGTGTCTTCTAAACTCAAAAACCTTTCTGAAGAGTGTTCCCGTGTTTAAATGTCATGTTTGAAAAAGAAACAAACAAAACACTGATTCTGAGGGGGAAAATATAAGACTATTCAAAACACAAATAAAACCCCCATGTAATAGGACATTGTTACAGAGATGGGTAGGGAAAGAATAGCAGCTATTTTCAAATCATGGTCTTTGAGATTTAAAAAATTAAAATAGAATTAAAAACCTATTTGGGATTTAGTACTTTTCCCCAAAGCATTTAGGCATTTGTGATAGTCATTTTGGAAGAAAAAAATGGCACCAAAAATGCATTTTGTTCTTTTCTGATGACAATTTCCCTCTTGGGGTTTATTTGGCAAAGATGCACAAGATCATTTTTTTTCTGATTAAGCACGTGACAGAGGGCTTTCTGAGAAAATGTACTGAAGCCAAGTAGAATAATTCCGTGGCACACACATCAATTAGATTTATCAATATATGTCCCAATTGTAACACTACTGAGGCTTTCCCAAGGGACACCAATGTTTAAAGTCTTCTTACTCTCTTACCTTTGTATCCTGAACAGACAATCTGAGAACAGAGTCTACCCACAGTCTAATCATGTGACTGGTAACATCAATGCAGGATCTAAGAATGATCTGGTCTTTCACAAGCAATCACTTTACTACATCCCCACATCTTACATTAAATGGTTCAATATAGGAGCAGAAATTATTGTACACAAAGTTATAATAAAAGGAAAACATTAATTTGTTCTCTGAATAGTACTTTCAAACCAGTATACATTAATAGGTTAAATGTGAATATAAAAATACACATAGAAAATACTGGCTATAGGTAAAAGTGCTAAATATTTAAAAAGATGAAGATCCTCCCCTGATCAACAAGTGAATAAGGGGATTTACATCATTTACATTTGTTTAAACAATATTTTGAACATGTAGGTCATCTCTAGGGTCCTTAAATACCAATCCACATGCTTTATTTTTTTTATATTTCACAACATTGTTTAATGCAGTGAGGGGCAACATGAAGTAGCTAGAGGGCTTCAGGAGCAGCCCTCCTACCTTCAAATAGAGTACACAGAGGAAGCAGGTAGAGCACAGTGCACTCATCAGGGTATACAGCTTGACCTCCCTGCACTGTGCAGAGGTGGTCATGTGACACAGCTACCCCTGTTCTAATAAGATAGGAAGCAGCCACCTGGGGGCACACACGGAGATATGACAGACCGCAGGCCACCTGCTGCCAAACGCTGGTTTTCTGTATAGCATCATAAGAGAATATCAAGCTCAGAACAACCAGTGGCCGTAGCACTAATGAAAATGATGCAACTCTGATCAGCCCCATGTGCAGCTTTCTCACTGATCAGTTTTGTAGAAAAGATTGCTTAATTTACTAATTTATTATTATTTCTGCTGCATCTCTTTCCTTTTCCAAACAGTTTACTTAACGTGAAAAAATAATTAGAAATTATATTAGCTCCAATACGCAAGTTCATCACTATGGTAAACGTCCTTGTAACCCGCGTTTCGGGCAGATTTCGGAATCTAAACCATGTTAAGGCAGATAAAAAGATATATAAAACTTTCAAATACTTTTTTGCCAACAGCTACCAAGTGAAACCTTTTAAAGTTTGATAGCAAGAATAGGCATCCAGGCGCAGTTCTTTTTGCTCCATCTCACTTATTTATGAAACACTACTAAGCCGAAAGTAACCGCAGAGTACAACATGCAAAACACACAAGCAGTACACTGGAAAACATTGAAATAGTTTTCATGGTATTTTTTTTCTACCGAAACATAAGATGCAGCAGACTCACAGGGTATTACGACTTCATCACTGGACACTACTATAACCATATATTTGTTGTATTTTAAATAAACCGCTTGGAAAAATATAACGTACAATCTTGAGCATACGGATAAAGAAGGATTACAGAGAATGGTAAGCTGTATATGTTACAAGAGGCACAGGGACTAATAGTTCCATGGTTATGTGTATAACTACAGACACCGCTCGTAGCAGATTATAAATAGGGCTCTGGACCTGGGAGCCCTCAGTGGGTGAAGGTTTAAGTAGAGGAGAGGTAATGTGTGTTTATTGATACATTTGCACATTTTCTTCAAACTTCTTCCCAGAAATACAGCCACAGTTTTGCATCAGAGGAAATGAAAGGTTGTAATAACATGGGAGAGAGGAGAGAAGATGAATGTGGCAAAGTGGATAAGCAAGAAGATTATCATGAAAATACATATAGAGGTATCATATGCAGCTGGATTTACAACATGCTTGTTTACATCAGTAATATATCAGTGGCAGACATGCCGACTTTATTATCCATCCCATCAACTCCAACACTCATATAAAGGAAAAGTAACTGTTTAAAAGCAGTCCTGCTATTACACTCCCTTTGTGAGCAACAAAATAGGTGAGCAGAAAACATATCATTTGTCCATTAATGCAGTATCACCCACCAGCACAATCTCCGGTAACAATAACATGTACAATACATCACATCAGTCCCTGCCCCATTGGGGCTTACAGTCTAAATTCCCTAACACACACACACACACACACACACAGACTAGGGTCAATTTGTTAGCAGCCAATTAAACTACCAGTAAGTTTTTGGAGTGTGGGAACAAACTGGAGCACCCAGAGGAAACCCACGCAAACACAGGGAGAACATACAAATTCTACACAGATAAGGCCATGGTCGGGAATTGAACTCATGACCCTAGTGTTGTGAGGCAGAAGTGCTAACCACTGAGCCACCATGCTGCCCAATTATATCAAATATACTACATTTGATTTTAAGAGGTTATTTTCAACCATTAAAAATCTGACTTTTCAGTAAATATTAATGACAGCCCAGGAGGATAAAAAAAAGGTAAAGTCAAGATAGAAAATAGGGACATTAGGGACGGGGGGTAAAATATTTCAGAGACAATTTTTTTTTAAAATCCTGGAACAGTTGGGACTTATAGGGTCTGTGAATGGAAATATATCGCTTGCATCCATTCCTTCGTATTGGCTCTCTCTCTCTCTCAGATCCTCCTTCCGCTAGAGAGAAGGGGGTGTCTGTAGGAAAAGTAAGGGAAAAGCCAGGGTGAGCAAGCATGCAAGTCAGATTAATCATTACCATGTGGAGTCTGTACCACTCTTTTCTCAGTGTGCCAAACCCCATATTTTACATACTTACCAACTTTAGAAAGTTGATTTCCGGGAGTCTGCCGGGGGAGGTGGGCGTGATGGGGGCGGGGCTCCAAAATGTGCGTCATTTTGGACCCGCCCCCGTGACATAATGACGCAAACGCGTCATTTGACAGCGGGGGGCTGGGCCAAATGCCGCGATTCACCAGGAATCGCAGCGTTTGGGACCTAATTCTGCCCACTTCACTAGGAAGTGGACACCTCCTAGTGAAGTGGGCAGATCCGGGAGATTGCCACACTCACCCGGGAGTCCGTGAGACTCTCGCAAAATGCAGGAGTCTCCCGGACATTCTGGGAGAGTTGGCAAGTATGATATTTTATTAGAGCTGTGCTGTGTGTGACAACTAAATATTACACATGGCACCACTCTGCACCAAAAATTGAGTACAACTGTTCATGTAAATTCGTACATAAAGACTTATGTCTGTTGCCTAGCAGCTGACACAGGAAGTGGCAATAATTGGTAACTTCCTGTTCCATTTTCATGTAGTATATTGTTTGCAAGCCTTAACTATTACTACGGGACCATTCATGCTGCAAGACATTCTGCAATCTGAAATTATTTACTTTTATTTATAGAATAGGTGAACCCACATTTTTTTGTGTAGATTATTCTTTGTATATTGTCATCTACCCCACACCAACATATGCACGCACAACTAGCATAAGGCATGTCGTGCATAGGTTTAACCACACGTTCACACCAACCACTTCAACTGTTCCAGTTTCGCTTCCTCACAGATATAGTAGTTTATAGAACTTTATGACTAAAATCAGTAGACTACACCCAACTTTTCACAGTTATCTATTATATCAGAGATTCAGTTGTAGATGTTCCCTTTTGGTCAATTAATACATACCGCTTGTAAAACTCAATAGAATATTTTCTGTTTAATAATTTATGGATTTTTTTTTCCCCTTAACAGCACAATGTGGGTCTTTGCATGACTATAGTTAACTCAATCATTACAAAGAAATGAAAACTCTAGGTTTGTTCGTCAACAAACTTAATGATTCCAACTGAAATAAGGAACATGTTGCCAAGAAAATCACAAGTTTATCCCCAAGCAATGGACCGCTTTAAAACATTAATGTTGAAATGTGATGCGTTGTCAGTCCAAGCTGGTACTATATTATGAGACTATTATCATGCTTTATTTATACAGCCTTTAACAGAGATTGTTCCACTGGAGCTTACACTCCAAATTCTCTTCACACAAACACGCACACACTCACTAAATCCAAGTTTGGTTTTGAGATTGCAGATATCAGGAATGCTGGTTAAGTAATTTGTGATTACACAAATCAGCTTTATCATATACATAAAATGTCCATGCTACAGCCTTTAAAGTTGCCGTTTGTTTTAATGATCTGCAGAAAAATGCACATATGACATCTGTGTTTACAAAATATGTTAATCAAGTATTTTATTTTTTTTTATTTGAAAAATTTATTTGAAAAAAAAAACCAAAAAACCAATATGCCAACATGTTTTTTTTTCACAAATGCACTCAAAGCACCACTGGCACAAAATATTTCACTGAAAGGCACCCATTTATTACGCCAAAGTGGTGCTTGTCACCTGCACAAAGTGGCTGTAGCAATATTGTGGGCTGAGCCAATACTCAGCCTATGAACTACTGACTTTGTGACTCAACGATGTTCTGGTCCCTAATGAATTGCTAGCAGTGGTGTATTTTTAGGGGTAGTAGAGGTAACAACTGCTATGAGGTGCATGAATCACAAGGGGTCTGCAGAGCATATGCACCCCAATTGTCTGGTTTGCTGGAGACGAGGGCTGTCTTGCACAGTGTGTTTTGCATGTGTCCTACCTGTGCGTTTATAGCATGTTTGTGCAGTTGTGGGTCTACGGAGAGTATTCATAGCGTGCGTTCCCACCTACTAACGTTCTCAATTAGAAAATAAGGATGAACGCAGCCATGACCTCAATTTGACCAAACCATTCCTAAGAGAGAGTTTATCTCCACCAAAAATGTAGGACTATAGCAGGTATGTGCAAGCGCTGTATATTTATGTCCTATGTAAAATGTTTATGGTCTGTGGGTATATATGTGTGTGTATTAGCCAGTAATGTTTTATTACTGTGTTTGTACCCAATTGTAAAGCGCTACAGAATATGCTGGAGCTATATAAATAAAGGCTGCAGATGATCTATTTAATGCAGCCTTAAAAGATACAAATCACATACAATGATTATACAAATTGTAGTGAAAATCTTTGCCAAATTATCTTTTCATTGAGCAATTTATACATACAAATTATCTTAGAACAGATTTGTCAGATTTAAGATTATATGGAAAGATTGCTTAATTATGATCATTCAGTCCACCCATGATACAACTGTTTTCAACTCTTGGCGACCAAAATGTTCAAAGTAAAACAATCCTTTTTCCAAACAATCTTTTATTTAAAACATTCAGGGAGAATTTTAAGGCTTCACCATATACAATAATGGGTCTCCCCCACTGTTGTAGATCTACAAGCTCCCAGCTGGAGAGCCACCGGCTGCCAATCTCTGGCTTATGCAGGCATATCTTGAATTGCAAGGTGTTGCTTAGGAAGTGCAGACTCAGGATTTAAAGGTCCAGGGACCTTTAGATACACCACAGATGGGTAGGCGACATTCTCCGATATAGTGACTCAACTCTGTAGATCCACTTTAAGCAGTTATCAAGCTAACCATAACTTTACTGTTTTCATGCTGTTTCCAGTGTCTGTAAATGTAAAATTGTGTATGCATTGCTAACTAAACAAATGTAATAAAATAGATACTAACATCCCAGCTGATTTATTTTGTAAACATTTCAAAAATTCCAATGTAGAATAAATTATCACACTGATACAAAGTTCAAGCTCCAGCGTGGACATTTGATCTAATTCCCAGCACTCCGTGAAAATGGTTACATATGTTATATTTCTCCTAGCGCCATCTGCTCTGGAGGACCAATCTAATTTTAGTAACTGCTATTGTACTCAGAAAACAGGCAGATGTCTCTTGTAACACATTTCTTACTTAACATGTTTATACAATTGCTGCAAGTAATGCCATTTCCAGAAGTAATGCTTCTATGATTAGGGACAACAAATATGACCGACTAGTTTCAGTCACCAAAATATAGCATAAGTTCATATCACTAGATGGTGATTGGTCACCATACATTAATCATTTCTAATTCGAGTGTAAACTACTTATTATACTATCCATTTATAGCAGATAGGATTACTTTTGTTTAATATCTCACTGATCTGTTTAGCCAGCAATATTGAAAAGTGTCACTGAAGGTCTTCATCAGTTAAACTGGGTACCAGTACAGAAAATTACTGCAGATATGATTTTAGTAACCATTTCACCAACGAAAGTCCCATTGATCATGCAGATTTATGTATACACACTAAACACAATTTACTTTCAGATTTACACTTCATCTCTCATTACCATCTGCTGGAAAGATCAGTACTCTGTACACTCTACAGAGATCTGCCTACACTGCTGCTCGTGAGTACATACACACTTCCACATTTGGCCGACGTTGTTCAATCATTGATAGTGATTTTTAGTCAGTTTATAAAACCAAAGGAAATGATACAATGTACTTTGGAACAATAATACATGATTGTGGGAGCATTCACACTAATGCAATATCGGACCTAACAGTCGTTTACCGTGTGTTTGGCACGATAATTGGTTGAAAAACCTATAGAGTGTACCCAGCATTAGGTTCAAGTTAGATGTATTACAAATTGGTGATAGTTTTAACAAAAATTTAATAAGTATAGAGTAATATCTTATCAAATTGTAACCGTCCATGTGAACATTTAAAAAGTTGAGTATTTTGAGGACTCCTATGCTAGATAATATTTGCAAGAGCTGCAATTATTTAAGCTCTTTGTATCTCTTTACAATTCAGTAACTGAGTGATCGCTGTAGATTTTCAGCTATGTGATTCAGTTATATAAAACTGAAACAAAAACTAGGGATAATAGTGCAACACTAATAATCAACAGGTGTACCAACCTTAATAAAGACTCCTTCATTGGGTCAAAATGTGTCCATGGTATGTAATTTGAGTGTGGCAGAGAAATCTACCTTGATTTAACATCCTGCTGGGAAGTGATTGCCGTTATCATGTCCCAGGACTTGATTAAAACTTGACATGTTGGCTTCTTGCATCTATTCGGCAGGAGTACCTCTACCTCTCATTTGTTAATTTTGAGTACTAACTTTGTGTAAGTGTTTGTGTCTAGTGTTAAGAAAATCTTTATTATCAATTTTTAAAAAAAAAACAAAAAAAAAAAAAACAGTGCACTAGATTTTTTTTGTTTTCAAATTTTTATTCATATACCGTGATGATCCATACCTGTGACCTCGCCACCATTGTAAGACAAAGTACTAAGGGACTTCTTAAAGATTTAAGATATATGAGAGTTTCAAGATTACATCTAGTAAGTTTGGAATCTACAGGGGATACTCACTCTGGAAGGTGGTCTACAAGTTATGATGTTTCCGACACAAGTTTATGTTCTGTAAGTTCACTCACAACAGAGGATCCACAGCTTGGATGAATATATTGATTACACATCATTATATTAATTTGGATATAAATGAATCTAAACTTTATTGGTTAACACAGAAGCAAGAATAGTGATACTAGTACAACGCTGTTTCATATGACTGGATCCCATTGCTGAAGATCACTCAGTCACTGAATTGAATTTAAATATTTTTCTCCAATTAATATTACTAGAAGCAGGGGTCTATGAGTGATAGATAGCACTTAAATATTTCTTTATCTCTTAATGATCAATAATACAAAGAGACTACTCTTTAAAGGCACCACGGTGAAGGACTCTATGTAACGTTATCAGTGAAAAACACATTCTTACAGTCAGGGTATTAAAAAAATATTATAATAATGACCTAATGTTAGAGGTTAAAGTATAACAGTCAAGCTTCTCTGTACACTAACTTAGCTAATATAGATTAGACATGTTTATAGCCATATACATTTAATTAAAACAAACAGTAGAACACCAATGCTGAACTCCATCTGTGTAACTCTGTAATGTAAAATCTACTCTTAATCCTCATCTCTACATCATTTATATAGTGCCACCCGCAGCGCTGTACAGAGAACATTTGCCAATCACATCCGTCACTGCCTCATTGGAGCTTACAGTCTAAATTCTCTAACACACACTACTAGTGTTAATTTTGTCAGCAGCCAATTAACCTACCAGTGTGTTTTTTGAAGTTTGGGCGGAAACCAGAGTACTCTGGGAGATGATCACCACCATTTATTTAAATAGCGCCAGCAAATTCCATAGTGCTTTACAATTGAGGACATACAAGTTCCACACGGACAATGGCAAGTACCACTTTAGACAGAAGAGAAAATGTATGTCTGTAGTAGTGTGGGGAGCCATAAACCAAAAAATGTGCTCCGCTGTTATTCTATGCAGTAACTTTTAAAGATATTCAACACAAGTTTGTGGCTATGGTGGAGGCATTTTACACGCAGAACAGACTTCTTGTCTATAAGACTCGTGAAGGACATGCTACATCACAGGGGTACATACAATGTCAAGTGTGGTCACGCTATGGAAACTGACATACATTTGTACAAAATTACTTATAATAATAATTACTAACTTGCGTAGATGTTAAAAACAAGTAGCAAAGGTCAGATCGGGGTCAATATGGGACAAAGCTCCTCATTAATACAAAAACCCATGAACTTGAGTCATTTCCCATCACATTTAGTTTTATCCTTATTAATACACTGGAAAGTTGCCAACACAGTTTCAACTAAATTTAGCTACATTGACAAGGGAGTTTCACTAGCATGCAAACTCTCATTGACCGACCATCACTGGACCAGATGTTTATTATTTTCATAAAAGTTACAAAGTAGATTTGTTTTCCCCTCTATTTCAGATAGTGCCCATTATTATCGCATAACAGCTTACCTCTAAAAGGCAGATCGCAATAAACAAATATAAATTGGGATAAAAGGTACTAGCAATGACATAGTTTGCACACAAAAAACAAGTAGAGAGAATAGAGCAGTGCTTGGTGCAGGGCTCTGCACTTTATATTGTTCCCAAGTATTAAGGGATCTAAAAGTTCAGCTATCTCCCCCATTTATTCTATTCCTGCCGATCCAGCAAGCATAACATCTCAACTACTACTGATCAATGCCCTTTAAAGCCTTCTTTTCTTTAATTTACCAGAACGCACAACAAGATCACAGACACACTGGGCCTGAGTCATCAAGGAGAGCAAAGCATAAAAAAGGAGTAACATTTGCACCTGTGCAAAACCATGTTGCATTGGAGGGGGAGGTAAATTTAAAATGTGGGGACAGATTTATAGTTGGGGTAGGACATGTCCTGGATCAGCTTTAAATTTCGGTGTTATAACAAGCTAGCAAGTATTTGTGTGCTAGATGAAAAAACAGCCAGTATTTAACTTATGTGCAAAATAATAAACTAATTTGCACCCCTTGTATTGTAACATGGTTTGTCCCAGAGAACATTTACTCCTTTTTTGCCTTAATGACTCAGGCCCACTATGTACAGGGATTTCAGCAGCAAGACTGATTGCCGTCTAATTTTCATGTCTCCAAATTACAAATTCAGGTACATTTCAATATATCATATGTTAATGACTACTTTTAATGACTTAAGTGCTGTGCTGCTGATTCACTAGGACAAACTGCTTCAGCAGCAGTCAATCAATTCAGTTGTTCAAGCCTGAGTCTGAAAGGATTAATGACCATTGGCAAATAACGTTCCCAGGGAAAACTTTGAAACAAGAGCGCAAGACGTTGATAGCACGGTTTTAAATCATTAAAATCACATGACATACACCTTACAACCCCTTTTAAAATGTTTTCCAGCAGCGATGTAATACTGCAGCAGCTACTCACCACAGGTGAATTCCTTTAATATACATGTAACATAGACAAACATTTTAACCCATTCACTTGTAGAGGTCTGTTCCAAAATTGCACCTCGTAGACCGCACCATTTTTTTTGCCCTTATTTGAGCTGTCAGTTTCACAAGGTGTTGTCCTGGATTTGGGCAGCACGGTGGCTTAGTGGTTAGCACTTCTGCCTCATAGCACTGGAATCATGAGTTCAAATCCTGACTATGGCCTTATCTGTGTGGAGTTTGATGATGTGTTTTATAAAGGGCTGCATCTTTGGTACCATAGTGGAGTAAACGTTTCAATTTTATATATGGGGAGAGCATGGTGTCACCTGCTATAGTGAAGACCAGCCATAGACTGGGATGGTGTCTATGTAAAACCTACTCTGTTAAACAGTATGTCCCCATATCCGGGAGGCTACCAATCCTCCAGGGGGTCAGGAAGAACTCAGTGCTTTTCACCACAGCGCTAAGGGTGATCAGGGGTGTATTATTTTTTGTTTTATTTCAATCCCTACCCCTATATATGCACAAGCTGTCTGTTCCTAATTTATTTTATTATAGCAGTAAACCGCCAAAGTGCAAAATAAGTGTGGTGTAATCCTTCTGAGGCTTGTAGTATGCAGGTTGAGAGGTTTCTGTGAATAATGTGTTGTGGTTAACGATGTTCTAATACACGTCTAACAAAAGCACAGCAGAGTATGAGACAAGCTGAGATGTGTAACCACACTAATACCTCAGGTATCAAACAAGAAGAACCAGACCAAAAATCTCTTGTAACTATATTCAATTTGTGTTTGTTACTAAATGACAACATATGATGAACAGAAATCGAGTATAAATAACTACACTCTGTGGTTCCGGTTTATTATTTTAATGTAAAACAGAATACCGAAGTCATATGGTTTGGTCAAATACAAAATTCTGTATAGCTCAGTCTGTGGGAGAACCTGTTGGTTCTATATCATAAAATCAATCTGTCAAACAAGTATATTTATAGCTCAGACCATAAGGGAACCAGCTGGTTCTGTATGGTTCAACACAGACAATTATACTCTATTTAGCTTGAATCAATGAAAGAGACCTTACAATAGAGACTTACTATTGGGTAGTGGTTCAATCTAGTAAAATTAAGGATATCCGCTTTGTGTCTGGTCTCCGGGTGTGGGTATTAATAGTATGATGTCCAAGACCTAGTAGGAGTCCACATTCTTATGTTCCTAGAAGCTAGGTCTCCATATGCAGGTCTGGCCATTGAGCTTCGGTTAGAGTGGCTGCACTATTAGAAGACCATGGACCACAACACATTATACACAGAAACATATTAACATACAAAATACAGTCCTCAGAAGGAACACATCAAGGGCTAGATAACGGATTCTTTTGCACCTTGGGATTTATGTATCTAATGAAATTCATTACTGTCCCAGAAGGAACTGTCATTATAAATTGCGCTAGCTTCGCAGAACGAACGAACAAATTATATCCCCTACAGCACACTCTACATTTAAACACAGACACAGTGACAGGTTCCTTACTCTCTCTCTGGGCGTACAGTCATGTGAGTGCATACACACTGCAGGATCAGAAAGCAGTTGGAAAGGGATTTATAGTTCTGCTGATCAATCAAATGAAGCAATGATTGGTACTTGGAACGGCAGTCGTTCATCGTTCAAGTATACACACTGATGCGATATTGGCCCAAAGGGTCGTTTCATGCTAGTTTGACCAAATAGTCGGCTGAAAAGCCTGTACCGTGTACCCAGCCTTACCCCTCCTCAGACGCTGCAGATTTATTCATTTCAAAATTTCCATTATTACTGTCACTTCATTATTACATCCATCTGTCATTCAGCGTAAACTGTGGTTCTCACCTCAACCTCAGTTACAATAATTAAACAGCAAACAATGCTTTGAGCCATGGTATTACAAGTAAAACTTATTGATGATTTGTTGTTTAATTTTAACATTACATAGAGAAATCGTACTAGGTAGACTTGAGTTTCCAGCAACGCTGCCTTCATGTTTTCAAACAGGAATATAGAAAATCAGGGTTAATTTAAAAAACAGACTGTCGTTTTTTTGCATCTTAATAACATTCCAAAAATTTGCATTAAATTATTTGAACAAATATCTCAGCAGTGCAAAATGTAGGGATAGGATTGGGTAGGGGGAAAGGGGTTACGAACTACTCAGTAGCTGTACTACTATATGGTTTGGAATTAATACAGTTCAGAACACAAGGTCTATTCTCCACTACGTATCCCTGTACATTGGTCACAAGTAGGAAAACATAGGGACAACAGCTGCGAGGCTGTTCATGATATCACATATAAATAGCCTGTAATGTGGAAAAAAACAACACATTATCTACTTTAAGCCTAAATTAGCCCTGTATGCTATAAAAATTGATTCTGTTCAATAGGAGTTGACTCACACTGTCATAAAGAATATGTTACTATTATTACTTTAGATTTGTAAGGCGCCACAGTGCTCCACAGCGCCGTATAGTAGGGAAAACAGTACATACATAAAACAGGGACATACAAGGTAGACAAACGCAGACATGAAAACAAAGGGTATGAAAAAACCTGCTCATTAAGGGGCATATTCAATTTTTGTTTTTCCGTGGTGCGGAAAAACAAACTACAGTTAATATGGTAATCTGTAGCTGGATTTCAGCTCGCAGCTAGAGCTGAAATCCAGCGAGTAAATTACCGTATTAACTGTTTTTCCGCGCACGATTTCCGTAATAATGGTAATTGTGCGCGGACCGTGGGATTTTCGGCGTTTCCGCCGACAATTGAATATGCCCCTAAGCTGAAGAGGGCACAGCTGAAGCAAAAAGAGCAGCTCAGAGTATTGCGAGCAGGGCCTTCTCACCTCTTTGTCTGTTTTACCCAGTTTGTTTATTAGTTTACTATGTTTGTCCCAATTGTAAAGCGCTACGGAATATATTGGCGCTATATAAATAAATGATGATGATGATGATGATGAGTAGACATTGGGACAGGTGTGAGGGTGCATTATAGTAAATAGTGTTATCGGGATAAGGTCACCTCTAACAAATAGAGATAGGTTTTCAAAGAGCGTCTAAAGATTTGAAGGCTGTTGGAAAGTCTGATGGAGTCTGGTAGGGAATTCCATAAGTAGGGAGCAGCACAGGATAATGAAGATAATAATAATAATAATAATAATAATAATATTATTATTAATATATTTTACTATAAAAAAACCTATCGACTAGGAAGTGATGTTGGCGTTAAATAGCTGGCCCACTACTACCTACCATTGCTAAAGAATCAGTGATATTCTACACAATGTCTAAAAGCAATAAGTTTTAGGAGGAGCAAGTGAATTTGCAGCCTAACTAGCATTTTTATTATTTCCAGGTACTACTATACTACCTACATCTTCTTAAATATCCTTGCTACACAATTTGTAACAGTATGTTTTATTATATTAGGGGGAAGGCAAGAAATGTGTTAACAGAAAATGTGGGGGAAATTTGCGAAAACTGGGGGTGAAAACTTGCTCTGACCCTAATGAGAATTTAATTGATACAGTGCAACATCACCTTTGTTCCTTTGCACCAGATTTCATCACTGTGTATAAAAAAAATAACTATTCTTGTCTACTTTAAGATATCCACCCTCAAAATACAGCAGGTTTTTAACTTTTTAAACCTAAATTGGTAGAACTACAAGACCCCCTTCATACACTCAATATTCACCCCTGGCGGCTCACTGGACGAGCTTTGACAGCCATCAAGTGTACGGTATTCAACACCTTTGCCAGTCCTGCTCACTTTGAAAATTCTCCAGGCAATGATGCCTGGAAATCAGAGAACTTGGTGTAAAACTCATAAACAGGTACAGGTCTGAAGAGGTCTGGCTCTACTACTTGAGACAAAAGCATTTATGTGGGAGAAAAGAACACACACACTAAACAGTGGTGTTCACCAAATGCATGTTGTAATCTCTTTGCAACAATAGTAGAAATGATCATATCAGAACCACAACCGGTGTGCATATATTGGTAATGACTTATTACTGTGAATAAAACAATACTCCTTATTACCACACTTATAAGATAGGATGCACCTACAAATGGTTTGACATATCCCCAGCAACTGGCCCTTAAACAAGTAGCATGTGTTGGTAAAAGGGTGGTGTAAACAATGAGTCCATCAACACCATACTAAGGCTGGGTACACACTACAGTGTTTGCAGCCAAGTATGGGTCCAATCACCTCATAAACGACCGTTCAACCCAATACTGCATTAGTGTATATACTTAGACGATGAACGATAGCCGTTCCAAAGCATTGACGATAATTTGATTTGATTTTTGAGCAGAAGTGTAAATCTCGTTCAGCTATGGAACGACATCCTTCCAATCCTGCAGTGTGCATGCACTTTTACAATCAGGATCTCCATAGAGTTTACAGAGTCATGATCTTTTCAGTCAATGGTTATTACCATTCAAGAGCACAGATCTGAGGGTAAATGTTTTAAAACATGTATAAGTATGTACGCATGAAGCTGTAGAGAACACATTGATCGGAAAATTCTGTAGCGTGTACCCAGCCTAAGTTTCTTAAGTACTCTACACCAAGGCATGCAGTAGTAGTAATAGTGAGTAGTATAAGGAGTTTGTACATAATGCCTTTAATGTCTCACACTATCACAATAAATTCTTGGCTTGCTATAATATCCAGAACCTAACATTTACAGTACATAACCTATCTGTTGTGATTGGCATAATAATGCACTGGCTGCTGAGTTAAGTTTCTAAATTCACATCAGACGGAACGGCAGACAATTTCTCACTAAACCAAATCCTACTCCTGCAAGCCTGCAAACATTTGGTAAGAATTAACAGTTATAATTTTGTTATTCTCAATGGCTAAACAATTTGCATATAAATCTTATAAATAACTATTTTCAGATCTCTCCTAATACTAAATGCATTTTTATTTTGTCTGCTGAAGCAAAGATTATGACAAAATGGAATATAAATAAACTAGAAACCAGTACTATACCTGAATTATGTCACTAGTTATAGTAAATTGTTAAAAGCTGATTAGTGCTAAAGGTTGGTTCCACCCACGAATTTACTGTCAGTGCCACTGCTATGTGTAGGCCAAAGCTTCACTTTAAGTAGGTAAAACTTGTCTCTAAATAGAGCCATATGCACTACTTATCTAAAACAAGATTCAAACGCTACATAGAACACTAAGATTAGTTTTCATCTCTAAACAGAATTCTCCAGTTCCCAGCTACATAAAAGTCTTTCAAAATGGCCAGGCACTGTTGGTGTAAATCACTGTACTGGCACATACCAAATAGAGAGTTACATGGAGACTCACCAGTAAAATAGAATATTTATGGAGCTGCAGGAAGTATAGGTAGGACACTGTTCAGCCTTACTGATTCACTGTGCACTGAAAGATACTGTTTAAAGGGAAAATTCCACTCTTTATAAAGTACTTACTGTCATTGTGTTGTGGGGACCCCTGATGAAAGGACCGATGTGCAGACTCAATAAAGCACAATGTAGGGTCCCTTCCTTGTAGCCGCTTCAGACCATCAACATAATCGTTCAAATTCCACAAGCCAGTAGTCATTTAGAATGGACTTTCAACTGTCACATCAGCAACACAAGGGCCCTTACCCACTGGCATCAAAACACATGTTTTACTAACGTTCATTGTGTCTGGTAAGAGCATTAAAATAGGTATGGAACCCAGGGGCATTTGCACCTGCTGTCACGAGTTTCTGTGTTGTGACTTTTCTGATTCTGCTTGCTCCATTTACTTTTGCACAGAGTGTACACATTGGGCTCAATGGTGCTTCCCCCAACTGCAAGGGCTTATCGATTTCTCTCTATATACACACACACACACACACACATATATATATACATACACACATATATATATATTATATATATATATATATTACAAGCAAATAAAGATATATCTGGCGCTGATCACCACAGCGTGACCACTTCAAATTAGTAAGATAGAATATGTATATATAGATATACAATGTATAGCAAATAATATCAGTCCCACATCCACAGTACATAAAAAATCACTTGACTCTTGTAAGAGTGGCAGCCTCGGTAGCCTGAAACCAGGTGGTTAATCCGGACGGAATGGAATGCTGTAACAGACGAACAAGCAGGGCGCCTCTGAGTGATATATCAAATATACAACGTGGAATAGAGCAATAGCATGCGTACCGTGAGGTAGACAGCGATGGGTCTTTAGGAGATAGTGGAGTAGTCTTTGCTGTACTTGTAGTCCTCCAGATCTCCACCGATCAGTACAGAAAAGCGGAAAAAGCTCAGGTTTTGGTGCTGCTCAGCTTTCTCCACAGCAGGAGTGATCCAACATAAATCTTCATTCAGAGCCTTAGAGCCACTGTGTCAGATCTCCCCTACTACAGTCATTGGTGTTGCACATGTTTTAATATCCTCCAGAAGTGGGACACTTCATGATATCTGGTACGCAGATTTTGCTGTTTCTTTCTGCACTTATATGGGTGTCATATAATTGGTAATTCTGGGACACCAATACCATACACCCCATAGGATTGTGGGGAACTTTGTAATATTCTTAATGAGGGCAATATCACCGTGTTATACTATGTCCGCTTTTTCCGCATTTCTGTACTGATCGGTAGAGATCTGGAGGACTACAAGTACAGCAAAGACTACTCCACTATCTCCTAAAGACCCATCGCTGTCTACCTCACGGTACGCATGCTATTGCTCTATTCCACGTTGTATATTTGATATATCACTCAGAGGCACCCTGCTTGTTCTTCTGTTACAATTTATATATATATATATATATATATATATATATATATATATATATATATATATATATATATATATATATATATATATATATATATATATATATATATATATATGCGGCTGCCCAGTGTAGTTTATGTTTTTATATTAAATGTCAACCAAATCCATCCAGTGGAAGACCTAGAACAGGCTCCCAGAGTTGAAGTTCTGCCCAGCGTACACCAACGGGAAACACCCCCGCTAAAACCTAGCCAAGATCCAACTAGACCACCACCTTGGTTTCATCACAATCAGTGCAGGGGTGTCCGAATGCATAAGGAGACAGACAGACAAACAGACAGACTAATGATTTTAATATATAAAGATTGATAGAGATAGATAGTATTAAAATATACACACATATATATATATATATATATATATATATATATATACATACACACATACATATACACACACACTGTAGTTGGTATATATGTATGTGTGTGCGTATATAACTAAAATGCTGCTCAATACTCAAATACAAAAAAGCATAGTTTTGAAAAATGTAACCACTTTAAAAGCAAATATGAAAATGTAAACATAATAAATAATAATTCTAGGACCAAAATCGTGCTAGCTCCAGAGGAAATTAAGTACATTAGCCAAACCATACGGATGGGTGCTTCATCATCCAGCACAAATGTGCACAAAGCTGTTCTCTAAAATACACTGGGGATGACTAATTGCTTCTTCATTTCTAGATGCAGTGGTAGAAAAGATGTTCCCAGGGAAAGGCATTTATATAGATCAGCAAATTGTCAATAGTGGTCCACTAGAGCCTAGGTTTTCAACCTGTAGAACATGTACACCAAGGTGTACCACAAATTCAAGGGGTGCTTCCATCCGTTATATAATCTGTCAGAATAACCGTCATAAATTTATTGAATAATAAAAACGAAAAAAATAGATAAGAAGAGGGCTTTTTTTTGCAAATCATTTAAATACATAAAGAGTGGCTTGGCATTCATTAAAACGATCAGGGGTATTCTGTATAAATAACACACAGGGGAGTACTTGGTACAGAGTTAACATTACATAGGGACACGTCTTAAAAAACCAGCGAAGCCCTGTAGTAGACATCCAAAGAACATACGTACCGATATGCTGGTTCTAACTACACAACTCAATGAATACGTTTACAGCACATAAGGCCAGTGCTGTGCGAGAGGGGCAACCACCCAGGGTGCAAGGCTGAAGGGGGCACAGGGGCA
The DNA here is from genome assembly GCF_038048845.1 of Mixophyes fleayi. Lineage (NCBI taxonomy): Eukaryota > Metazoa > Chordata > Amphibia > Anura > Limnodynastidae > Mixophyes > Mixophyes fleayi. Next base: position 326,424,869 of record NC_134402.1, on the reverse strand, counting down.
TGAATATTTTAGGTTAATTGGGCTACAGTTGTGGGTTACGGGGCATCAAGCTTCCTTTTTGCCCCAGGTGTTAAAATTTCTAGTTATGGCTCTGCCAAGGGCCATTTCAAATCCCAATTCTCAACCAGCCCACACAATGGGTTCCTTTATGCCTTAAATATTTAGTTAAACCCTTTTAAGCATTATGATGCAATGTTAACACATTAAAAATATAATATTAGGTGGGCATGGACCTACAAGTTTCAGGTCCGGCTACCAGCTGAAATATAGAGCTTCCGTTCAACCAGTCCAGTGAGAATAGACACCCGATCAGCTACCAGCCTCACAGGGCCAATGAATCTTCAACATCCACAATTGTTGGCAAAAAACAATGGCACAGCAATAAAATGAAATGCACCAGAATTACCAAGGTTTTCTATACACTGATCAAATGCTTTTCACAAATGGGGAATATGGTAATTGTCGTAGAATGAAATGTAAAATTTACACACTAATATTGTGATTTATTTTTTTTGCCCTCCCTACTCTGTTTTCATGTCTACACTTATTATCTACTTATAAGTATGCTGTTTACCCTATCACCCAGCATTATAGAGCACTGTGACATCTCACAATTCAAAAATAATTTTTGGTGTACATCTCTGTAAACTTAAATCCTAAATTAAACTGTAATTTTAATCTTTTTTCACAATTGTTTTTACTATGAGACACCCACAAGTACTACTACTAAGTTGTTGTTTTTTTTTTTGTTTTTTTTTACTGGACAATGTGCTAGGGCTCCTGTGGTGACACATTGAATTGAAGAAGCCAGGCTCTTCCCTTGTTGTCACACATGGGGATTCAACTCAGAAAATGTTGCTTGCAGCATATTCAGAGCTTAATCGCTCCCATGTGAAGGGTACAGTGCTCCCATTTCACTTTAACTGTCATCACTAGATCAACTTAGATGAGACAGCTTTAGCATTCACAGCACCCATGTGACACCACCCTTAGTGGTAGGCTCTGCTCAGTTTACCTGTGTCTTATCTTGCGTTCATTTTAAGCAATGTTACAAACACCTGTGCTTTATATAGTCTACTTCTGTTAAGCTTTTCCACGTAATAGCATCACCTTTGTTCTTATAGTTCACATGTAACAACAATAGTTTGTAGGGATTTTTAAGAGGTCCTTTGGAGGAGCGGGGGGAGGGGGTAGGGGGCACAAAAATATGTTTACTAATCCTTAGTTTTATGATTGTACACATATGGCTACAGAAACAACACTTTCAAGGTCACACTGTTACAATGAACATTTAAACAGTATTTAAATGTCATTGTTTTAATGTAAACTACTTATTCCAGGGTTTCCCAAACCCAGTCCTCAGGGCTCCGTAACAGTGCAGGTTTTCCATATCTCCTTGCTGGAGCACAGGTGTATTCATTACTGACTGACACATTGTAACAGATCCACAGGTGGTCCTAATTATGTCACATGTGATCCAGAAAACCTGCACTGTTGGGGAGCCCTGAGGACTGGGTTTGGGAAACCCTGACTTATTCAAATATTTTCCTGCTTTACAGCTCTTTGCCAAATTTATTTTGATGTCATAATTTTAAAACCAACATTCTAAAAAAAACTTATACAGTTAGAATGCATTAAAACCATTATTTATAGAATGTGGATTAAATGACAGACAAGCTCTGGCTGTTCAGATGACTGCTGAATTACCTTTCCCATAATGCTCAGATTCCTCTATGTATATGTGCCCGTTATTAGATGGTCCCATCTAATGAGCCCATAAGAGTTGCAGTCACCACTAGCGTGCGTCTTGGGTGATGATGCAAGATTCCTGGGTTATATTACTCTTTCTACATTCTGTGTTACTACTGTACACTGAAGGATGACATAAAACCAAGAAGTAATTGAGTTTAAAGTCTATTTTTAACAACAGATGTAACAAGTCAATGTCCATTAGTCAAGCCAAGTGAACTGTCATCTCAACACATTCTATTTGCTGTGTGCTTTTGACATCTATCGTCTCAATGCACCAAAAGGTAAATGTTTAATCAGTGAGTGAACATATCTGTTGCACTCTTCACACATACATGTCTGTTCTCATTGAATGTGAACAACATAAATCCATAAGGCATGCTATACATCATGAATATATAGTAAACAACTGATTATAACATATGTATAAAATCACGTTATTGTTATATGTACAAATGGCGTTCTAATGCAGTCTCTTCATTAGGAAAAGGTATAAGGATATATACAATCCATACTGTAAAATATAATAGATATTAGAAGTCATCTCAGATGTGACCTGTATAAAAGTAGTTGGACTTAGAGTTCCTTATTAACAGGTTGTGAAATAAAATGCCAGAGCATATGTGTGTGCTTGTATATATTTGGCAATACAAGATGTATGTAGCACCTTATAGAAAACATACAGAAACGCATAAGCAAAAAAGACAAGGATAAAAAACAGTACAACAAATGCAGAGAAGGAAAGTGTGCATAGAGAGGACATTACCTGAAGTAAGGACTTACAGACTTTTAAAGCAGATGAAAGCACTAGGAGGATTCTCAAGTATCTAATTTTATCCTAAGAGATGCGTAAATGAACATGCTAGTTTACATAGAATTCAGATTCTTGGATTTACTCAAAATCGGTTTATTCAATTAAATTACTGCATTTGCCACTCTTAAGGAACCATGTATGTGTGTCTAGTCATACAGACTTCATGGGTTTTCTTCACATACTCTGCAGTCTATAGGATGCAAAGTTGCACGTTACAGCCAACATCTACATTATGTCACTACCCCTGGCTTTAACATTCAGAATGGAGACAACCCAGGGGGAACCTTCTTCTAGTTGGGAGACAAAAAGTGTGACGTTATCTGTGCCGTTCTCCTTTAAGACAAAGATGCTCAGTATGTATAGCACTGGTGAAGTTAGTTCATAAACAGATAATTAGCCAAATGCCTTTTTACAAAAAAGAAAACTAAAACATGGAAGGACGATCCCGAAACGGCCACTTTAAGCAAGACATTTATTTGGAAGTGATGAAGGTGAATGTGGACATCCATACAAGGATATATTTGGGAAGTTTAGTGCTAGACAAAAAAAAAAAAGACACCTTCTTTTTCTACTGTCAATTGAGTCTAACCAAAAGCAGGTCCCAGGCTCGGCTGAGAACAGCGAACATCTTGACAGAAAGAAAAAAAAAAAGAGAAAAAAAGGATGACGTCAAGCACGCGTTTTAAGGATAACAGTTTTCTAATGTTCAAAGCACTGCATTCTAGATCCCATCTGCCACATTTCACACAAACCCACATCTTCCCCGTTGCCTTAGAAGCAGGAATTCTCAGAAGTTATATTTAACTGTTACCATTCATGCAGATGGATAGAGGTCTTTTTCACCTCTGCTCTGTTTATTTAACATACATGCTGTACAGCGTACTTTAACCCTTCAGAAATCCAAAGATTTCTAGATATGTAGAGAAAGAGCACCTAGTCTTCTTGCCAATGATTTAAATTACACAGCTCATCATCTTTTTAGAGGGTTTCTCCTTCTAAAATGTAGAAGTTTATTATATTGCAATGTTTGTGGAAATCTGGGTAACACCACCACTTACCCAATCACAGTTAACACTGCATTTTACAATGCTCCTAGTTGCCTTCCCTAACTAAATGTGGAAATTAAATTACTACTTCGGTTTCTCCACAAATTAATTACACTAAATGTAAATTGTAAATGAAGAAACTCTTTGATGGACTTTATGCAACAAATATAGTAGAATGTCTCTTAGACGTTGAGTCATCGAAAAACATATGTTTCATACTAATAGATATCGCCTAAGTGCAATCTCTACCTGTCTGCTTTAACAAACGTCACATCTACTAAATGTCACCTTGAGCCGTACACTGTGCAGACAGTGACAAAAAGGGATTAGAGGCTAAACACCATTCAAACTTCTGAGATCAGGGTTTATAGTTGTGCCAAACAACAGGAAAAATAGCAACAGAGAAGGAAGCCGTTACAGAAGGAATAGATGCTGTAATGGCCAAATGATTACATCAAGTTATTCTAATAACAATAATCATCTAGGTAAGTGAGATTTAGTTACAGAACAGTGGACAGATCTCGTTTACAGGCCAGGGACCTCATTGGATCTAGGTAACTGCACAAAGTTACATTGACCAGCCTCAATGACTTAAGCTGGGTGCACACCTTACTCACTTACTGTGCAGATCACACTATTCACGACCATTTGGTCAGCTATTGCAGGAGGGTGTAACTAACACGATCATGTTTTCATGCCCCAAAACACACTGCATCGTTTATTTGCATTTCTAAACCTCCTAAAAGTGACGATCAATAATGGAACGATGGTGGGCAATTGTGGAAGTCTGTACGCACTCACGACCGTCTGTCTAACATTTGTGCCGATAGTTCCTCTGTAGTGTGAGTACAGAGTCACTATCGTTTCAGCAGATGGCTATGAGAGATGCAGATCGCAGAAGACAAATTGTATAGGTCTGTACGCATGAATCGGCGGCATGCTAAGCGAGACTCAATCGTTACAGAAATTGCATCTGAAGTAACACTGCATAGATATGTGTCCAGCTTTAGACAGCCAAGGTAGCCCCTTATAGTCAAGAAAGAAAGGTTATTATTTATTGATTTTATCTACTATCCACACTACATACAAATAATAAGCACTATGAGAAGACCGTGATTTGCTCTCATTCAAGTTATGCTTGCTGTGGAAAACTATGTGTGTGTAAACATTTGTAGATGGATAACTTTTATATTAACCAACTGAGAGTACCTTATATCAAGACAAATAATAACAGGATTTAATGATTGCACACTAATCTCATATCAGTGGATGCTGAGACACATCTGCTGACATGTCGTTCAATGGATTCATGCTTGTAGCAGAACAATGATAAAATTATAAGACAAGGGTCATAAACATATGTTAATACACTTAAAAAAGCCAAATCCTGATTGAACTTTTACATTTTTCAAACAGAAATATAATTCACATATCATCCCCAGGGCATGAATTCATTTTATTTGTTTGGCCTCCCAGTTAGGTCAGACAGGTTTACATTCTGGTTCCCAAAATGATTTCTTGGGCGTGGTCATTCTGAGCAAATTCTTCCAACATTGTAATTAATTTCCCACCAGTAGTGTTTGGTGAACATACTTACCATCCAGACAATCAGGGAGACAGTAACAGTGTTTGCCCTGAAACCTCCATATGTCAAATTTGGATGTAAATATCTAAAATGTATGAAAATGTCCTTTATCAGCCATTTTCACAGCTCTCACAGAAACCTGCCAAGCTCTGATGAGAATCAGTAAGTCAAGTCATGCTGCGCTAGACATATTATAAAGCACGAGGAGACAACACAGTGTAATAGCTGCCAAACTGTTGCGTGCCTCCATCCCAAAGACAGCATAACTTCATTAGCCTTAAAGGAGGGGGACAAGCTTTGTCGTATTAATACAATGGTTTGCCTCCTGTCATTTACAGGTCATACTATGCCAGTGTTGGCTAACCTGTGACACTCCAGGTGTTGTGAAACTACAAGTCCCAGCATGCTTTGCCAATATATAGCAGCTTATTGCTGGAAGGGTATGCTGGGACTTGTAGTTTCACAACACCTGGAGTGTCACAGGTTAGCCAACACTGTACTATGCTAATTCACATACTATAAAACAACTTCTTCACTAGCATCATCACAGACAAAAAAAAAAAACACACAAAAACAAAGAAGCACTAGACTGATAAAATGCAGGGGTGACAGGAAAACTGCATGCAAGCCATTCATGTACTAAATCACATCAACTCAAAACTGTCAACCGGTATCCTGCCCCTTCTGCTGCAGAAGGTACAGTACACTATATAGATCAAGAATGTGAGCATCTACTTCAAGCTAAATCACTACTGTGAGATCAATGTACTAACACGTACTTCATGACAGCCAGAAGCTCAATGATCAATTTGCTACCAAGCGAATCAATAGACTTTTTCTTATGCAACAAACACAAATGATGTCATCATTCTTCTCACTTTGGTCCAGTAACAACACTGACAAACATCTGACGCCTGACTTACAGGAACCAGTAATGTATAGTGCTGAAATGGGGAGCTGCATTAGACTAGGCACACAATGAATCTGTACAATATGTTTTGATCTGCACTTTCGGTAGCTGTGTTTAAAAATAGGAAACTGAGAATGTTTCCCCCATAAATGTTTCTTAAAACAGCGCACAGGTCACCACTGTCTGGATTTGACTTTCCATACACAACAAGGCTAAGGAAAGTGTTTATACCGGAAGCCTAAGCCGTCTAAATAGAGATGTATTACAACATGGGCTAATTTTACATGTCATGAAAAGATGAAGCTCTGAAACGCAGAACAATGGGCTTCTGGAAACTGAAATCCTGGTCTGGTAATGCACATCCTGACCGATATTCCCTCCCTTCCTCAACCGAAAGGGTGATGGGAGTGACGCTATCACAATGCTAGGAATGAGCAGTGCTGCCTGGCTCTCTCCTGTGACAGCTAGAAGTGGAACGGAGCTTTTAAAATTCAGCACACACAGACAAGGCATGTCAGCTGAATACCAAATGTGTTTTCATGTCTGGCACCCATGGCTTGCCAATAAATTGTAAAAAGCAGAGACTATTCATATTATTCTGAGCACAGATTCTTCACATTTTTCTGTATTTTTATCCCTCGGAGACTCTTTAAAAGTAGATTCAGAGCTAAAAATAAGTTATATAACTCAGTCCTGATGCTTTTCACATCTCTCAGTTTTTGTTTAATATACATTTGCCAACCTCCAATGAACTGCTAGCAAAACAATTGTATGCTAGACGGTAGAAAAGGGTTAAACAATTCCAAAACAAACAGCTGGAGGAATGGAATTAATTTCTGCTCAACAACATTTGAATATGTCTAGTTTCTCCAATCACTATTCTGGTTTATACAAAATTCAGACTATTTACAAAAGTTGTGAATTGAGACAGAAGTAGTTTTTACTTTGTAAATTATGGAGTAGTTGTTTGTGGAAAATACCAATATGCTGCAAATAAGTAGCAATCATTCAAAGTAATTTTTTGGGTCGGGCTGAGTTTCCCTCCCCCTTCCCCCCCCCCCCTTTTTTGGTTTTTCCCCACCCTCAATTCATTTGATGTTAAACATTATAACAATGTTCTTGTTAGTTTACTTTTATTTACAAATTATTTGTTTTGCAGTCTAACCTGTATGCTGTTGAAACTGTTAAATTGTCAATAAAATATACTTTTTGGGGTACAGTTGAGTGTTTAGTTCAATAAAAATAAGTTGCAGCCAACAAGCCAAGTGTTCTGCAAGTCAGTGTACAATTAGCAGAAGAAATGCATTTCAATATGGATCAGTGGACAGTTTTCTTGGTAACAAACCATGCGCATGTGTACACGTGGGCAGAACTATATATTAAGCAAATGGTAAAGGCATTTGAAAAGTACGGATACAACAAACTGCCCTTTACAACAGTCCATCTATCATGAGGTTATAGATCTATGCAGAAGGTTCTAGAGCAGCGATGGCTAACCTGTGACACTCCAGGTGTTGTGAGACTACAATCCACAGCATGCTTTGCCAGTAGATAACTAGCTGATAGCTTGCAGAGCATGCTGGGACTTGTAGTTTCACAACACCTGGAGTGTCACAGGTTAGCCATCACTGTTCTAGAGTTAACTACATAGACATTACATTGATCACGTGATAATCAGGACCACTTTGTCAATTAACCTAAGATGAAATTTTGGATATGAGTTTTATGTGGTACATAAAAGAAAAAGTATGCCCAATGTCTGAGAGGCTTTATTATCTTGGCAATATAAACTTCTTTATTAAATATTCATGATTAATTAGCTACTGTGGCGCAGTTTTATTTCTCTCTATTTATAATATACAAATTTGCAGAGAAAACTATGATTTACTTGGTATCTATTCACATTGACAAATGCAAATATATTTCATGAAACTTACATGTATAAATAACAACACCTGCCTAAATATTTCAGTGAGCATTTATAGACAAATAAGGTGAAAATAATAATTTGATTTATTTGGAATAATATTGGAGTACTACACATTATCTCGTTCCATTTTTTCAGACAATCCACATAAAAAAAGTGCGTCAGTGCTGCTAAGGAAGACATCAAGTGCAGCTATAAAGAGAAAGGACAGCAGAATCTGTAGATACCAATATAGCTTTTTAGCACGGACTTCATTTAACGCTGGAGCAAGTTTCCAAATGATTGTAAATGGATGTGAGTAGGTTCTGTGCTGTCCTGCTTCACTGCTGTAAGAAACACAGCTCTGATACATGCCATCAGTGAGAACACAATTAAGACGGCTGTGTGTTTTTCAGCTGCTCTGTGGGTGATATGCACTTACAGATGGAATAATAGACACAGTGATATCCTGCCGATATGAAATCACAGGGAAATGGATAGGCTGCTAATGATTTCCTTTTTCTTCCATTATGATAAATTGTGGCATGAAAAGCAAACGTTCAGGTCAGACATTAACACTTTCAATATCAGGGTTCTGTGTAAAATTTGCGCATAAATTGGCCACACCCTTTTTTACTTTGCCCATAGTCGCTCTCAGGAGGAGAACCTTATGTTTTACATTAACCAAGCAAAGGTTTTATTTTTTTGACAGATTGGACTTTACTGCCACAGGTAAAGTAAAAATATTTTATAATTTCTGGATATTATATTGGGGAGACCAGGGGAAACTTTTCAAAAATGTGTGGTGGACCTGTTGGACTAGAAGCCCTGACTCGCAATCTCCAATCCAGTTCATCCCAAAGGTGTCCGATGGGGTTGAGGTCAGGGTTTCTGTGCAGGCCAAGCAAGTTCTTCCACACCAAACTCATCAAACCATATCTTTATAGTTTTTGCTTTGTGCACTGAGGCACAGTCATGTTGGAATAGAAAAGGGCCTTCCCCAAACTGTTGCAGCAAAGTTGTAAGTATAGCATCCTCCAAAATTACTTTGTATGCTGCAGCCCTTCACTGGAGATAAGGGGCCTAGCCCAAACACTGAAAAATAGCCCCATACCATTACCCCATCTCCACCAAACTTCACAGTTGGCATAATGCATTCAGGCAAGTAACGTTCTCCCAGCACCTGCCAAACCCAGACTTGCCCAGTTTTTGTGTTTACACTAATACCAGTGGAAGTTCAGAACTCTTCAGCTATGGAATCAGCAGTGCGTTGGTGACTTCTACGCACCATGTGCCTTAGCAGTCTGACACCACTCTGATTTTATGTGGTCCTCCGCTTCATGGCTGAGTTGCTGTTGTTCCTAAATGCTTCCACTTTCTAATATCACTTACAGTTGACTGCGGAATATCCAGAAGGGATGAAATTTCATGAACCATCTTATTGTAAAGGTGGCATCCATTTTGTATCACAAATGTTTGCAAATGGAGACTGCATGGCTAGGTGCTTGATTTTATACACCTCTGGAAACGGGTCTGATTGAAACACCTCAATTGAATAATTAACAGGTGTAGCCAAATATTTTTGTCCATCTAGTGTCTATTTTTCCAATGCAATAAATCACAACATTGAAATTAAATTTAATTTTACCGAACAGAAGCATATGTTAAGGCTACAGAAAGTCCTATAGAAGATACTGAAGACAGGTGAGTGAGTAGAGAGGGACTGCTATTGCTTTGCCCAGAGGAAGGTGGTATTCTATTCAATAGCAACTGTCTTGCTCATAATTTGATGAAGTGATCGATATATCCCCACAATCTTGTAAGGGGAGATATCTGTCTAGCCCAGACCTGGCCAACCTGTGGCTCTCCAGGTGTTGTAAAACTTCAAGCACCAGCTGATAGCTAAGATGGCATGCTGGGGCTTGTAGTGTCACAACACCTAGTAAACGGGTGGCTTTTCAGAGCAGATTAAAATATATGAAGGCTGGGGCTATTATATATTATATTTTAGTAAATGGAGTGCAAAGAAGGGCAACTAAAATTGTGCATGGTCTACAGCACAAAACTTACATGGAAAGACTAAAAGATCTTAATATGTATAGTTTGGAGCAGAGAAGGGAAAGGGGGGACATGATAGAAACTTTCAAATATATCAAGGGTGTTACCAAGGTACAGGAGGAAACATTCATCAAAGGAAAATAAATATTAGAACATGAGGACATGCACTGAAACTGGAATAGCCTCCTATCAGAGGTGGTAGAGGCTAATACAGTAGAGCAATTTAAACATGCTTGGGATAGACATAAGGATATCCTTGCAAAGATTAAAGGATAAAGTAAGGTTTGAGGTTACCATAGGTTAGAAACTGGGCAGACTAGATGGGCCAAGCTGTTCTTATCTGCTGTCGAATTCTATGTTTCTAGGTTAGTATTAATCATCATTTTTGAAGGTAGTCTCAGTGAGGGGGGGGCAGAAGCACAATTTTACATAGTCAAGAAGGGATTGAAAGGATAGGAAATGAGTCAAGCGGTTGAATAAAAGTGTCTCAAGTAGTTTGAAGCAAAGGATAGGAGAGGAATATAACAGTAGTTTGACAGAAAGAGACTGGGGTTAGGAGATGGTTTCTTTAGAGTTGGGGTGATGAGAGCATGCTTAAAGGATGGGAAGGAGCCAATGGAGACAGACAGGTTGAAGAGATGAGCTAGAGGCAGGCATGCCGTGGAGAGGGATGGGTTCAAGTGGACAGGATGTAGGGTGAGATGAGTGCAGGGAATTCCTCCTCGGTTAAGAGGATTGAATGACATGAGGGTTGTAGAAGGGAAGGTGTGTGAGGCATGCAGGGTCTGGTATGATTCTACTAAATCAGTGTTACTGAACTCCAATCCTTTACAACCCCCCATCCCCTTCCAACAGCTCATGTTTGAGGAGAACTGCCAGTGAGGATGTTGGTGTAGTTACAGACCTAGGCGGGAGCGCATGAGGACCAAAGTTGACCTGTTTTAGAGCCGCCAGATGTTGGCCAGTCCAACCTGTGTGGACACCTTAACTCTTTCTGCAGAAACATGAGCCTTAGAGACTGGAATAAACACAAGTATTCAAGAAAAAGTGGGAACACAAGTTAATGACTATATATTTTTAGCAACAGTACACTAAGAATTTAAGTATTTCAAGCGTACAAAATCACTATCATTTCATACAAGATTCACTATAAAACAAAGTACTGGAGAGACTATTTAAATGTGGTAACGGCAAAATCCTAAACTTATTCCCTTTGTTAATTGTAAAGTTCCAGTATAAACTCTATACAGTCATTAACATTTATAAAAACAAAGATTCACACAAATTGCTGACCTTCAAAAATGAAACACTATCCTCTAAAGACAAATGATTACATGAAAATACATACTTTTACTGTACAAATATATAATAAATAATGCATAGCCTATAGCATGTGAAAAGAGGGGAAGTGGACAACAAGAACAATCTCTTGGATCACACTGATAAAATACCAAAGATTAGACCACAAAATATGAAACCAGTTAAACTGATATTAATCATTTAGACTTCATATGACATGTAGATTGCTTTCAGTTGAAATGTCCTGCAGTTGCAGTCTACATGAAAAGAATAAAATCAATAGAATTAATTTAATTCAATGCCACCATGCTGACAGCAACTGTGTCAACCTGTGCAAAGCTACCAGATGAGAAATGGAACAAGGTCTTATCCCAGGTCCCACGGGACATCTCTCACTATTCAGATGCAGTGCAATGAACAGAGAAGGTAGAAAGTAAGGAATATAAAAGAATAAGATGACAGAGGGGAAATACACAACTATGTAGTGTTCATTTTTTCCTCCTTAAATGCACTGAATACATTATAAGCTCTTCAAATAAACACATAACATAGCCATCTGTGTTGAAACCGTACTATATATACCCCACAGATGAATGGAGTTTGTTTTAATAGTGTGTTATCTATATTATGTTCCGACTACTTTCTAAGAATGTTACAGGTTATACTATATGACCATTTAAAGGTTAACAGAGGGAGCACTGGATCAATTCCAACATTAGGGTCACGTGGAGCAGGATGATGAAAACCAGGCCAGGACAAGACAGCTGAGAGCCTTTCCCTTTTAGGGTCCTGAATAATCTGTTGAGCTGAGATGTCATAAAGGGCAACATATTGTGGATGGACGGTTTCCCACTGCAGCCAGTCGGAACGCATATAGTAAACAGTAACTGAGAATACATTACAACCATGCAGAAATTTTACTATATCGTCATCATATACATATAGAAATACTTGTAGCCCCCCCTCCCCCACTGTCTGGTGGGTGGTATATCCACATTCCTTGCTAGAATGTACCATAAAGTGTCTGCCATCCGGGTCTAGCTCAGTCTCTCTCAGGTCCTCACAGTTGATTTAACAACCAGGTATTTAGAGGGCACCCACCATTGAGATTACAAAATGGGCTCTGCTGCTTCAATAGCTGGAATCAAGTATGATCAAGTATGATCTTTAGAAGAATGGGAATACATGGAAGGGTGGGCATAGAACGCTATAATGTTTAAAGAGGGGAGATTTCAGATACTATACGCTGCAGTACAGCTTGCTCCTTGTGCTTTGTTTGGATTATCTCCATCTTCACTGACTGCTCTGTACCAAAGCATACAATATATGCATCCCCTTTAGTTTACAATTCAGTACTACATTTTTATTTCAAATGTCATCCATTACTTCTATTGTAATATACTAATGAGAGGGGATGCACAAAATATTTAAACATGGATACGACCACAGGGGCAAACGCAGGATTTGTAGAGGGGGTTTCCACACCATGCCACCAGTGGGCCTGGCGAGCATGCCTGGGGGCGTGGCTATATTAGACAGTGCTTGGCTGCTCTCCAACTCTTCCTATCCCTATAATATACATCAGCAATGCTGTGTGCACTACTGTTGGGTGCACGCAGCTCTCCCTTTTCAAGCAGAGCTGTGTGAAGCAGGGGCAGGGTCCAGCCACTTCAATTATACAGTGCCCCAAGCTTGGAGGGGGGTTTCCAAGCTTGGAGGGGGGTTTCCAGGACCATTTATAAGGCAGCATGGAGGAAATAGGATTCATCATTTATTGAATTGAACAGAAAAAAAAAATATTAATATTAGCCTGGTACGAAATGGAAAAAAAACAATGGTCATGAAGGTCTTAAAAGCACCCTGGCTTAAGGCTTACCTTTTACCTGACCATCACACCCTTCCCCATTTACCCCAATGGTTCTTCTGAATTGCTTTGCAAGGCTGGAACACACCGTGCTACAATGATTGGGAAAAGAGACACAATACTACTCAGGCATATGCTCTCACATGGCCGCCCACATCGGAAAAGCAAACAACTGCACACAGCATCTGGCACTTTCATGCTTATTACAATTTACATCAAGTGTCTAACCGGGCTTCAGTTTACAACTTCCAATATCATTTTAAAATAAGAATCACGTTTTATGAAGAATTGAACTTAAATTTGATCGATTATTCAAGAACATTTTTTAATACAACACTAAGGGCTAGATTTACTAAGCTGCGGCTTTGAAAAAGTGGGGATGTTGCCTATAGCAACCAATCAGATTCTAGCTTTCATTTATTTAGTACCTTCTACAAAATGACAGCTAAAATCTGATTCGTTGCTATAGGCAACATCCCCACTTTTTCAAACCCGCAGCTTAGTAAATCTAGCCCTAAGACTTTTCCTAATGTGCTTAATGTTTACATTTTTTAAATAAAACAACAGCTGCAAATGCCTCCGTAATGCACCTAAAACAGATGTCCCGTTATCACTCACAAACCAATTAGTATTTCACCCAAAAAGTTTCAGTCAACAGTATATTATGGTTGCAATCTCCATGTACAAAAATGTGCTATATTTCAAGAGTCACACCATGCATCAGCGCATGGGAAGACAAATACCCTGGAGCAATATGTAAGAATGCCTGTCTCACGCAGAATAAATCACCTAAGGGACAAAAATCGGACCTTTTCAGTATTTTAGCCAATATAATGAACATGGCATTGAGAACTTCATACAAGTACAAAACAGTGTTGGATCCAATATGGTTCTGCAACAAGCTGGTGCCAACACGAATATGGTAGTGTGATTATACAAGAGGCTAATTGGGTCTTCTAAAAATGGATGATTTTCTTTATAGATGGAAGAAAACATTTTTCATTTTAAATATTGATACAATTTCAACTCTTATTTCTAAACCATTTGTAGCTCAAGTGCTGATAATAAACAGGTATATAATCACTAATTTACAGCTATTGGTGTATACTTGCACACATACATATAAACACACATTTGGTGTGAAACAAAAATATACCATCAAATGAAACAGAATATTTCCTTTTAAAAATAAAGAAAACCTAAAAAAAAAAATGTTTTATTAGATCCTACATAGTTACCTATTGCCCCTAATATTCCGAAAACCAAAGGAAAATCATCATCAGCTATTTATATAGCGCCACTAATTCCGCAGCGCTGTGCAGAGAACTCACTCACTCACTTCAGTCCCTGCCCCATTGGAGCTTACAATCCAAATTCCCTAACATACACACATACACAGACTAGGGTCAATTTGATAACAGCCAGTTAACCTACTAGTATGTTTTTGGAGTGTGGGAGGAAACCGGAGCACCCGGAGGAAACCCACGCAAACACAGGGAGAACATACAAACTCCACACAGATAAGGCCATGGTTGGGAATTGACCTCATGACCCCAGTGCTGTAAGGCAGAAGAACCTTATTCAGAAAAACACAAGTTTCAAGCACGTCCGATAATAGAACCCATATGTGTACATTTATTCCATGTGGTTCCATGAGAAAGAGGTATAGGAATATCTGCCATAAGTGGTTAATGTAAATATGTGTATGAGATTGATAAAGCAAGGACTGCAGTGTGATCCTAATACTGCACAGTATTAATGGGACTTGAACTTAAGTTGCAGGCTGTATCGCTCTTGTAATGAGCAAAAATGAAAAGTAAAGAGAGCCGAGCAGAACCAGAACAAGTTTAGAAGGGATTATCCCTGAGGTCGCTTAAGACATACAGAGAAGGATAGAAAAATCAATCATCTTCTCAAGAGAGGAAACTAAGTAGACAAGACAAAATTAGACAGTTTTCCCGTTAATGGGGCAGCTCTACAAAAGATCAGAAGGGTTTGATGGCAGATTTTATTTATAGGTTATGTAGTAATAATTTGTACTTTAATATCTAATTGCTCAGCTTTATTTTACAACCTTTAAAATAGAGAACTGGCATATAGGATACTTATAACATCATACTTTAAGTAAAGGATGTAAAGGCAATTATTTTTAATATAATACACATAGAATAAACGCAGTTATTTCATAGATTTTGACGTCTCTGCTCTGCTACGTTATTACGTTTGGACAAAGTGTTGCAAAATGCTACTCTGTTCAACGCACCTTCTTGCTTATATAATTAGATTTGGAGTGGGATGGCCATAATGACTCATTATGGCAGGCACTTCCAAGGTGGCAGTAGCTGCAGGTCAGGCAAGTACTATATACACTATCTATATAGCAAACGGTTACAGTACTGAACTCTTCCGCTGAAGGTTACAGTTTTTCAGGTTAAAAGCCCTTTAAATGTCCAAAAGCCCAACTATCATCATCGTTTATTTATGTAGCGCCACTGATTCCGCAGCGCTGTACAGAGAACTCACTCACATCAGTCCCTGACTCATTGGGACTTAGTCTAAATTCCCTGACACACACACACACACACACACACACACACACACAGACAGACAGACACACACACACACACAGACACACACACAGACTAGGGTCAATTTGTTAGCAGCCAATTAACCTACCAGTATGTTTTTGGAGTGTGGGAGGAAACCAGAGCACCCGGAGGAAACCCACGCAAACTCGGGGAGAACATACAAACTCCACACAGATAAGGCCACGGTCGGGAATTGAACTCATGACCCCAGTGCTGTAAGGCAGAAGTGCTAACCACTACGCCACCGTGCTGTCCCTACATACATGGAATCTCTTATCCTATTAACCAGTATTTTATATTTTTTTTTTAAATGATACAATATCATATACATGGACATGAAGTGTAATTGATCAGAGAGTTTTCATCTATAGTCTCTGTGTGCAGAAATACTTGGGACATTTCTGCATGTAATTCAGTAAACGTTCGGCATGTGACCCCAAATTGGGGAACAAAAATTTGGGATAACGAATCAATCTTTATTTTGATATATAAAACATTTATGTCTCAAGATCAAAATGTATGTGGTTATTGATTAAAATTGGAATGGCGCGCTTGAAAGACTAAATTCAATATAAAAATATGGCAGCTCCAAATCATTTTAATATCTAAAAGTATGCTGATTATTCCATCTTGATTTGCAGAACTATCCATGACTATGTATGCAGAGGAAAAACAATAAAAGAAAACACAAATAAAAATCTAATAATAAATAGGGTTTATTTTTCCTTTTAACAGTTTCCTTGATTGCATGGTACACTTCTTGTATTACAAGTCTTGGCAATAAACAGTAAAAAAATTCTGTTTAATCAATCTTGGTGGATACAGTTTCAGGACAGACATACAAACTACGCTTGATTGGAGCTCATGAGTGTAGGACATGCAACTAGCAGACACAGCCCAGTGCCAGAAGACTAGAGATGCCAATACAGTCGAATTACAAGTTGACCTTCAATCTTAAGTTTTATTCGTTGTATTATTGCAGTGAACTGTTAAAAGTACTTAAAGTTTCTATAAAAGTTTCTGGGAACAAAAATATTGCTTGTAATCCAGAAAATGTCTGACATCTGCCTTCATTCACTGAAAATATCTAAATCTTTCGAAATCCAGATCTAAATTGGTGGTTCAGGCAAATGAGCTCAAAATCAAAGGAGGAAAGTTTAATAAGTTTTGTTAAAGTATTGAAGCTTGGAGGCTGGAAAAGAGTACTCATAAATAAAAGCACAGAGTACGAAATTATTATTTTCAATGCTGCAAGCAGGAATATACCATGTTGTAACATCATTGCTGGGGAAAAAAAACATCCAAAGGGGTAAAATAAGTATCAGGGGGGAATGGGGGGGGGGGGGGTTCAATCGCTTCAAAACGAGACGGTACTGAAGTCAAGAAATGTAGCCAAGTATGGAAAAAGAAGAAGATCGGGTTAGCATATAATGAAGGTCAAAAATGGATTGTGTATGTAAAATCCCAAATTGTATTTAATGTTTATAAACAGCAAGAAAAATAAAATTGAGAATAAACCAGGCTTCTAAATGATAAAGTATGAAAATAGTTGTGGAAGATAGAGAAATACACGGATCTTTTACATGTTATTTTCATCTGTATTTACAAAGGGAAGAATAAAATGTCAATAAATAGGTTGTACGGCATATCAGCTTAAGCACATCAGTACCCGTTACTTGTCTGACCTCGCAGGAGGTGCAGTGACACTTTAACAAGATTAAGTCAAATAAAGGACCTGGCACAGTTGGTATCCTCAATGTGCAATAAAGCAACTAAAATTGGTAATTAATAGCCCACTATTTTCTATTTAAGGGCAACCTCATAACCAGGGCAGTGCCACAAGTTTGGTGGAAAGCAGATGTCGTATCAATCTTTAAAATTGAAACAACTATGGAACCCGTAAGATTAACTTCTGTCATGAATGATTCGGAGGTATGCAACACAAACTGTGCTTGTGTGTATAATAGTGCAAAATATTATTACATACACACAAATAAAATACACACACACGTATATATATATATATATATATATATATATATATAATATATATATATATATATATATATATATATATATATATATAATATATATATATATATATATATATATATATATATATATAATATATATATATATATATATATATATATATATATATATATATATATATATATATATATATATATATATATATATATATATATATATATATATATATATATATATATATATATATATATATATATATATATATATATAGTATATATATATATATATATATATATATATATATATTATATATATATATAATATATATATATATATATATATATATATATATATATATATATGTATATATATATATATATATATATATATATTTAGCGACTTTTTACAGCCATGTTGTCGTGAGCAATGACTGTAATTTCGTACTCACTGTTGTGGATCGGTCGGAAGTTTATACACACTACACAGCGGAAACGAGATTGGAACGAAAATATTAAACGGTACGACCAACCAAATGAGGCGATAATCGTCTATTTGGGCAGACTTTCGACCATCGTGTCACTGCACACACTGACCCGACTTTTGAACGAGCGGTCGTATGTCGGCTGTTTGAGCCGATTATTGGGCGAAAACAGTGTAGTGTGTACCCAGCTTAATTTAGCACTGTGAACACAATCACAATGCTAACTGCTTTTTCTTTGCTTTCATTGTTACTGGTGACTAAAGTTCACTGTGTGATGACCTCTGATCCACTAACATGGCCATTTAGTGGTTTAAGATTTATTCATTATAACTTTGATATCAGCTCAGCTTTTGTGTTTAAATGGCCAATAACCTGCCTCGCTTGGAGATGACCTAATATCTTCATTACAAAGCAATATCATTTTTTTTTAAACAACTTTGATTTCTCAGTCAGTTGTTTATCATTTTGTGGGCAAGGGCTCACATTTTATAAAAAAAAAATAAACAAAATAAGACCCCACAGAGTTAATTTCATGATGACCAATTGGCTCGGCATTGCAATCCATCCGCCTAGAATCTCATTCCCACATTAGTCTTCCTTTGGGAAAATGAGGGGGGAAAAAATACCCATATAAAATCTGATATACTGTAAAATCCAGCCTGGGTACTGTTATATTAAGTAGTCTCCTTAAAGAAAAAATGGAGAATAAAATGCTATGAAAAAGTGCACATGGCCTTATAGTTACAGCAGCAGAAGTAGATTTCCTATTCAGCGTATGTGTGCAAAATTGTTACAGGACAGGAGACCTTTAAATTGTTCTTGCAGCGAAGATCTTCTTTTGAGTGTATTTTGTAAATCCTTTCTATTTTTAGAATCATCATTCCTATTATCCTTGCTTATTTGTAAAACATGTTGTGTTTGCACAAGAACAAAGATAAATGAGGGTGATGCTTTGAAGAGCAGAGACTCTGTGAGGGAATCCAGCATCAGTGTTTGCACATAATCATCTGCTATTAATGTTTCAGACACATATACTCACGTCAACCTAATGAGTGCAAGAGAATACCACAAACACAAGGATTTAGAAAGATTTTGCACTCAAGCAAAACGCAGCTTCTACTGTACTAAAAGTTTATATTGTAAAAGCCATGACACACAGACACCCCCATCATGTAGAGAGAACATCATGCCAACACAATTGCAGTGTCATGTCACATCCACATGTTTTTTTTACAGTGTGGATATTATGTGTCACCTAATGTGTTTGGCGTGGATGTACACTTAATAAAAATCAGACTCTGGTGAAAGCGAAGCAAATTATGCCTTATGAAAAAGAAACCTATACACTTGCTTCAAGACTAAAAAGCTGTATTAACAAATATTATCTATTTCCATATCTTACACTGGCTGACGTAAAATTAAACTGAAAAGAGAAAAGCGCACAGAATCATTTTTTGTTATGTCCCCCTATTGTTATGTCTCCTCCATTGGGATCCAAAAACAAAAACACAATGACACATTGGTACTTGGGTTCTCAGCTAAAAAATGCCCATCACGAATGATCTACAGCTATACTGTAATAGCTCACAATGTAAATGCCTATGATGTGCGCTTTATTTTTGTGCAGATGATACAGCTTAATTCTGCCGAAGCTTATTAGAGGCCAGTGCATTTCAATGACACCACATGTATCAAGGCAATGCCATTTTGTTACAGATGCATCTTCAAGAGACAAAACACGATATATAAGTTTTCAATTTCAGAAGCTGATCTAGTTTTGTCTAAAAGAAAATCATCAAAGTGACAGAATCAGTGAAATAACTGTTTGGAAGAAGGAAGAGGAGTCTAACCGCTTTACAGAAGCATTTCAAATCAATGTTGTAGCCCTCAGCCAGCTAAAGGCCATCAGTGCCTCACTTTGCTCTCTCGCTTGACTATTCTTCATAGAGGATTTAGGATTAAAAGCCAAATATATCCGATTAGTGATTACAGTGTGAAATATAGCAAAGTTTTAGGGCTTCGTGCCCTTTTCTTCAGCCCGATGCGAACGTATGGTGAAATCAGTACTACGATTATGGCATGAATGTGAACAAACAAAATTGTACACAAAACAATATACAAACCAAGTATCACAAATGTGAGCCCTTCCTGGAAAAGAACATGTGAAGGGTATTTTCAAGGACAAAGCACAAAATTACCCTTCATCCTTAAATAATTGGCTGTATCTTTGTTTAAACAACAGCTGAATTAAATTCAGCTCCTAATCGTATGGACACCTGATCCTCAGAAGCAGACCTATTCTGTTCTCTACCTCTTTGGGGCCATTCTTGTCCAGGTGAACAGTAACAATCTGGGTTTGTAAAATGCTAATTTTTCATATCCCAGACAGTCGGCTTTAAATTAGCATATTCTCCGTCATAATTTTGTGCCATTGCTGGTTCTTTAATATCCAATTCAACAGGGAAAATATCCCTTTGTAGTCCACTGATGACCCATAGTAAATCATTGCAGCATATCTAATTAAACGAATATCTGTTTCTCAGAGTATACCTTCTTGATATTTATATAGTAGTCTCCATTAGAAGAACAATCAGACCTTCTGATCATATTGATTATGCTACTAACAAAAACAAACCACAACATAGACCCTGAGGTAGCACGTCAGAATAAAATGATGAAAGATCAGAAGGTTTATCTACTAAACTGGGGGTTTGGAAAAAAAAAAAAAAAAAAGGGCTGTCATTTTGCAAAATGTACTAAGTAAATAATAACTATAATCTCCACTTTTTCAAACCAGTTTAGTAAATATACCCTCAGGTCTCAGATGGCCAGCATTGGAGGAAATGGATGTCAATTTGGCAAGGGAGGTACTACAAAGAACTACAAGGAGAAGCATTTTGCATTAACACATGAAATACCCTAAAATCTGATGGTATCAACGAGGAATGTAAACGTTTTCATGTTTTTTGCTATTGTGTTCTGCATTTGACCTCTGCGATCTGTATGTGCACTCACAATATATAAAATACAAGTTAACCCGTGCATGATACTCATGCATTCTAGTCAAATCAAGCTACTTAAGGTGTTAAAAAGGTTCTTGTCATGCATTTGGGGCTAGGCCAGGCCTCCTCAGGGGAAGAGCGTTACTTCCCGACGTAAGCGCCCTTTTTTAACATGGTTTTGTCCACATGTCACCACCTCATCATTCTTCTCCATCACCTCATCCTTCATCTTCATCGCCACATCCTTAATCTCCATCGTCTTACTGTTCTAAAACCTCTCGATAAACAACGTTTCTGCTAAACACCTTATCGCTGTGCTCAATCAGTCTTCCTTGAAGGGCAGTATTCATAACCTGCACTTTCACATCACTGCTTCTCCGTACTCGTGAAAATGCGACATACAATTGTCCATGACCAAACACAGGCTCTGGTAAATAAATACCCACACGGTCAAGAGTTTGAGTCCTCAACTGCTAAATTTAGCCTTTACTACCCCTCCCACAGGGGGAAGGGGGGATGATGGAAGTTAACTGACTTCACTATTATAATTTTTTTGTCAAATAATGTCAGTATACCAAATTTTAGGTCAATTGGATGAGCCCTTTCTGAGAAAATAGTTTTTTCCACACACACACACACACTAACATATATATTAGATTTGGTTATTTTCTAGGTGGTGTCACAATTATTCTGCAGAGTTCGGCAAAAAACTTAAATTGTTTCAAATTTCCCTGCTTCTTGTGTTCCACTTCTTGTATTTACTTCTGCAATATACAGGACTGAAAGGTTTGAACTCTGCTCAACATGCAATCAAAACTTAGCAATTTATATACAGACTAACTGGAACTTGCATTAATCTCTTGAATATGTCCTACATGAATTTTTCAGGAAGTGCTTACATTTGTGATCACAGTTTGTTTATAGATTGATTCTATAGAACTGATTCAGACTTGTCTGTACTTACATTTTACGTGGATTTTGACCTATGATATCACCGTTTCACATACAATCATGGCACCTTGCTGCACTTTTGTATCACAGAGGCTGCAAATTGCTATATTCTGCATTACACTCACTAAATAACTACTGTATCTCTGACTTAATTAAGGTGTCCTGCAGCTGATCATCTTCTATATAAGGCGGAGATTTCACTGATAAAGACCAGAGGGTAAATGTATCAAGCTGAGAGTTTTCCGACGGGTTTGAAAAGGCAATCAGATTCTAGCTATTATTTATTTAGTACATTCTACAAAATGACAGCTAGAATCTGATTGGTTGCTATAGCCAACATCTCCACTTTTCAAACCCGCCGGAAAACTCTTAGCTTGATACATTTACTCCCATATGTACGAGCAGCCACAAAACAAATATTCTATCTCCATCCTAGACATTATTATACAGTCTTGTTTTAGAAATCATTGTTAAATTATCACCCACATGCAGTGTATGGAAAGCAAATGCTTAACACCTATAAAATGATAGCCAAAAACATGAACCAGGAAACTATCGGCTGCACATACCTATCAGAGTCAATTATCTATTCAAGTCATGACCTCACAGTTCAGGATTAGGTGAATTTCTGAGCTTTATCTTCTCACTTTAATTGTTGTCTCTCTGCCAAGAGCAGCTCACCGGACTGCTCTTACGTAACTGAACACCTGAATAAATCATAGCGTTACTCTGAACTTCAGAAAATTAGCCATGTGTTTAGCACAGGATACCCCATAATCACATCATTTTGAACTTCAAACAGGCAGAGAAGTTCAGGAGTAATACTCTCAAAATCAGCTAAATGGGTGGAGCTCAGCTTTAGTCATTTAATTTCTATTTATACACAAAACCCACCAGGCCTTCAGTACTCACTCCCCAAAACTACTGTCTGTCAAAATTGCAATATATGGGTATTACAGTTTGTGACTTCCAGCACATTTTGTGTCAGTATTTTTAATAGTGTGTAATATTTGCTACAAAAATGTAGGGTAAATGATAAACAAATAGAAGAGAGTTAAAACTAATTTAACATATTGGGGCATATTCAATTGTTGGCGTTATAGCCAAAAATCTTGCGGCGCGGCGCACTATTGTCATTACGGTAAATACCGTTATTATGGTAGTTTTCTCGCTGGATTTCAGCTCGCGGCTTAGGGAGCTACGAGCTGAAATCTAGCTTACTATTACCATAATAACGGTAATTTAAACAATTGAATATGCCCCTTAGAGGCAGATTTGTTTGTACGTGATGCTCCCATAGATATTTAGGCCGATATTTAGGGATCGAGCAAAAAGGAGTTTTACTTCTGAAAAAAAATATCTGCGCAGGGTGTCTGGCGGCCGTTTGAGGCACCTCGCACAGGTTTTTTATTAACTGAATCTGCCCCTTGTGTACATTTCATACCTCGCATCCACATAACGCATAGGGAAGGTATGAGAGGAAGGGGTGGGCACGACTTCATGGCAGCATTTGCGTCACCATCAATCGACCAGGACAAGGCGTTGTCACACAAATTACATTATTACAGCCCTATTCCCTCGATGATGCAATTTGCATTCTCACTTTCCGCCCACCTCACAGGCAGGTGCGCACTGCTGCGGGAGAATGGAAGTCTGGGAGGTTCCCTGCACATTCCAAAAGAGTTGGCAACTGAGCATTTTAAGTAAGTGAATTCATTTGTTAAACAGAATATTACACAAAAGTGATAAAAATGCGATGTAGATATTGTCATCAAAACCCGCTTTACTTAAAAAGGCTTTCAGACACAAAGGGCGCATTTGCATAGATACTCCTGTGCAACACTGTGGTAACCACAGAATTATCCTCCGCATTCACACATATTTAGTAATTAAACAAAATTATATTTTGCATGTCTTGTCTACACTGCATGTTTACTGGTTTAATGCAGAGTCAAAACAACTACTGGCAAACATAGCAATGACCATTTCCCTCCACAGGTGCGCAGCAAATGCATAGAAACGGGCCATTAAATGTAAATCTAGCTGGTCAATCATATCATTTGCTGCTTCTTGCTTTCACATTGTTTGCAATCTACTTTAGCAGCACAAATGATAACGAGCACTCCCTCCTTAGTGCAATTCTAGATAATTTACTTACATGCTGCTGTGTTGCTTACTGTGATTGTTCTCACCACAAATGCTGGAATATGAAATGTTGGAAGACTTAGAAAATAAGAGGAAGTCTGCGCTCAGGTAGTAATTACCCCAAAAACAGGTTACTATCCTGAAGTACCAATTTATACAGCACAGCCCAACCGCTGTGAAAGACAGATTTTCTAGTGAAAGCTTCCATCATATTCATTGTTGATTTAAAGGATATTTTGATGCATTGTCTATTTCTGCATAAATACAGGTTCTCTACCTGTGGCTAAATTATCACATAATGCAACAAACAGGATGTCATAAGAAAGAGAGAGACGGCAACTGAATAATGTCGATTTATTCTGTTTGAGCACCAGCTTCATTTGCTTCTAAAGAAGCTATTACTAGGAAATGCTTAATTTCTGAAAACCAGTGTAAGAAGTAGAAATTATTATTTGCACGTTCACCAAAGCTAACAGTATTTATGCCCTTTAAATATTAATCCTTTTTACCCTTTAAATGGGCAGCATTAGAAGCTAACCAAGTTTATACCCTATGGAGACTGTACAAACACTGTCACAACTGCTGATCTGATAGTAGCTCTATATGGCTTCAGGGGTTAAAGCTCAGAATATAATGCCTAGCTAGTGCTCACTGGGCCATTAAAGCTGCAAATTCAAATGTGGTGCTAGATTACGTTAAAGCTGCATTACCACCTAGAAATGTCACTCCTCTCTGTAATACAGAACAGAGTTTGTTAACAAACAGTGAATGACTGAGGAAGAGGTTGTGAGTGGAATGACCAATCACTGGCTTCAGCTAGTGGGAGGACCACCTTAGGAAAGTATTTTCCCAGGTGGGAACACAGCATTAAACAATTCTATATAAAAGGTGAATTTTTGTATTTTCTGTTCCATTAGAGCTATGCCTAGAGATCTGGGTCACTCATGTTTTCGGGGAGAAAATTTAAAAATATATAATATATATATATTATATGTCTCGTGTGACATTAATGTGAAGCTGTCCTTTGGAAACAAATGTAACTAGAAATGTGAAAAAAACAAACAAACACCTAAAACTGTGATTTGCTTGGTATATAAACAATACCAATCCACAAACGCTAACCGCATCAAGGTGTGAGAATTCTATAAAGGACATGTTACTGAGACACTAAGGACCTCCAACATCTCTGAGCGTTTTAAACTCCTTCAAAGTGGGTCTTTAAAACACATCCATGCCCTTTTCACAGACAGACAGGGTGGTGCTTTAAATAGCCAACCAACAGGAAATCATTCCCTTGCAAAATATTAAAGCACAATTACCGGTTGCCTGATATGTTGCCATGACATTCTTTTGACGATGGAAAGTCACAAAACGAATTATCCAAGGAACAAAAGAAATGGAGAGCAGAGGTTAGTTAATGTATGTAGAGCCATAAGAGAGAGAGGAGGAAACGTCACTACAGCAGTTTTTACCTATAATTGCAAACTATTATTATCCAACTGATTTTTTAGTAATATAATATGTGCAGAAACAATATATCTAACAGAAACAGTATCCTAATGTGTGCAACAGACACATGTATCATGTGCTTTTAAATTAAACTCACAATAACAGTTTTCTATACTAGTATAAAGACACACAACCTGTGTTACATTTCTATATATGGGAAAAAAATTCTGGGCGACCGAACCAAATCTTTAGTAAAATTCTCTTCACCTGAAACAATCCTGAAAAACATTAACCAAGAATGATCAGGTTTGCATTGTGCATGTATACTTCCGAATACCACCAAACAAATCTACTTTACAACAACATTTTTGTCAAGACACGGGACTCATTAATATCATCAATGAACAATCCGGTATAATGATGTCCAGTGGAACTACTACAATTGGTGTCTGTGATACTAACCTACTATCAGGGCCGGATTAACCCGAGGTCTAACTGGGCTATAGCCCAGGGGCCTCGGGCATCCAGGGAGCCCTTCAAACTCCTCAGCAGCATTATTGATCGGTCGGGGGCGGGGGCGCCCCAGCCCGATCAATGCTGCTGAGTACTGTCAGTGCAGTCCTCCGTCCCGGCGCGCTGTAGTCAGCTTACTGAGGATATCTCGCGAGAGTTCATGAACTCTCGCGAGATCTCCTCAGTAAGGAGCTTACAGCGCGCCGGGACGGAGGACTGCACTGACAGGTAAGTGCTTGGGGGGGTCCTCGGGGGGGGGGGTCCTCGCGGGGGACGGCTCACATTGGGGGCCTCGCGGGGAATGGAGGGCCCCTTAGCCCAGGTGCCTCCATTCCCTTAATCCGGCCCTGCCTACTATATAAAATACATTAGCAGTGCTATAACCTGCATTCAATGCCGAGCGGCTCATCCATGCTGCATTCTTATCACTAAGGGTGATCACACCAGCTGGCGCAATCAATCTCAAGATGATCATTAGAGGTTAATAATTAACATAAACATAATTGGAAAAATGGCACCCTAAGTGTGCACTGAAACAGGTTTGGTTTCCTTGGAGAGCAATCGCATCACAGTAGACACGAAGCAAAGAATGACTGTAGATTTTCCATTCTAAGAAGTAAGAAAAATAGTCACTATGAAGACTAGTAATAATTACAGGTTTGGTGTCTGAGCAGAGAAACAAGTGTGTGTGACAGACATGATTGGTCCAAACAACACAGCACAGCACAAATAAAACAAAAAAAAAAAAAAGCCTGCTTGTGGCACTCGCATTGAATTACAGGTTTTTTTTTCCAAGCAGTGTGCATATGATATAAATATTATTTATACATATACACACACACACACACACACACACACACACACACACACACACACACACACACACACCACAGGACATTCTATACAGGAACATGAATCACAAAACATGAAATGAGCAGAGCATATATAAAGAACACACATTGAAGATGTAAAACAGATCTATTTCTTGCAGAGTTAATCTATTTACATCGCGCACATGCCCGCTGCGCCCCACAACAGTTTTCTACTGCCGATGCCGACCTGAACTAAGGAACAGTTTAGACATAGATCACAAAAAGAAACAAAGGCAGGTGAATTACGTGGACACCATAGTGAAGGTTTACATCATCTCTATAGTACAAATATACTGTAAACTAAA
This sequence comes from Mixophyes fleayi, assembly GCF_038048845.1. Taxonomy (NCBI): domain Eukaryota; kingdom Metazoa; phylum Chordata; class Amphibia; order Anura; family Limnodynastidae; genus Mixophyes; species Mixophyes fleayi. The sequence continues at coordinate 326,397,340 of NC_134402.1, read as the reverse complement.
TTGAATAACGGCAGTGAGGGGTGAATATTAGGAGTATATTGCTTTCAATGGAAAATGGCAAACCAGAACAAATTGTATTGTGCCTCCCACTAGGGCCATTCACATCCACCACCTTAAATTATGATGTTAAAGCTGCTGCTCGTGCCGTTTGCCATCTGCTATGTTCAGACCATGTTTTATTACAGCATTTGACTTGGATGCCTAGAAAAACAAGTCTGCATTTGTAAGTCAGACACAGCCAGAGTACACTAAGCACAAATACTGAGCAGCAATTGGTGCATGACATTCTGCTATATCTGCTAAAGCTACGGCTGCCTTCGTATACTCCAGCTCTAAAGAGGTACATAACCAAAAGCTTTTCACCTTTTTGCTGGTGTCAATACAAGAAGATGTCTTCATTGGGTACTAAGGGTAGACAATCTGTATACACAAAAGGACACAAAAGCTTGTTTGGACCAGGATTTGTGGAAAAGCCAACTAGGGGGTAAATTAATCAAGGTCCTATTTTTTCAGCGTGTTAAAATTGTGGCAAATCACGGGTGATAAACTGCGATTTTTGTCCAAAACAGATCTCAAATTTATTAAGCTGGGATTTTTATCCTGGTATTCAAAAATCGCTAGTCATCTCTGGCGATTTGCTGCGAAGTCAAACACTCCTGTGTTTGGCGAACTCTCCTGTGTTGTAGAAGCGTGATTACTAAAGCCATCACTGTTACACTGTTGTGCTATACAGCCGGAGATCCAGCAGCCGTGAAAACTAAAAAAATAGATAAAAGTTAAAAAAAAAAAGCATGGGGGGCCCCCCTCAATTCACTATTGGCCCCAGTGCTGCCAGATTACTGCTGGTTCCTTGAAAATGGGAGGGGAAAAAAAATGCGTGGGGTCCCGCCGATTTCCACTGGACCAGCACTACTAGGCAAACCAGTCGGGTTTGGTGGCAATATGGTACGTGGACACGCGGCATGGGTCCCCCTGCCATAATGACAAATCTCCCCAGGCTGTTCAGCACTGGGCTGGATTTCCTAGGGAGTGGGGTCCACCGAAAAAAACAACGATCGGGCCCCCCCTCTAGGGACAACCAGCCCAGTGATGAAAACACTGGGGCTCTTCCTACACCCCTGGGAGTAGGGTAATAACCGGCAATAAAAGTGTAAAAAAAATAAACAGATGCCATTTTGTTTTGTGGAACTACAAGTCCCAGCCAGTCAGGGTGCCATACACAGTGTGGGCATGCTGATACTTGTATAACTACAGGCACCAGCATACCCATGGCAGCCAGGGCATGTTGGCACTTGGAGAACCACAAGTGCCAACGTGCCCTGACACCCACAGCTGGCTGGGAGCTGTAGTTCCACAAAAGAAAATGTTAAATAAACCACCACATTCTCATTAAAACTGCAACATTTAGTAAAAATAAACCCACAATAAAGACAGTAAACACCCTCATTTATACCACATATTTTTTTATTAAAAATGAGGGTGTTTACTGTCTTTATTCTGGGTTTATTATTTTTACTAAATGTTGCAGTTTTAATGAGGGTGTGGTGGCTTATTTAACATTTTGTTTTGTGGAACTACAGGTCCCAGCCAGCTGTAGGTGTCAGGGCACGTTGGCACTTGTGGTTCTCCAAGTGCCAACATGCCCTGGCTGCCATGGGTATGCTGGTGCCTGTAGTTATACAAGTATCAGCATGCCCACACTGTGTATGGCACCCTGACTGGCTGGGACTTGTAGTTCCACAAAACAAAATGGCATCTGTTTATTTTTTTTTACACTTATCGCCGTTTATTACCCTACAGCCACCGCCCAGGGGTGTAGGATAAGCCCTAGTGCTTTCAGCACTGGGCTGGGTGTCCCTAGAGGGGGGGCCCGATCGTTTTTTTTTTTGGCAGACCCCACTCCCTAAGGAATCCAGCCCAGTGCTGAACAGCCTGGGGTTGGTTTGTCAGTATGGTAGGGGGACCCCTGCCGTGTATCCCTCTGCTATAGTGCCACCCACCCCAGGCTGGTTTGCCTAGTGCTGGTCCAGTGAAAATGGGGGGGGACCCCATGCAAAATTTCAACCCCAATTTTCACAAAATCAGCAGTCAGGCAACACTAGGGTTAATAGTGAAGAGAGGGGGGACCCCACGCGCTTTTTAAAAAAAAATTAACTATCTATTTTTTACAGTTTTGACAGCAGCCGGACCTCCGGCTGTATAGCAGAACAATGTAACAGTGATGTGTTTACAGAACACTAGGATGCAGTGTATTGTATCTGGCGTGTTTTAAAGAAAACTCAGGAGAGTTTCCTTAATCGCAGCTTCATACATTTCAAACTTCTATAGCCAGAGTGACAGTCAGCTCTATCGATTTTCAAAATAGCGATTTTGACAGAAACACAACCCTGGCAATTTTACATGAAATCTCAGCTTCATACATCTGAGAGTTTCAACTCTCCTGAGAAAATCACTGGATTTGCAAAATCGCACTTTGATACATTTACCCCCAGGTCTGGTCCTGCTTGGAAGGCAGGCTATCCTGTAAGATCACCCTGGCAAGTTGTAATTCAGCATATTTTTATTTTATATGTATTTGTACTTCTGCTGGAGTGAAGGATAGAGTATGTTGGAGCACACGTGTCTGCCAGCATTACAAACGTGTAATATTAGGTTATACAGATGGGATACTGTGGAGGTTGGGGGTAATGAAACTCTGAAGCAAAGTAAATAGCATGTGTGTGGTTTGAATAAAGGTGGTTGGGATGTATAGGAGGAGGGGGATTTAGGAGGAGGGGGATTTACAATTGCACCCGACCTTTGAACACAAAAAGGAACTGCTATTAATAATGAAGAAAACATCTTAGGAACTGTCTAAAAGAGTGGGAGAGGTTTTGGGGTTCCCCTAGAGCATTACTGTAATTTGAATAATAGAACTTAAATATTACACCATACACACAATTTACACAAATATAGAAAATGAAGGAGTATACAGTCAGTGGAGAGCTGAATTATTTTTGCAAAACTATTAATAATTTATCAGGGCAACCTTCCCTACAACGTGGAAAAACATTAACCAGTTTCTACCATGTCTATTATTACTGGGCAACACAACAAAAGGACAATCATGTTTTCCTGGGACATGCTCATCTAGGTGACTGAGGAGACAATTGTGGGAAAAGTGAATGGAATAGATATTGACCATGATATATTGGGGTATATTTATCAATGAGTGTTAGCAAAGCTACACTCAGTTACCAGAACTCCAACACAAGTTGGAGTGTTGCGCATATTTAAGAAAGGTGCATTGTAGCAGATATATCGTGGAGATCTGCTGCTTTGCATTCTGTATCGTTTTGCGAGCAGTCACCATATCGCAATCTAACAAGTTACGAAAAATTGTTTTTTACGGAAACTTGTCATGTTAATGTACGCCAGCTGAAGCTAAGACCCCAGTTATATTACATTTAAGGCAATTGAACATGTTCAGCTAGGACCTAGAGGTGAGGGATATCCAGACAAAATTGTCCCAAAGAGAAATGCTCTGGATTTTTCAACTTAACACTGACTCCACATGGCTTTAATGAGGGTTATGAGATTACCCCTTTTTTCCTTGATTCTTTCTAATTACTAAATTACTTCTGTGCTGCACTATACTGTCTTTTTTGGCGATTCATACAGCTTTCTAATTAATTTTATTTAGTATATAGATTTCCATTTTTATTATATTATAACCCCTTTTTTATGTAATATCTTATTCCATTATTTATTTTCGAAGGTGTATATGCTATTATATACTATAAAATCCCTTTTAATGTGATAGGATAATATTATGCTGTCAATTAGGAAATTAATGGTTATTAGTTTACATTTATATTATCTGGATTGTATATTCTTAATTTACATTTAGTACGTTTCTATATATATATAGTCACATATTTTGATGTTGTTTTTATATTTTCATATATATATATATATATATATATATATATATATATATATATATATATATATATATATATATATATATATATATATCTATATCTATGGTCTTTTGTGCCATTTTTGGGCATGGAGCACATTATCCTGCTTGTTGCATAATATCTTTGGTATTATACATATATTAGCCCTTTATAAAGATGGCCACCACCGCCCTATTTTATTCATATTATGAAATTGATGCCCTTAAGCAAAATGGCTCACGATGTAACACTAGGTAGATTGTAAATATGGTGCCATAAATTGTTCTATGCCCTTGCATTACTTAGTTCAAGTATACTTACCATAACTCTATTGAGAGAACCAATATCGCTAGTAACAAGCGATATTCGCAGGTCGCGCATGCGCAAAATGGTGACTGCCATCTCTATAAAAACCCTTACACATTAACTACCCTCCTGATGAAGTCTTATCTATGACGAAACGCGTTGAGGACTTATACTTCTAGGCTTTTATCTTCATTGTGCTCTCCATATCAGCATTTGGTGTACCTGTGCTTTTTGACCAACTGAAGTGGCATTTCTCCACAGACTACCATTGCAGTTCTACATTATGAGATACAGATAAGCCTATATTTCTGTATGACATGAGAGTGCGCAATTTTTATGTTAATAAACTGCTGTTTTTATAAAATACAACACTATATGGGAATTTTCCCTTTATTCCTTGGTTCCTGAAATGAGCGCTGGAGTGACCAGGATGAATAGATGCTGCACCCACAGATGATGTGACACAGATAAGTTGTTTTATGCATTCCCTCTGGTACGCTACTATATTGTGGTTTTATAGAATACTCACTGGTGTAATAATAATACTACACTATTTTTTGCTTTCTGCTTTTATGTTCACATATGGTTGGAGATGATGGAAGTTATATATGGCATTGACACATCCAGCATTCTGTGATTGATGTGCCTTTACACTACTTATATCTAGTACGCATATATACCACACCATGGTCCTTTGGGGTTCACTTCCCAGGAACATACTACACTATCAGGCGCCTCTTTGTTCTTTCTGCTTGTCATTTTTCAGTTTGTCTACATTCGGGGTACCGTCCGAAATCTTCAATGAAGGCTCCTACCTCGTATGGTGGAAGGGGTTATGGTGTTTATGGACATATGATCAGCAACTTACAATTCTGCACTGAGCGCCTGTGTTTATTTCAAGATTTTTCATATATATTATCTATATCTCTCTCTATCGTGTCACATCCTAAGCGACATCTTTCTAGGTCTATCAATTGTGTTAAATACCTATTTAAATTATGTTCTCATTTTAAAAACTCAAGCCAAAATAAAAATGAATAAAAACAAAGACCAAGCTTAAATGGAAGGCAATTAGCTGTATCTTTATCATTGACTCCCCAGAAGCTGACTGTCAGTATGTGACGCATAACAATAAAATTTGATAGTTTAAAATTTTCAAGTAAAGAAAAAAAAAAAAAAAAAAAAATAAATGAATATGCCCTAATAATTGTACTTTGTGTAGCATAAAACGTAACACATAGAATGCACAATATGGTAAAATAGACATGCTGGGTCTGAAGGAAAATGACACATAATAGGCCGGAAAAGCCTAACATGCACTGTAGGTGAAAAAATAATACTATGTGCATCAGACCCAAATATTCATTAATTTTTTTTCGTTTATTATAAAGTGAGCAGACATATATTAGAAAAACATGTAATCATATAATGAAACAAGGAGCAGCCATCTAGTCCTGCAATCTTGCCATGCAAAGCCTGTGTCTATGTGGCTTTTCTACAAAACGGGACATGTACAATTAGATGGCTAGCACTGCTTCTCATCATGCCATAATATAGCCCCATGCCAAGGTACTCCAACCGGGGCCCAATAACATCCACTTGCAGGTGCGTGGAAACCTGCATCCGACTAACCAAGAAACCACTATAGTACTGCCATTTATATATTAATAGGGTTGTACTTACTAGTGAGGTGTGAATGGCTGAAGTTCACTACAAAGTACAACTATGCACTCCATAACCAATGACAAGTCACTTCCTGTTTTCTTTTCCAGGTTAGCAGAGCTTGCAATGTGATAATCTCCTCTTACAGGGAGACCTTGCAATATGGTCCCAAACCATGTGTCATGTGGTTTGACTATGTAACTTGGATGCTTATTTATACCAGTCCTGCCATACGTTCCATACCTTTGCTCCAAGATGCCATGCTACTCACAGGAACACCTGTACTATACCGACATTTTTAACACTTAGCTGGGAAAGTAAATCTTCCTTAGAATTCCATCATTACCAGCTGACATCTGTTGACCACCAATATCCTCTCTCCAATCCCTATCATATGATGACGCACTCTCTCAGCAGCATTGTTTCTCCTAATACAAAAAGTCAGCGGTTGGTTCTTGGGGACTTTAATTTGAATTGCCTTGACCCCACAAAACAGCAAATTCTGAATACAAACCAACCACTATTGCAAGACCACTGTTTTATAAGCTTATACCAATCTAACAAATGTTTTTACAAATTCTTTAACAACTTTCCATGCATACCTTTGTTTCCATAAAAGCCCACGAGATTATCACCTTACCAACTAAAATTCCACTAATGTCTTAAGCCAGACACGTTCATACTTGTTTTCTGACTTGTTTTCTGACTTGTTTTCAGTTGTTTATAAACTGTGGCACAGTTTGTATTTCAAACACAGTGAATTAAAAATGCAGACTGCCTAAAGCGTGTCCAAAGATATCCAGCGATTATAGAATTAAATTGATAAAATTAAAAGCTCCTATAAAACCAGCCGGATAACATCAAAACTTATTTTCCAAACACTCAGAGGATCATTTATTTACAAACAGAAATGTAAAAGTATATGATTCATTTTAGCTCCATGGCATTACTGGGACAGTATCCAAATGAAATAAGGAACAAGCCTATTCTTGTCCAAATATTCCCTGGAATCTATAATAGCAGCTACAATAAACCACAAAGTTTATAAAATTCAGAAACAAGGCATCCATGATTATGCGGAACAAAAGTAAAATTAACCAGCAAGGCACACTAAAAAAGAATAATAATAAAAAAAATAAAAAAAGTGTCAGGAACCAACGCTGAATATCTCACTACCACACATCCTACATTAAAGGTATTAAGACATTCCATTGTAGTAAATATATACAACCTACAACAAGGGGTTCTGGCATACACCAAGGTAAAAGGGCCCTGATCAACAAGGCCATTTCTCTACTAAATTGATTTGTATGTTGATATTATCTGTTGTATGAAGCACTGTCTAAGTCTTCCAGGCCATTGCACTCACATTCCAACTAACATGACCTATCACCAGTATATTTTCCAGCCCATCGCATTCAGTTTAGATCTTTTTATGCTGTATTTATTATTAGCATATTATAAGATCGCTACCAACATGCATCAGTGTACTCCCCCAGCACCTATATCCCGGGTGCACCACCTGGATGTTTTTACTTGCCACCCAGCTCTTGGAGCCCATCAGAGTCCTATTATAATAGAATAAACCATTGTTTCTCCTATTAGAACAGGCACTATGTGAGCACTACAGCCAGCAGTGTGTGTTAGACCACTGACCACCAATCTGACCAATCCTGGCAGGTGTGGGCAATAACCTCCAACATTTTTCATTATTATTGCAAAGTATTACAACTGCCCCCACTCGGCTGTGTCTTAATGCCGCCCGCCTGGCAAACACTGTGCATATATAAAGCCATATACATTAGCAATTTGTTACAGAGATGCTTACTTAACCTCCGTAATTTAACTTTCCAAATCAACTTAATCCTTTTATTTACATAATCTGTCTCTAACCACTATAGTATTTAATTCCCAAAAATTAACTAAGTCTCACCAAAAAAAAGTCCATGTATAATTCATTCAATAGTTACACAGCCATAATCCGTAAAATGTTACTTTCCCACGTTCATTGACCTATTACCAGGTTTTGAGAACTTTCTCAAGACTCTTGTGGTTTTATTCGTTCAAGCCTTGGCATCTCACTATGCATCCTTTTTGCATCTCTTTACCCTCTGAAACACTCCATTTTTAGTATTCATTCTAGATCACACATGAATAGACAACATTATATGGTCATTTTATCATTGCCAAGATCAAAACTAGCATTAATTTTGAATAGGGTTAGGCCCCACTTATTGCCCTGAGTAATGTAAAATGCTCCTATTAAACTCTACTGGGAGACTTCTAACTATAAAACAAGCCATTCCTGAAAATATAAACCATTAATAGTATGACAGCATATAGTGCTTACCTATCTTCTGGTTGAATATTTTGTCGAAGGTCAGTTCACCTCGTTCTTCCAGATACTTCTGCATCACACTCCGAATGCTGAAATCAAACAAGTGGATGCTGATTAATAACCCATCAAGAGCACAAAACATTACATTTCGATTGGCATATACATTCTTAGCAGTCAAAGGAAACATGGTTATAATATAATATGGTTATCACAAAGGTTAAAATGTGCTTTACATTCTTCTTTCCAACACACTAATGATGCCTGGATTCCAATCAAACTTCCTATGAATAAGATGTCTGTACATGAAGTCACTTAGCTGTCAATGAACTCTGTATGATGCAGTGCAATTGTGTCTTACAATATTTTATTTACAAGCCTTTACTTTCAGACAGTGAAAAATAATGGACTGCTTTATCATGCAATACTACATTCTCTGTGCAGAAAAAGGACAACCTTGAGGTGAGCACTCCATAATAGGTCTTTTATTGTAGCAGAAGATCTAGTAAATCTATGGAATGTAAATACATATCTTAAAAACAGAAGAATCCTCATACAAAATAAAAAACTTAAAGGTGTGTGGCAGGTCTAACAAAAGGGCTGCTGAAACCCCATTTTATTGTTTGTCCTTTTATATGTGTATTACTTTAAGGCTTATATAATAAAGGCCTTTCTAGAAAGTTCTACACATTTTCTTAGGGAGGCGTCCTCAGGCCTACTGCACATGCTCAAGCATCTTATCAGAATTAAACAAATAGAAAAACCGAAATCATGTTTATACATTTTATGCAAATGATTTTAGGGGCATGGCCAATAAAAGCAAGGTAATTGCGACATGACATCGCCCCAGCTTGGGTCACTGCAGGTTTGTCAAGCACCTGTGTTTCCAGTTTGTTTTTCCTAGCTCTCGAGTTTACGTGCCATCAGATGACCAGAAAAAGGCAGATTCCTAGGATAATTTGTGATTAAACATTTCTACTGTGAAAATCTATTCAACAGCTAAATTATTTCTTTTATTTACTCTTTGTACTAATTTCACTTTCTTTTTGTATTCTATGTACTCTTTTATACTAGTTCTCTACATTAAATAAACTATATAACTGTTAGACAACCCGAGTGTCACGTGTTATTAATCCTTTATACCACGAACCCACAGTTTTCCAACCGGGAACAAGGTGCATTTGATCTTTTTCAAATTTGACCACAGAAGCAGACAGGGCATCTTTAGTGTGGTAGAGTGATAACGGAATACACTATTAAATATGGTTATCATATAGCCGGATTTAATGTCTGTCCTGATTGACATCCGATAGTTTCTGATCCGGCAATAAATCAGGTTCAGCAATCTAATCAGCCTCATATATTACAATATGCACCCAATAGGATCTAACTGGCCATCATAATGGAAGTATGTATGGCACCTTCAAGTGTTTCTGTACTTGCAGCTAACAAAGTCTACAGCAGGCCTGTCCAACCTGCGGCCCCCCAGATGTTGTGAAACTACAAGTCCCAGCATGCCCTTCCAGCTATCAACTGGTTGTCTACTGACAAAGCATGCTGGGGCTTGTAGTTTCACAACACCTGGAGGGCCGCAGGTTGGACAGGCCTGGTCTACAGCATTCAGTGTCTTTTACTGCACAGGCATCAAATGAAACGCTGAATACTTGTCACATGTCATCACTTATGCTGTAGAAACACTGCATAGGCATTGTCATATGACCTGAAATCACACGCAGGATTCAACCTTCTGAGTAGCTTCTAAAAGCAGTGTTCATTGGATAGAAAAACACCGTATTCATTCGACAATAGACTGAATCTAAAACGCAGACAGAATTACATGAAACAAATGTTAATGACCTTCATAAAATGATGTAGTTCGTAACATTGAAAAAGAAAGAGACACAGGTCTATCACGTTCAATGTTGCCACCAATGTTTAAATTACTAATCAGCACTGGAGATATTTGAGGCAAGGCTGTGATCTGCAACGGACGCCTTTATTTCTAATCACACATAACCTTCTCTCCTGAAGAACAGGTTACATTGGGGGAATGGGGGACAAGGACATACTAGGGGTGGAACTATTAAAACAGAATTACAAAATATTGGATCAAGAGCAGAGTTATCCACACTGTGAACTTTTAAATAGATATTAAAGGGAATGTTTAATTGCTATACCTGATTAATTCCTACTGTAAGCCATCTTTTATGCAAACATTTTGAATATCATGTCAAATTTATCACAAAAGATGACAGTTAAATAAACACTACATGCAAAGAAATAAGAGGGTAGGAGAGGTACAAATATAAAAAACAGAAAAAAACATCTTGTTTCTTAAATTAGGATGCTCCTCAGCCAATATCCACAATAAAAATTTAAAAAAAAGTACTCAGTTTTACATCCCTTTTACATTTCTAATTTAATTTGTCAAGAATATACACAAAAGCTAGCTACAATGTAAACAATCTTTCCAAGTGAACGAGTATTCTTAATCTCTAATAAATGAAAAGCGTGTTCAGAGCTGCATTCAAGTTCTGTTTGCAGAATTAGCCAACAACACATCAAATGAAATATGGTGACCTATTAAACGGGAGCTCATAATTTAGTAAGTAACTATAAACTAAACATTATATTTATACCATTAGTGTTCGTTGAAGAACAGCCATAAATAATCAGGGGAAAGTGCTTGAAAGATAATTTATGGATTATGGGGTATATATGAATGCAAATGTCTCCTCTCTTTAATGAGTCAGATATCAAATATATTTTCCAAGCATGATATTTGACTCGCCAGAATACACCATAATGCAACTGACCTGACACATGTCTGACAAAAAAAAAAACCAGGAAAACATACTTTACCATATTGTAACTATACTGCATTTCCTTGCATTGATCAGATTGTCAGAATATTCCCATCTACTCAGCACATCATTCAGAAGTTGCTCACGATACATGCCATATAAACCGCTGTGCTGCACTATTGGCTACAGCAGATACACATTTTACCTTTATACAAGATTTGTTATCATAGAAATGCCTTTGTTTTCCTATTTAGCACATTATCACCCACTTTAAAAGACGCCATCAGTGAAGCTACAAGTCAGTAAAAGCAGAGACTGAACTACTGCTGCAAATCAGTGTGAATACCCATTTATCACATGTACATGTGAATAGATCGCGCTCTCACATGGTTTTAAATAAGCATTTTTCATCCTTGTGTTTAGTTCTAGGAAAGACTAGAAGTGGAAAATGTCCCAATGATAAAACAAACACCAATAGGCATTTGTAGTTATTAGATGGTAGAATACTGTAAACTACTTTAAATTCTAATTTTTAGACACCCCACTGTTTCCTATGCCCAGAGCTACCAACCATTAGTGTGTTGTGTCCCTGTGTTGTCTATCTGTATGATTAACCAGGGGAGATATTAACTACACATAAGCAGGAAGCTCTTGTCCATTGACTCCGTTTAATCTACTACAGATTGGTTGGCTTAGTGCAGTTTATCCCCTCTCCCAGATTGGCCATCATGATCACATCACCCCCTATGATCAGACCAGTATCTGTGTGTATGAATTTAGGGCAGGTATGAAACAGCTTTTGGCTCTATACATGTTTGTGTATTCACTACTTTTAAAGTTGTGGAGTTTTGTAGCACAATGATAAATCTTTTCTGACTGTCCTGTGTTGAAACCGGAATATTGAGACAATGCTCTTTCTTTTATCCTGCAGTCCTGATCTAAAGTAACTGGTTAGGAGAAGCCAGCAATAGTCACTAGCATTGAAGTATGCCTTTAAATTCTGATGATATGTCCAGGGGTGCTGGGGTACACTAATTTGCTACCAAACTGCAGACTTGCAGTGGAGGCAGATCGCTGTAAAATCGGCTTTTCTAAGATGCTGTACTAATACCCCGGCTAAATTTCAAAAGATTTGGGATTTAGCCAAGGCCACCAATTGTTGTTGCCCAGCGATGCTCCTATTCCTAGTAGAAGCCAGCTCCAGTAGTGAGTAGTTGCGACCACTGTGACCTATGACTTGCCCCATCTGAACTGACCCTCATAGCAAGTGAAGGTCACATGAGGGATCAAGAACGCTCATCTCTTTGATCTTTCTCTACAAAACAAGAGATGCCAAACTGCTGCAAGGCAAGAGGTGCCAAACTGCTGCAAGGCAAGAGGTGCCAAACTGCTGCAAGGCAAGAGGTGCCAAACTGCTGCAAGGCAAGAGGTGCCAAACTGCTGCAAGGCAAGAGGTGCCACACTGCTGTAAAGCAAGAGGTGCTATGAAGCTTGGCCCTTTGATATATCTCTGCAAAGCATGAAGTGCAACCTGGTAGCGGACTTTCAGTGATGGGGAATGTGACTTGACGGAAAGAATTAATGTACAAGGTAGCCAGAATGGTAGAAGGATGTAGGCCTTTCAAGAAACAAGTTCAACTGGTGACCCCAGAGCTTTCATGTGCAACTACTGTCACTTGTACACAAAATCCATATAGCTGGCTACCAGGAAAAGGAGAGAACACAGAAATGCATGGCACAACATTTTCTTTGACCTGGAATGTTGGTGACGTCTGGTCCTTCTTTAAGTCGCGTGATATGGACGTCCTAGTGCTCATGGCTCCGCTCAGGTTCTTTACCATAGTTGGGGAACATTTTCAGAGAGTGGCTGGTAGATTGAGTGGGGGGGGGGTATATTAGCACCGTTGTGAACTACACCACAATGTATCAGGGCTCTCTTCATGATCTCTGTGAAAAAAGGTAGCAGACGCACTGCTAGCAACATTTATTTAGGAGGATTCCTCAGTGAGATGCTAATCCTAACCAGGTAAAGGTACACAGTTTGTGTGTAAACTGGTCCAAGGTCTCTAGGCAAGATGAGAAGTAGGCAACTCCCTACGGCGTCCAGACTAACGGATTGTACAAGCAATTCAATGGGACTATGAAGTAGATGCTATGGGCATTTGTAACATCAGAAGGGAGAGAACAGGAGTGCAACTTGCCACACCTTGTTTATTTAACTGGTGTGCCTCAGGAGTCTACCAGTTTCTCATTTTTCTAATTATTGTGTGGAAATGGAATCAACCAGCTCCAGGAGAGTCTTGGGAAGGAGAGTTGGCACCCAGGATTTTCCTATGGTGAAATACGTAATAAAGTCCAGAGATGTTTATGGGTTAGAGATGCTCATGGGGCTTGTGCAAACTAAAATGCAGAAGCGCAGACCAAGCATTAGACTTGACCAGATTTTGCGCAATACAGTTTTTGAGGTTGGGCAGGAGGTGCTTGTTTTGATGCTCACATATTACAACAAGCTCCAAGCAGCTTGGACTGAGCCAACACCGTATCAAAATGCAAAGTACACTTCCACTTTTGATTTAAGTAAGGAGTTTTGGCAAATACCACGTACATAAGAGGCTCAAGAACGGTCAGTGTTCAACACCCTATTCGCCCTGTTTGAGTTTGAGACCAAGCCATTTGGGATGAATGACCCACCGGCCACCTGCCAGTGCCTGGTTAACCACTTGCAGGAAGGGTGTCAAGGCATTTCACAGGCCATCATACTTTGTATAATAGTGTGATAATATAAGGAGTCTATAAGAACCATGACACTTTAAGGCATCTTAACTATCCGGGCTTGATGATTTAACTGCAGAAGAAATCTATTATACAAGGTCCCAATATATAAATCGACCACTTTATGACCAATTTAGGAAGCAAATATTATACATATTAAAACCATAAGTGTAAACCAGGATTTGTCAAGGTAAAGCTATTGCTACATTCATAGAAATAATCTTTATCAAACCAGTCTGTTTCATCCATTGATAAGCCATACTGCACTTTAATCTAAATGGTCTAAAGATCTATATTTAATAAAATACAGTTAATAAAATAATGAACTTCTGTTATTTTTGATAGCCTGTAAATTAAAATAATTTCATGCATATTTTTATTCTAAATCACAGTGCAGTTAGCTGTTCTCCAGTTGCAGCTGTTGCCTAGGTCATGCTCCTATTATGTGCTAAATCATTACTTTGAATCTGAAGATCATTTCCTTCTAATCAAGATAAAAGACTATCCTTCTGCAAAATCAGCATGCCGTTAATCAGCTTAAGGTCCTTTGGACCATTTATTTGTGGTCTTTGACTTTATTCAACTGAAAGGTATAGGTCTTTTGTTATTTAATAGTTCACATGATTAAGTGTAGTTCTAGCTAAGCTAGGAGCCAGTAATTTTGTAAGTGCCAAAAAAAGGGTAAAGGGTATTATGTAAAATATAAACTATACAGCTAAAAGTAACCCACATAGTATACACCGATATCCCTCTCAGTACGCAAGCAGTATAATACCAGTGCTGCTATAGTACAGATGTAGCACGCAACGGCTGATCTGTTAATCTCCGAACTTTATAAAAAACATTTCATTGTGTCAAGTGTGTTTATCAAGGTGTAATACTGACAGTATGCAGTGCATGCATACTGTGATTTGTGAATCAAATTACTATATACACACCTCATCTTAAAATTAGTGAAATCAACAGAATCGTGGGTCTGATGAGCTGATGATTAATCACTTGCAAGGAAAATACACATTATTAAATAGCAGAAAACAGCAAGTGATTTAGTCACCTTAGATCTGATGAAAGATGATGCACTGTATAATAAGAATAAATTTAAAATAATGGGTTGCATGCCCACACCCAAACAAAATCATGAAGAATTTAAAAAATTTGCCTGCTGTTTTAAGCAGCATATCCACAATTTTAAAACAAAAGGGCAATTTGACATGTGCTATATCTGTATACGAATATCCAGCAGTATACCAATACCCTTGCAGTATACAAGTACCAGTGACTACATATCTCTACAAACATGCCAGTATGCCCCACAAGCATCCTTTTGGAGATGGGGCCTCCAGAACTGTAGACAGAACTTGAGGTGAAGTCTTAGCAATGATCTGTAAAGCAGTAACTTTACCTCTCTTCCTCCTACTATATGTTTTCCTCAGCATCCAAGTATTCAACCAGCTTTTGACATTACTTGGCTATACAGCTTCCTTATCTTCATATAATCTCTGTTGTTGTCATTACATCAGCATTTATTCTTTCAGAATTTTGTGCCCCACATGCATTACTTCACAGCTACCTCTACACCTTGAATCACCGATTCAACAATCATTACCATGCACCTTATCTCCCTCTGAGCAGTAGCTCCTGGTAGGCACCTTACAATTCCATTTCATTCATGAGCAGATTAACATTTCTTACACCTGGATTACCAATATCAAGCTTCCAATATTCGGTGAACACATCCTGGGCGACACCACTTTTTCCAGAATCATCAATTTCCTGCCGGTTGACACGACCTGCCTCCTCCACTTAATCCACAACTCATAACTTTTATGCCCAGCAGGAACAGAAAATTAGACAAGGGGGCAGCTGCTGGAACAAGTTTACGATGCAGGGTTCTGACCCTACAGTGCTCCAAACAGCTCTTCTCCTAGGTAGTCACCGGAAGAGTGGGGACAATTTAGGGGCTGACAGAGTCAGAATGTGAGAGATTATTTGGTCCCAGAAATTGTAACAATGTGCAGAACGTTCCTTAATATATAAATGCCAGACACTGCACGCCATGAATCCAGATAAGCATACAACTAGCCAAAACTACTTTTCATCTGTTTCAGTTGCTTCCTAAAATATATTTTTATAATTACAAATGGTATTAAGAAGACTCAGCCATGTTGGGCTGGAGCCCCCCCCCCCCCCCCATGGGGTTTTCACTAGTATAGCATAAGTCATCACTTTCGATAGCTCAGTGATGGGTAAAAGGTGGCCGTAGGAACTAATGCACCTAACCGAGCCTTTATTGACAGATTTGTTAAAGCTTGCAACACTTGTGTAAAATGCATGTTGGTATGTTGTTACAGATAGGTGTCTCTTTCTTTGATTAAATGTATTGTATTAATTATTGAAATTAAAGATAATGTGAACTTTAGAGGGTCGCACCATGAGGCCTCCGAAGCATTTCAGGTTGCCTATCACTGCACTAGCCCATTTACTTGAAAATGACAATGTAGTAAGACAGATTTGCCTCATCTATTCAGGCAGGCACGGTTTTGGAAAATCGCTACTATTGAAAATTGGTATAACTGTTCTTGTGGAATGAACAACTGTATTCCTATATAGGAGAGATGCTATGCTGAAAAAAAAGTTATTGCTTGGAAAAGCTATGTAGACCTAAGTTAGACCTGTTGACCAGTGGGCGTACGGTTGCATTGATAAGTTAGCTCAGATTTGTAGTGATACATTCATATAATAACAGAAATAAGGTTCTTTGCATACAAGACGACATTTCAATATATTTTAAAGTAAAAAATATCCTGTTTATAATAAAGAGAATAAACCTCCCCTTTATAGTTTGATCCAATTAGATTTTGTGTGTAGAGAGCCCCATTCACAGCGAAACTCAGCAGTAATAATATGGTAGAATCCAGCAATGGACGCTGTTTCTTCGATATGCTGTAATGTCTGCATCCAGTTACACTAGCCACACACTCTGCATACGAATCCTCTTAATAAGAGAACTCCGCTTTACAGGACTGGCAAGTCTCTAATTGAACAAATAGCAGTTTTCCTCAAGATAAGAGATTCTAAAAGCTAATGTGGTCACAGTGACAAAAACAACATGAAAAGAAAGTGCCTAATCATCACACCAGAGCACTGAGAACACAGAAATGTAACCACCAAATTACACATTGTTTTGGTGATACGTACATTGGCCATATCCTGAAGATTCCCAAAATAAATTAAAGGCCATTGGCTGTCAATCAAACGTCTTCCTGGAGGGTTTATCACTTTAATGTAAATAGTATGCTAGGACAGACACATTTAAAGTTATAGGTTAGAATCTACTCTCAAAGGCTTCAAGCGTGCCCTTAAGACTGACTTCTTTATTAAAGTCTATCAGTACTACTCATAACTCCCATGTCCCGGCTCTCTCCCCTAGTTAGTACCACCCTATTTGTGTCTCCCCCTTTCCTGTAGGAGGTAAGCTCTCAGGAGCAGGGCCCTCTTTCCTTGTGTGCTCCTTCTACTATTCCATCACCCTCTGTACCTCTTGGCCTGCTTCCCTAGCCCTGTTTTCTTAAGCTTCGGCCTACTTCTTGCTGATTTCAACCATCACTTTCACTCATTGTCCCAGTAATAATTTGTTTTGCATTACCATGTGTCTTTATATATTTTTGTCCCGCTTTGTTCTTTCGGTATCATGTTTTGTCATGGCTCACTGTTTTCTGTACGGCGCTGTGGACCCTTTGTGGTGCCTTATAAAATAATAATAATAATAATAATAATAATAATAATAATAATAATAATAATAATAATACCACCTTCTGTTCCTTTCTGGATAACCCCACCCTTTCAA
This sequence comes from Mixophyes fleayi, assembly GCF_038048845.1. Classification (NCBI taxonomy): domain Eukaryota; kingdom Metazoa; phylum Chordata; class Amphibia; order Anura; family Limnodynastidae; genus Mixophyes; species Mixophyes fleayi. Next base: position 326,379,673 of record NC_134402.1, on the reverse strand, counting down.
GCACCTGCTATGAACCTATAAATTCATTGAGCAACTTACACTTCTGTATTGTTTGTTTGAGACACATTTTTTATCAGTAGCTGATGGGTGTTGTATTACCATTTGGAGGCTTTTTGGGGTACCTCTTGGTAAGTTAGCTCAATTTAAAAACACATTTGTTTAACCCAAAAATAGGGACTCTCACTGTTTAGTTAAGTCCACCCTATTAGCTGAAGCCCCTTGACGGGGCAGGTGGCTTTCCATACATTTGCAAATATATGCAACTGAGATTTCTGCAATTTTATGTACCAGCAGAAATAGCAGCACCTTTGCTGGCAATAGCAGTCTGCTGGGGGATTTTTCTCTGTGTTTATTCCTTTCAGGATAAACCCACCCTTTCAAGCACCTGCTTTCAACCTAGAAAGTGATTGAGCAACATCCACTTCTTTACTGTAAGGTTGAGAACATCTCAGTGGAGAAACAGAATATAGTTTGATATTCAATAAAGTCTTAAATTGTCATCGTAATATAAAAATGCTACAAACTATATATGACCAAACCCCATATTTGTAGATTTAATAAATATCACATCTAGACTCAACTTTCAGCTTCAAAGGACTTAATAAATATCCAACTATGAGAGTTTCCATCTGTACCCCATATTTCCCTGGAAACCAAAACACAATCACAAAGACTTGGCTTAATAGCTGCTCTCAAATCAAGCTCCTCTGCTATTAATTTATTGGAAAGCTGCAGATTACAGGATTTGCAATGCTAGGTGTAGCCATAAAGAAAGGAGGGAGGAGGTGAGACAGGAAAACATATCTTATACAGTACATAAATAAGTCACATGTGGTAGTCAAATGTGCCGTAGAAATATACATTTATTGTGACAGAACACTCTGGTACCTAGCGCTGAACAGCAGGTGTAAAATAGTAATCAACTGAGGTCACACACATACATACCGGTGGTAGCATGCAAGTACAATTTTAGTAAAACAACAAGAGAAATAGGGGCTTCTAGCGTCCAATGCAAAAGTCAAATAGTTTAAATAAATATCAAACTCAATTTGATGAAGGACAAATCTGACCTTATTTTTTTTTTAGAAAATCCTCCAACATGTGCACAACATATTTGTGCCACCATTTGAGCTGTGTTTATAAAATAATAGTGCAGGCCTACAAGCAAGTGATGTTATCACATAATTGCCATATGCAGAGCAAAAGTAATTTCAACCATAACTAAAGATCACTGCGACCTCTCAATTCTGACGTGTGATATTATTTCTTGGTGTCTCCATTCGTTACATTCTACCTAAATAAGTCACTAATGGATGCAGAAATGTTCCAGGTAAATAAATAACTGGTGCTGAATGATGCAATAGAAAGATATGTAAAGCAAATTTAATTGGTAAGGAATTTCCCTGTTAATAGGGAACAGTGCAACAGCAGACCCTTTCTGTGAATGTATTCTCACACATAATCACAGATACCCAAGGACATGGCTCTTGACATCTAAACTGATCTGGCCAGCAATATAAAATCTTTGCAAACTTATCTCTAGTCATTCCTTATCAATATGGTCATGAACAATGTATTTTTTGTTTTATTTAGAATTTAAGTTTTACAACAAGTTCTCAAATCAGCAACAGGCTCTTATTTCAGGATCTTCCGTCTTAAATACATTACATGTGGATTAACATTAGGGCTCGCTTAACGGAGACTACTGTGACCATCAAAAGACGTCATCCTTAAAACCTCCTCTAGAAGACTAACTACCCATCATTATTCTAGGCATGGCCTCCCAATCCTTCAGTGACAAACAAGCCTTGTCTTGAACATTTACATGTGGTCAAAAACAATATTATGAATACAGTTTATTTTAAATTAAAATAGACTGGAATCATCCTATGCTGCGTATCAAAATTAAAAGGATTAACAAGCTGCAAAACTCGGAATGAACATTGTCTTACTCATTTTATTTCAAAAACAATTGTTTTTCTAATTATACACTCTCCTTTGATCACTTTCTGGTATTTCATATTTAATGGCACAATATCAGGGGCGCACGCAGGGGGGGTTTCTGGGTCTCCAGAAACCCCCCCCCTCCGCTCAAAAGAGCCCTACATAGCGGCATTGTACTATACAGCAGCCGCGGCGCTGTCAAAGAAGCGTCCGCGGCGGTGCTGTATTGTATAAAGCACCACCGCGGACGCTTCTTTGACAGCGCCGCGGCTGCTGTATAGTACAGTGCTGCCGAAACGGAGCTGCGGCGCATACGCGGCAGCTCTCTCGTTTTTTTTTGGGGGGGGGTGGAGGGGAAACCCCCCGTTAAAAATCCTCCGTGCGCCCCTGAATATTTGGAGAAGAAAGAATGGGCAAGTCTTCAGTAGTATAATATCAAAGAAGGTCACTGCCTCTGTTGCCAGGGAGAGGGTAATAAAACTAGTTATTAAAGTTTCATTGTATATAGTTAACTAGACAAATTGTAATAAAGAATCATGTCTAATATTAAACAATGTAATGTATGACAAGTAGATTCATAGCATTGCTTTAACATTATTCCCTGAATCGAGAGCATGATTATGAAAATACCAGCCATGCCAATTAGATTATATTACAGCCAAAATGATTACTTCTTTCTTAAGGTAGCACTGTAAATCCTTTGACTTTTCAGCAAATAAGCCCTGGGAACTGGGATTGTGCTAACCCAAGCAGCCCTTAAAAAGATGTACATTGTACAAGTGCAGATCACAAAATGACTGCAAAGGTTGCATGGTTCACATACACTCTGACATAACTAGCAGTAATATCCCTCAGATAGGAGAGCAGCTTGTTGGAGACTAATTGATCCAGTCCTATGTGCTGCATGGTACAGAGCGGTCAGCTGGCAGGAAAGCCGGCTAAAGTCAGTACAACACGCAGCAGATTAATATTACAATACTATGAGCACTATCAGCAATGACCCTCGAGAATACTTCTAAGAATGTATTCATGTTAAAGAATATTAGACAAGTCTTTTCTGCAAATGAAATGTGACTGCAGAGACCAAGTAGAGAAAAGGTACCACAAAGTAACAAATAACATTGAGCTGAAATGAAACGGGCTACTTTGACAGTCTGCTTTATTTGTGTATAGAGACAAACAAACATGTAAAACACCGAATTCTATATGTACACCAGAAACCATACGGTCACAAGGGATCTCCTTCAGGCAGGAAATAGATCTATGTTGACATGGATCTAATGCCAATTGATACTGTAGTTACTAATAGATCCAGTTTGAATCTGATACATTACTAAAATAGCAGAGACCTACTGGAATCTCTCATGACTCTTAAGAGGCATTTTCTGGTTAAAACATTAATTGAAAAACAAAAAAAGCCCACAAAACAAATTATAACTGTTTTTGTTCTTCTAACTACCTAAAACATTCACTAACAGTTCATATATTTGGTATCCCCAGGATAACTAGACCAAAACATTTCAGGCCAGTATTTTTGGACTATTCTGACTATGTAAAATTAAAACATGGAAAATACTATGAAAATATGTATATTCTGATGATTTTTGTCTGTTTAGCTTAGAAATAAATGATGGGAACTGAAAAGCAATTTAAAAAAATGAAGCCAGTATTTGCCCTAAAAAAACACAACATCTGTTTTGGTGGAATAATAAATTGATAATTCCATAGCAAGGCATCTCGTCTTGAGTGGTTTAACAGTATTCAGAGTTTTTGTGTTCAGGCCAATACCATAGGCCAGCGATTCCCAAACTTTTTCAGTTTGCGACACCCTTAGAGTCTCCATAATTTTTTCAAGGCATGCCTCCAAAATAATTACCGAGCAGTCCCGTTTTTTAAGTATTGGAGTCAAAATAACGCAATAAGTATTTAGGTCAGGACAAAAATACTTAGTAAGTTGTTTGCAAAAATAATATAGATAAATCCAAGGGAAAATAATATTTTTATATATTTTTTCCAATTATATTTCTGTCAAAGAATAATTTACAGCTAATATTAACAGGAATAAGACCAAACAATATAAAACAACAAGTACAAAAATCATCACACTGCTTGCCCCTCTTCATCCGCACACACTGTCTGCCCCTCTTCATCCGCACACACTGTCTGCCCCTCTTCATCCACACACACACTGTCTGCCCCTCTTCATCCACACACACTGTCTGCCCCTCTTCATCCACACACACTGTCTGCCCCTCTTCATCCACACACACTGTCTGCCCCTCTTCTTCCTCACTCTGCCCCCTCCTTTATTCTTTTGCCCCTCCATTTCTATTTCTTTTCACCTTCCCCTCTGTTTCTTTACTTATCATACTTGGCCTTCGTCTATTTTTTCCGTCTTCTCTTCTATCTTCTTGCCAATCCGGCGGTGCCCGGGACCCAGCATCCTCCTCTCTCCTGCCGCTTCTCACTGAATATGTCAAGCGTGACGTCATCACGCCCAACATTCAGTGAGAAGCGAGGAGGGAGGAGGATGCTGGGTCCCGGGCACCGCCGGATTGGCAAGTTGTTTTTTGGTTTTTTTTACCCCTGGCCACGGCACCCCTGTGACAGCGCCACGGCACCCCTGGGAGCCGCGGCACACATTTTGGGAACCACTGCCATAGGCAAACCTAGAGCCCAACTCCCAAATCAAGTTTAAATGCAGACACAGGAAACTGGGATGGCGATTATAAAACCAAACTCTATTATTTGTGACAGAGGTGAAATACAAAAAAAAAAAAAAAGGGTTAAAAGTTCACTCGGCAACACACCCAAACAAATCCTATAATATGCAACCTGAAAAACATAAACCTCTATAGATGGCCAAAGGCATTCCACTCTTTATACTTATTCACAGGGTTTAGATCTATATTTAAAGATGCATATTAGAGCACAAACCAGTTTGATTTTAGTTTTTATTTTCCTTCAGGTCGTCACTGGAGGTGACTTGCATTAAATGGAGCAAGAAGCTTTCAAAAAGCTATTAACACAGCACACCCTAGGTCAAGTAAAAATTAAATTGGGTATGCGGACATTGGAAACAATAGGTTCCAATATCAAGACCAACGGTCTATACAGTACTACTGTTAAAAACATTAATAAACTTATCATCAGCTATTTATAAAGCGCTACTAATTCCGCAGCGCTATACAGAGAACTCGCTCACATCTAAATTCCCTAACACACACACACACACACACACACACACCCCAGCATCAATTTGATAGCAGCCACTTAACCTACCAGTATGTTTTTAGAGTGTGGGAGGAAACCGGAGCACCCGGAGGAAACCCACGCAAACACAGGGAGAAAATACAAACTCCACACAGATAAGGTCATGGTTGGGAAGTGAACGCATGACCTCAGTGCTGTGAGGCAGAAGTGCTAGCCATTAAGCCACCGTGCTGCCCCACTCGTTTATTTTAATGCCAGAGAGTATGAGGCCTAAAAAGGTACACCCTACCAGTTTATAACCACTTTAAAAAAAATAATCGTAAAATGAAGGACGCACAGACTAGCATTTTGACAGAATCTGCATGCATGGTTTTCACACGCATTACTCTGATCCGCAGAATACACTGCCACTCCTGACCAGCATAGGTGGCACAATTTTCTGACCAAACTCATTTGCACAAGCCTTGAGCACTCCTTCAGATAAGCAGCTACAGCTTGTTTACTTGTTGTGCTGTTCACTTGGCAGCTATTCAAATTTCCAATTAAAACGTAAGAGTGACTTATTAGTATCTGGATTGTGTGACAAAAGGGACACATGAAATGCACTAAACCCGTTTATCTGAAATGTTATGCGGCCAGAAAGATGGATTAAAAGTTGTTTAAACGCATTTTTTAAAACAGGATATAACAAACAATCAACAATTTAAGTTTTATACAGGGATGACCATTTCAAATTATTTAATAAACTGCTTACTCCCCCCAAAAAAATTCTGAAAACAAACATTTCTGTATTCTGGTCCTAATTAGAAGCACACCAATCTGACATAAGACTGCTCTTTTAGGATTTTGTTTTTCTCTCTAGGTTCTTGCACAGTAGTTTAGGACCATAATTACAGACACAGGCAAGTTGAATACATCACCACTAAAAGATTACTTTTTACTATGCTTTTTACTATACTTTTTACTATGCTTGACCACATTATAATAGAATGATATTATGTGATAATGAACAGCAGCAGGGATTGGCACTTTGTTTAAAAACTTTTTCTATATTTAATTATATACTAGTGAAACATTTAATCTATTCCACTATGCAGTGGTCCAGGGAAAGTCTATGCCATATCTTTCATGTACCAGCACAATTAAGGCTTATTGACAAAGCTTTGCACTTTCAGAAAAGGGAAGATATGTTTATTGATTTGTATGCTCCTTTATTTAGATGGATAACACTCAGCTCAATATTGTGACCACACTATTCAATATTAACCTGTGAGATCACACATACCAGTTTAGTAATGTAAATACTAACATATGTCCATCACTTTAAAACAGGCCAAACGAGTACGGATCTGGAGATAAGTAAAATGGCAAAAACATTTAATGCAAACATAGTGGTTGCAGTGGAACCGTCAGTTTCACGGAGGTGCAAAGTTCCAGCGGGACAAAATTTGCATTGTCGTTCCATAGACTGAAATTCCATGCAGTATTTGTACATTTGCATAATGAATACCGCTAGGACAACGGTAAATTAATTTTGATGCATAGTGACATGTGCTTGGGGTAGGACTGGGAACACTGAACTCCAACCTGTGCAGAGGAAACATGCAAAACATTTTTGCCAAATGCAGAAGGAGAAAGTGTAATGTTACAGGACAGTTTTGAAAACTCTTTATGCAACATATTGTATATATTTGGTAGGAACTAGTGACATCACTAGGGTATTATAAATTGAAAAGCTATAACAAAAAATAATAAAAAAAATAAAAAAAAATAGCTGCCTTCAATGTTTGCAGGTGACAGCCATTAGTTTAAATCAGTGGTCAGGGAACAGGGGTAAATTACCCCAAATGGGGTAAAAATGAAATTCCTGGGGGTAATACTGGCGATTCACATGCTGTCAGTTGGATTGTAGACCCCTTTAAATGTGAAATTGCTGTTGTACCAGAAGAGCCTCCAAGGTTGGCAGAGGCACTTCTTGAGCTTCGATGCAATAATGAAGCACGTATTGCATTTGAAAACAAAGCAGATCTGTCATATTTTTGGATGTCAATAGCTGCAAAGGCATTCAAACTTGCACATGAGGAGGCAGTCAAAAAGTTGCTGCCTTTTGCTACAACCTACCTTTGTGAACAAGGATTTTCCACTCTCAGAAAAACAAAGCAGGGAAATCGATTGGACGCTGAAGACTGTATCCAAATTGCTCAGACATCAATATGCGCCAATATTGATGCTCTCGTATCAAAACTGAAGCAACATCATTTCTCCAAAACCTGAAGTTTTGAAGTTGAAGCTTTCAAAGAAATTTTGAATAGATTCAATAACATATTGAATTCCAATAATTAATAATAAATGATTTCCTTCCTTACAAATTAAGGGGGTAACGTCGGCGTATCTAAATATATTTGGGGGTAAAAGGTAAAAAAGTTCCCTGACCCCTGGTTTAAATGGAAAAATAAACCTATTTTAAACCCAAATTAAAAAAGATATCACTTCATTTCAGTATACATGTTCAGTAACACACAAAGGATTTTTTTTTGCACAGATAACCACGATAATCTGCAATTATTAAATGGTGATTGCTTAAGCAAGCAAAACTTCCTCCTCTATTATACCACATCCGCTTACTTTTCAATCACATTTTTAACACCAATAACCAATATACACTAATTAGCCAAAACATTAAAACCACCTGCCTAATATTGTGCAGATACCCCTCATGTTGCCAACATAGCTCTGACCCATCAAGGCATGGACTTCATGAGACCCCTGAAGGTGTCCTGTGGTATCTGGCACCAAGACATCAGCAGCAGATCCTTTAAGTCCTGTAAGTTACGAGGTGGGACCTCCATGGCTCAGACTTGTTTTTCCAGCACATCCCATAGATGCTTGATCAGATTGAGATCTGGGGAATTTGGGGGCCAAGTCAACACCTTGAACTCTGTCACGTTCCTCAAACCATTCCTGAACAACTTTTGCAGTGACAGGGCGCATTATCCTGCTAAAAAAGGCCACTGACTTCAGGGAATACCATTGCCACAAAGAAGTGAGCTTGGTCTGCAACAATGTTGGGGTAGGTGGTACGTGACAAAGCATCATTCACATGAATGCCAGGACCCAAGGTTTCCCCGCAGAACATTGCCCAGAGCATCACACAGTTTTCGCCGGCTTGCCATAGTGCATCATGGTGACATCTCTTCCCCCGGTAAACTATGCGCATGCACCCAGGTTGTCCACATGATGTGAAGAAAAGGTGATTCATCAGACCAGGCCACCTTCTTCCATTGCTCCATGGTTCAGTTCTCATGGCGTTGGCGTCAACTTTCTATCATAGCCAGCCAGTAGCTCATCTGTGGAACTGGAACAGAGGGGCTAGACTTCGCTCCCCATGCACTTCAATGAGCCTTGGGCACCCACAACCCTGTTGCCGGTTCACCAGTTTTCTTTCCTTGGTCCACTTTTGGTAGGTACTAACCACTGCATACCAGGAACACACCACAAGACCTGCTATTTTAGAGATGCTCTGACCCAGTCATCTAGCTATCCCAATTTGGCCTTACACTTGCCCATTTTTCCTGTTTCTAAAACATCAACTTCAAGAACTGACTGTTCACTTTATGCCAAATATATCCCACCCATTGACAGGTGTCATTGTAACGAGATAATCAATGTTATTCACTTCACTTGTCAGTGATTTTAATGTGCTGGCTGATTGGTGTATATAAATAAATTTCTTTGACTTAGATTTAAGTGTTTGTTTTTGTTTTTTTAATACTAGAATGTAATTTTTGTAAAAGGTGTATATATTCTAAGATTACTTTTAATTGTCCCTTATATAAACATTTTAGATGATATATGGTCTAAGTGCAAGTTCTACTGTAAATTTTATGGATAGATGTCATGGGGGATTACTTTTGACTATAAAAAAAAAGCACAAGGCTTACGAGTCACCTCAGAGTATATGACTTGCCCATTATATGCTCACAGGACATATGTTTTACAAATTTAAAAAATATAATCTAGCTTCACTGGTTCTGTCACACAACATAACATCTCATTCCCCAGGGTATTTGTTCATTGCTGATGACAGGAAATGTTTGGCATACATGCTGCACAGGTACCTCTCAGCACCTTTAGGCATAGGCCTACTTTGCCTAATGCAGAATTCAGTAGTCATTACTGAATCAGAAATGATTAGTAACAGATCCACTTTCAAAAGTGCTGGAGATTCTATGTGGAGACTACGGGTAAAAAAAAAAAAGCCTTTTGCTGTGAGCCTGAACGGCTATGTATTCATATAGAACATACGTATGTATATACGTGTGTGTGTGCGCATTTTCTCACAGGAGACAGGGTTGCCCCCCTGCCCCCCGGGCCAGCCCGCCCCTGCCTACAGCTGTCTTTCTGCTATTTCTTCTTTGATGTCCCAACTCTTCCTTAAACTGAACATAGCCAAAACTGAAGTGATCATGTTCCTATCCCCAAATCCCTTCCCCGCATATCTCATTCCATTGATAACATTACCAATTCTTCTGTCTCCCAAGTTCGCTGAATAGGAGTTTTCCTTAACTCTTCCATCTCTTTCACTCCCAACATTCAATCCCTCTCGCAAACTAGCTGCTTCCACCTTTAAAACATGGATTAGCCCCTCTCTCACCTTGAACGCAACCAAGATCCTAATCCACGCTTACCATCTCTCGTCTGGACTATTGCACCTTCTTCACGCTTCCTCCCGCCTCTGCCCACTCCAAGCCATCATCCCCGATACCAGTAAATCTTTCTTTCTACATCTGCCTCTCTTCTATGTCAAACTATTCACTGGCTTGCTCTCCGCTACACAGTTCAAACTTCTTGCCCTCACCTATAACGCCATAAACCACTCCTCTCACCTCTAAATCTCCAACCTCATCTCCCTCCCTTTTCATTCTGCCAAAGGCTACCACGCCTCTCCTTCTTACTCATCACTAACTTACACTCTCGCCTCTTAAACCTTTCCAGAAGAGGCGAGCTGCACAGGAGCTCACTCCCTGTATAAATCAGGCTCATTAACGTCTATTGAAGGCTTCAAGCGGGCTCTTAAAAATAATTTCTTCATTAAAGCCCATCAGTTCTCCACCTACCTCCCCCATACTCCCCTTGTCTGACCCGCTCTTGTTTTACCCCTGTTCATCTGCCCCTTTCTTTACATTGTAATATCTCACAAGCAGGGCATTCTTCCCTTGTGTCCTCCTTTCTCCAGTATGGCTGGCACCAGAATACCAGTGCCCTCCGTCCTTATTTCATTCAAGGAGTGTGATCCAGTTTACTGTGCCCACTTTTTGGGATTCAGTTTCAGCTAGTGCTGTTTTACTCACTTTTATCTCCTACTCTTCTCATGCCTCATGTTTAAGGGAGAGGTTATCCCCCTCCTAGAGACATCAGGTGAAAATCAGTGAAAACACACATTAGAGAAAATCCATTAATTTAAAACAAAAGTTTATAAATCCACAGCAATTGTCAATCCATTTATCTTTAAATAATGTCTGTCAGTATGGCAGTCATACCGCAATAAAGAGGAGCTATGAAGTTGTGATCTACAGCTACCCCCCATTAATTTACACTATGTGGGTGGATGGGTACATCCTTTAAAAATGAATGTAAAATAAATATTTCTGTGGCAGGAATTTATCTAGAATCTGAAAAGGTGGAAATAATTCAACTTACAAAAGTTAACCACTCGAGTTGTTATAGATTTGTAAAACACCAAAATTGCCCGCAGTGCTGTTATAACTAGGCAGCAAATATGGGGCTATAACAACAATTACAGGCCATTGAGAAATAAATAAATAAAAAAAAAACAATTAACACCATGGATCCGTCTCACAATATAATGTAAAAGAATGATTAAGACATGGGGCTAGATTTACTAAACTGGGGGTTTGAAGAAGTGGAGATGTTGCCTATAGCAACCAATCAGATTCTAGCTTTCATTTTGTGGAATGCACTAAATAAATGATAGCCAGAATCTGATTGGTTGCTATAGGCAACAACTCCACTTTTTCTAACCCGCCGTTTAGTAAATATACCCCATGGTGTGGGAAACCTGAGAAGCAAAAGTGCAGACAGTGCCGATTGTACATTGTAAAGGAATAAGTATTAAGTGGGGTGAAAGTGGTAAAGCTAGCAAATAGGCTTTTATCATTTCCCATAATACTAGTCAGTTTGTGCGATTCATTTTTCACTATACCACCACATATTAGCAACTGCACAAGTGTCTTTTACTTTACATGTATGACTGAGAATTGTAGAATTACAATCAATCACAGTTTAGTGTTAGTAGTTTCTTATTATCAACAGTGTTGTGTACAGAGGTAAAGAGTTTAACCAAAGTTACTTGGCCAAGACACAAAATACACCAGCCAAATCTGTCTAAACAAAACTGTAAAATTTGATTAGAAAGGGGCGTTGAACAACAACAACGCCTATTTAAAGCAAAGCCCCCTCTGCAGTCTACTGTACGAGTGCCAAGCATTAACGCTTGTGAATGCTGCTGGCAATGATGAAACTTACACAAAGTGAATGATTGTCAAAATGTTCGCTAGTACAGGTACATTCTCCTACATTACTATTCTGACTGCCAACATTAAAACTTGTTTCATAGGCTTTAAAAACATATAACTGAATGCCTGATTTGAAAGCCTGTGTGTATGAGCCACCCTTAATCTCAAATTGAGGACAATGCAGCAATCACACTACCTGTCTAAATATTTGTGTGAGAACGTGCTGAAATGGTCTGGTGTAAAGGAAAATAAAAGTATTTAGCTTCACTGCGTGTGTAAACCACAGCAGCTACATGACACGGGCTGGATGCCTGCCAGGACTGTAGAAGAAATGCTTTATGGAACACAACTGTGTAAGAGTGTGGCCTGGGGGAAGAAAATAAAGTTAGCTGTGCTGTCTGAACAGCAGAAGTGAATGAAAGGGGTAAAACTGGCTGTAGAGTCTCCTCCAATCTACAAAAGATTAATATTAAGTCTGCAAATTAGACCATGTTCTAATACAAGAGAAAGGGTGGTTTAGGAAGATGACCAAGCACCAGGCTAACAATCCTGAGCTTATCTTTGTGATCAATCTGTCAGCTAAATACCATGCTCAGCAGACATTTAACTATGCAGATGGATCACTAATATATTAGGCTTATGGCATGACTCTGGTGATACTTTATGGCAGACGCCAAGAACCACTTAATCCTTATACCAAGTGTATCCACCACGTTATAGGGTAGTACGGTGGCTTAGTGGTTAGCACTTCTGCCTCACAGCACTGGGGTCATGAGTTCGATTCCCAACCATGGCCTTATCTGTGTGGTGTTCTCCCCGTGTTTGAGTTTTTCCTCTCACACTCCAAAAACATAGGTTAATTGGCTGCTATCAAACTGACCCATGTCTGTCTGCGTGTGTGTTAGGGAATTTAGACTAAGCTCTATTGGGGGACAGATGAGAGTTCTCTGTACAGCGCTGCGGAATTAGTGGCGCTATATAAATAGCTGGTGATGATGTTATGACAATAACTGCAATAAAGATCACAGATAATAATGAGCAGTATCCCTTTCCATATCTTGTTCTCTGTTTCATCACTTTATCTGGCTGAGAGAAGCACAATACTTTCGGATTATGCAGTCTATGTACATACAGTATAATTTTTGGTGGGAATGAAAACTATAAAATATTTCAGAATGCATGGGAGCTACATATGGCTATTGCTAAGACATAACATATTTAAAAAGTAAATAAACAAAACGGGTGCTATCCAGCCAAATTCCGTTTCCCTTTTTAATGTAGTACATGCATCCATTGCCAGATAGATTTCATTACAGTGATGTTACAGCAAGTAAGTTATTTCAATTGTCTTGTGTTTTATTACATAAAGCTCTATAACGTTTCCACAATATATCACGGTTGGCAGTGACATTTTACACTGTCCTGCAAATCCAATATTCTGTGCGGTGGTAGAGACGCAATGAGCCGATATGCCACAGTCACCTGTATACAGTGTTACATGGGCAGTAACCCACAACATGCAGCACTGTATACATCAATAAAGAGGATATGAGGCATTTTGGTCAGGTACTCCTACATAGACAGATACTATTGTAATAAGTGGAAGGCTTTCAAATATTGGTTAGGCTGGGGAAAAAAAATATTTCACTGTGCATACTGCTATATATACTGCTATATATCTACCACTTATTATGTTTATGTTTAACTACATTTACTTATTTTTACATGCATGACCCTATGATAACAATGACACAAATCAAACAGTTGTTTTGGCAAAGCAGTGGCTTCAGTGAATGACACTTTCCCAGATGTAATCTGCATTCCATTGGACTGGGACAATTTTCCAGGATAGTCTGCAAGAGGAACAACCAGGGCCGCCATCAGGGGGGTACTGTTGTACCGGGCCCGGGCTCACCAGGGGGCCCGGTACAACAGCTTAGCACAGACTTACCTGGGGCTCGCCGCTGGTCTCCGCTATTCTGTCTTCAGCCTGGCTGTCACCGTGACAGCCAGGCACCAGGATCCGATCGCAGGGGTGGAGGATTCATTCCCCCTGCGATCATGTGCTCTGCCTGTGACAGATCAGACAGAATAGCGGAGACCAGCGGCGGGCCCCAGGTAAGTATGTGTTGCTCATGGGAGGGGCGCTCATGGGGGGGGGCCCCGCTCATGGGGGGTGGGGGCCGTACTGGGCCTGATTTTTTCTGAAGGCGGCCCGAGTGGTTGTTCCGAACAACCACTCGGCAATAAAACCAAATCCCTTAAATAAAGTTTACATGTGGGATGCAATATCTCAGCGAGGTCCAGGACCAGTTATTGGATTTGAGGTTATCATGGACCAAACATTTTTCATGGAGAACACAGTGGACAGAGCAGTGGTGTCAAACATCAGTAATTATTGGGCCTGTGGTCATTATTCCAGGACAATTAACCCCAAATAAACATCAGCAGCTGTAAACTAGCTGGAATAGCAGGGCATACTGTGGCAAATTCCACCACAATCTACTGATTTAAATGGCAACAAACTAATATGGGCAAATATATAACATATCCATTTACAACTTCTTTGTGGTATACCAAACGACTGGGAGGGGGGGGGGGGGTAGTTTTGCAACACATGTATTGATCATATCTCACATGCAGGTCTTGTTGTGGTAGAGAAACATTAATTAAGTAAAGCTACACAGGATTTCAGTGATAAGCAACTTTGTACAGATTAGGGGCCATATGGGTGTTCCTCTACACTTCAAAACATATTACCCGTAATGTCATTAATAAACTAAAACAATAAACCTAATAAAATACAGACATCTACCTGCAATTACATAACTGCAGACAAACAAACAAAACTGATAATAAAGGAGGAAGGAGCTGGAGTCCGCAGGTAAAGGGTCGGCCCTAGAGCGGTCTGTTGAAAGGTATGGTGTTGTGCTGGTGTAGAGCAAAACACTTGTCCTGGTAAGGCTATGTATTTGCTGGAACACAGTGGCTAGTGCACACTACAGTACTTCACAAAAAGAAACATGTACCCATCAGGATTGCTCTAAAGGTCATTATGACTTTTTCCCCCTAAAGGGTAAAAGGTCTGCGGTCCAACGGGTAAAATGTCTGCATCTAGCTTGAGGACCAAAGTCTGGGTTCAGCCTGGTCCAATGCGTACAGCCACACATTAAGAATGTGCTATAGACACCTATATTTATAATTTTTTGCAATATAATGCCCACATGAACACATTGGGTAAACCATACTCGTGAGCGTACATGCAGTGCTCACTGAATACGATTGCCTATTACAGATGACATATAACAGGCAATGTGACTTTTGTAAAGAGGAATATGCATGTGCGCAGGATAGCACATTGTATGCCTTGTTTTTTTTGCAAAGTTGTGCCTCAACAGTAACGGGACTCAGAGATTCAAAATGATACTGCAAGTACTGGAAAAAATAGCTGCATGACAAAATGTGTAATTAGTAAACCAGGTGGCTACATGGTAAAGACCTGTTCAAGTACACAACTTGTCCGAAATAAAACGCGTTTCCTCTGCACATTGATTAACACATACTGCACTGTCCGAGTTCAATTATACTCTAAAACAAAATAAAATGCTCAAAGAAACGCAAAGTCAATTTGCTATGTAGCCCCATTTTACATGTACTCCTCAAATAGAAATGAGGTTATCCACAGCACATCACTCAGCATCATGAGGAGCACCACAGTACGCACTTTACATGTACATAGGGTTGCCATCTGGTGCCAACGTTATTAAGAGGGCAGAAAAACAAGTGATAGCTGGTATGTTTTCTCAGAAAAGGTGGAAATCATACATGAACTTTATGCCATGAAGGAAAAACATGTTACCTTTCCCAGAAGATTTACTGTATGTATAAGTGACTTGTGTTTGATATGTCAAGTGGATCAACTTTAGAACAAATAGGTCTACACTTTAAGAAGCAAGTTAAGGATGATGTTTTACTAGAACATCAAAGTTACTAACAAAAATACACTGTCAACATCTGCAAGGTTATATAACCAAACAAATCTGGCACAATTTAGCCCCTTGTGAACTTGATGAGAGTACACTTCACAGTAACCATTTAGTTGTTGTGCAATAGGACTCGCAGTGGAATGCTGCTGATCAGTAACAGAACGTGCAGGAAAACGTTCATACATCAGTAACACTCAGAGACCAGCAGCAGGGGTTACAGCCAGAACGACATGGACCTAGCAAGCCAAGGAACCAGCTCCAGTCTTTGTAATGATGAGAATGTGTCACGTAGACAATCCACATCTCGGAGGAAAAGAAAACAATGCATATGGTGATTGTTTTGCTGGATGTAAGAATTTTCAGACAAGAGTGCATGGGTCACTTCTTCCTCATCGTACTGTCTCCAAATGAATGTAGTAAAAACAAACTAGGAAACCAATCTCATTGCAAGCCTTGCATGTCATTTACATTAACACATAGGACTAAAGTGTACATGGCATTGACGTAAATGCAGTTGTTTTACTAGATTAGCTGTGTAGAATTTAAACTTGTACCATAGGACTAGAGATAAATAATTAATAAGTCAGTTGGTTGTCACCTAAGTGTCTCTTAACCTACTAATCTTCAGCTACTGAAACAGCACAAGAAAGTCTAGATTTTAAAATGTCAGGTGTTGAAATTCAATACATAATCATCATCACCATTTATTTATATAGCGCTAGCAAATTCTGTAGCGCTTTACAATTGAGAACAAGTGCCATAGGAATCCAATGTTGGGTAATACAGACAGAGATAAGAGGGCCCTGCTAGCACGCGTACACAATTATAGAACAGCGGGAGTTTGAGAAGAATTTCTTCGTGGTGTGTTACGAGCCGCGGCGGTGCCCAGCCGCCGCGACTCACTCACCTGCGTCCCGGCCGTCGCTATGGCGACCGGGACGTCACTTCCGGCCCTGGCCCGGCCCGTTGCCGGGGCAACGAGAAGACGCTTCAGCGCTGCGTCCCGGCAATGAGAGGAAGCCGGGCACAGCGCTCACCATATGTCCTAGCCTGTGGGCTAATTAATACAGCCTATTAATTATGCTGGGGGCTGTGTCTAATTCAGAGCTAGGCTCTGATTGGTGGCCACTGGTATTTAAGGCAATGAGGTCTGCTGCCTCATTGCCGGTTATAGCTCCTGTGTTCCAGTCTGCTAACCTGCTAGTTCCTGTCCTGTATCCTGATATCTCTATTTGACTCCCCGTGTATGACCCTTGGCTTTGATTTGGACCTTGCTCGTGTTTCATGTGACCCTGATCTTTGGCCTGTTTACCCGTTCTGCTATTTGCCTGTGACCCCTGACCTCAGCTTGTTCATCGATACTGTTGTCTGCTGCCGGCCCTTGACCTCTGCGTGGACCTGACTCCTCTTGCCTGGGTTCTCCCCAGCTGGTACGCACTTCACGACCCTCTGTCAGTCTGCGGCCCAGTCTGTCCCCACCATCAGGGGCTCCAGTGAACACCTGACTGGCAGAGTAGATTCCGGGTTGTGTTGTGCTGGAGGGGTTCCTAACATGGTGTAGTCATTTTCCCTGTATATTTTTGCCTGTTGTACAATTAGAATTTCCTGTCTTGTGTTTGACTGTAAGTTAACCTAGCTATCCCTACTTAAAATAATTTCAAATCTACTTCAAGCTCTAATAGAGAAGTTAAATATTTAGTTAGGATTAAATCAGATCTACCTAATTACCTGCAACTATACTCCACCAGCAAGGGTGCAAGCAAATAAAAATGTTCACTTGCTCAAGCTTCCCTTAACCTCCAAAGTCCAAGATGCAGCCCCCTCCTATTCAGTTAGCTTCACTCATATGACTCAGTGGTACAGGTACAGGCTTATTGCCGAAACTCCTCTCCTGGTAACAATGTCATCAATTACATAGACAGAGCCAAGAAGCGGCAACTCTGGCAGGTGAAGGAACAATTAAGCATTTAGAAGTAGCTTTTTTCCCAAAAGAGCCAAAGTATACAATAACCTGGTTACCTGAGGGATGAATGAAGTAAATATTTTACTATAGCCGATTATGAATAAAACCACTCACAGGATTTATTATCTGACCGAGTTACGGCTCCCCGTACCATATATATATATATATAATCCTTAAGTGGTCTCAACAGTTGTTTAATATTCAATGATACAGATGGACAGATATCTAAACATTAGGTCACTGATGTAAATTGGGACTATAGGTTCAAACACATTCCTTTTAAAAAATTATTTTCTCCAACGTGGATTCTCTCCAGACCAATGTTCCAAGTTTTATAAAAAAAAAAGTGTGTTTCATAAGGCCGTTGTTTCGATTATAGTCTAATCAAAAATTTATAAAATATAAATATATAAAATGATTACTGAGTATTTTAGAGACTTAATCAAACTATGCTGACAATCTCCCCATGCCTTGTGCCCTCTCCTAGCACCCTGCTTTGGCCAATGTCCTGTCTTCAAGGGATTTTTTTGTCCCCCAACAACCCCTATCTAAAACAAAGCTTTATGGCACTGCAAACACCAGGACTTAGGGTGTCCACTTCCAGTCATAACATTTCATATAGGAAATGGATACATCAAATATTGTTCATGATTCTTACTTGATTAGATCTCTAAGTATTTATAATCAGTGTAAATAGGCCCATAACATATGTCAAGTTTATAGATCAGCTAGAGAACAGTAGTGTCCCAAATAATTTTTCATATTCCATGTTTAGCGTGCATCTGTGTATAAGTTTATTAATTTAGTATTATGATGCTGGTATGTTCTTAAGGAAAGATATCATAAAAGTGAGTCCAAATTCTTGGCGTCCCCCAGGCCAACAGATCACATAACTATATCCATTAGTTTTTCTGTTATTTTAAGAAACCTGTTTGCAAAATTGTGTTTCACTGTGTGTCATTTTATTATATATTTTATACCTTAAGCTTGTGATAGTTTGCATCATATTAAACTCCATATAATAATGTGTTGATGTGTGTTACATAAATGAAATACAGGGAATTGTATGGTTTACGATAACACTGGTTAATTCAAGTGTAATAGTAGCGGGTAAGTCAGGGAGAACTGAAGAACATCCGCTAAGTGTTACCTTTGGAATCAAATCTTGGTGTTGGTGGTACTGGACAATAATAGTGAATGTGAGATAGAAATTAAAGGCGGATTTTAATCAGTTTTAGACAGACCGTGGGGTTTTGCTGTGATTAATCCTTTGTCACGTCACACAGCCTTAGGTGAGTGTTGGGTGTGACAGCCAGGTAGAAGATGAAGAGTTAATATTCCTAAAAAGAGTGATCATGATAAATATTTAGATTACTTCTAGTGCCTAAATATAAAATACTGTGCTTGACACGACAACTGTATGCAGACCTCTAGGTACAGAAATCAGCATAGGCAATAATAGCAGGTTATTAGTACAAATTACAATGGGGCCACTCTTCAAATAAAGAACTATGAGGTATATTATGGTTGATTCCTGAAAGGGGGGAGAAAAGAAGAAGAAAAGAAAAAAAAAAAAAAAAGTCCCCTGATTTAACCTGTTATATAAACTACAGTATAAGATTAAAAATTTAAAATATTAGTTGCCGTAAATTAATTGCAAAAGCAGTTAAAAAGTATTAAGTAACTAACATTTAAACAAAAACAAAAAAAACAAAAAAAAAAAAAGGAAAAAAAGATGTAAAAAAGTTAAACATTCTGAAAATGTTCAACAAGTAACCAAAAAACAAGTCGGTAGTTTTATATTTCATGCTATCTTATCCATACATCTAAAAACAGTGCACATTATTTACCTTTGCAAGCTCATACAATATAAATAACAGATGGAAAAGGAAATGGACAAAAGGTGGAATTAAACAGTGATTCATACGCGGCCTCATAAAATGCACAATAGTATACCAAAATCATGGTAACCAAGACACTTAAAATGAGGGGAAAAGGATATTGTATAAAACACATGTACAACTGCATTAAAAAAAAGTAACATCTGATATTTATAAAAACCATGAAGCCACAGAATTTATAGCAAGCTAAATTACACCTACAGGGTAACATGCAGAATCAAAATACTATGGAGACAGCTACTCAGGAGCAGCATATAAGCAATAAACCATTTTACAGAAACACTGGGACCTTAGGGAAGACTATATTCTCCAACCAATAACTCCTAATTTTGACCTCATAGATTGATTAAGCTCTTTGGGGGAGGAGGCTATTTGCGATCATATTCGTGCAACAATATAAATAAATTTACACGTTAAAAGGCAGAAATATAATAAACATTAAGGGGTATATTTACTAAACAGCGGGTTTGAAAAAGTGGAGATGTTGCCTATAGCAACCAATCAGATTCTAGCCGTCATTTTGTAGAATGTACTAAATAAATAAGTGGAATCTTATTGATTGCTATAGGCAATATCTCCATTTTTTTAAACCCGCAGTTTAGTAAATCTAGCCCTAAGTATGTTGGTGCAAAATTTGCATTAATGGTGTACTCCTTTAAGGGTAAACTAAAACCATTTATGTTCTTTCATCGTACATTTTGTAATCCAATGAATTTTTTGTAAGAAATCTCCACCTCTCTATCGGCCCAAACTACCAGTTACAGGATTGGTCTTTACAGCGAGGAGAGCTGCAAGATATCACTACAGTCATTACTAGGAGACCTTGCCCCTTCTAAACATAATTAAAAAATAATGAAGTCTCACTTCACCAGAAACAAGAGCTATGAAGAGACACATTGGAGAAAGGCAATAAAAAAAATCAAACACAGCCCATGAACGGAACTTGAAATAAGAGGAATTTGTAGTCGCCCCCCCCCCCCCTTTACTATCTCAATCTGTAAAAAGCAAATTCAGTCGAAGCTTTACCTCATTAGCATCACAACATAATAATAAATTCAGACTCAGTCTCAGTCAGAGAAGCAAGTTAATTGCGGCAGTCAGTTTAACTGTATACATTGTGTGGTCCCAATCTTACAAATAATTATTTCTATAGATATTTTAATTTAGAGTAATTTTGATGGATGGATAGAATGGGCACTTCACCAGGGCCTACAAGACGGGGAACAACCTAGTACTAGAGCATATATGGGTGAAGCCTCTACACAGTTGTATCCTAAAGTGATACGAGAATAATTGTTTAGAAAGGAAGAATCTCTCTGACCCAAATAATCCTAAAATTATAGAAAGTTTGGAATGAACCAAAAAAAAAAAAAAAAAATCAAAAAAAAAATCAAAGAGAACACAAAAAAGTTTTACCCTGAACCAAATTTTAACTCTATCACGGATCCTAACCCTTGGCCATAAATCTAGCCACTCGTGCATTTGTTGGATTTGCTATATACCTGCAAAATATGACTGTCTCTTCCACAACGGGCATGTATCCATCCAAAAATATAAAGGGGGCTTTTAGTTTTTTTTGGGTTTTTTTTTTAAGAGTTGTAGGCATTAGTGGTGCGCACTGTAATGCGCCTTCAGATCACGTCAGCGATAATTTAGGTGTATAACATTACAGATATTTTGCAGGGTTACCATTCCTAAGCAGAAATTGCCCTGACATTATTATTGTTATTATGAGACAATGCTTTTAAGTTTGACAGACATACTGCATTATGGAAATACAAACCAAATAATACGCAGATCACGAGTTAGGCACTTGTCAGGACTTCAGTAAATGGCTTTATGATGACAACTAAATGAAAATAGGATGCTTTCCTTTGACTAACTATACATATTATCCTGCAAGTTGAAGACTGATCTCTACTAACCATAGAAAGGAGTTTGTAAAGTTGCCAACGTGTCAGTCCAGTCAGGTCACACACTGGACGTGGTACTAATGTGTTTGCAGATATATCTAACAACAAGGTCTCTGCCAGCAGAGTACAGTACAAAGTTCACATGACATTTGTTAACTGGCTGCATGAGTGACACAATAATCACAGCAGCCTCACCTAATTCAATTGTGAAAGTTGCTGTGCCTGTTTTAGCACTTCACAGTCTACTAGATGTCTACTTTCATAGAATAGTAACTTTAAACAGTCTACTAACCCTGACATGCAACACTTGCTTTGCTTAAACTGGAAGTGTTTGTTTACAAGTGTTTTCATTTCATGTTACAATTGCTTTAGCTGTTTAATTTCTGCAGGACATTGCTGGCCTCCCTGGGATTGTCAATGACATGCTGCCCGCTGTATGAATATACAACACAGGTCTACAAGAAATAGATCTGGATTTTTTTTTTAAACAATAGCTTGGTCAAACAACCTATGACATCTAGGGCCTGATTCATTAAGGATCTTAACTTCTTATTTAAGTCTCCTGGACAAAACCATGTTACAATGCAAGGGGTGCAAATTAGTATTCTGTTTGGCACATAAGTTAAATACTGACTGTTTTTTCATGTAGCACAAATACTTGATAGCTTATTTGTACACTGAAATTTAAAGTTGATATTTGTGTGCTACATGAAAAACAGGCAGTATTTAACTTATGTGCAAAACAGAAAACTAAATTGCACCCCTTGCATTGTAACATGGTTTTGTCCAGGAGACTGAAATAAGAAGTTTCTCAAGTTAAGATCCTTAATGAATCAGGCCTCTGGTTCTTAAATCAGGTTTCTAATTGAATCAATGCTCTTACAAGCGTGCAGCTGTTTACTACTCTGCAGTGACAGCAGTTGTCTCGTGCCTACTGAGAACCTCAATTACAGCAGAAACCCCATCATTTCTCTTCCCACACCTCAGTTAGCTGAGTAAAAATAGAATGTGGCAGCTAGGTGTGGTCTCGGAAATTTGCAGAGCACTAGGAGACATTGAGTGAATAATCCTCACCACCAAGTCAGAAAAATAAGAAGCGGAAAGCCTGGAGCGGGTTTTGGTATGCTTGTTCTAGTAATATAGAGAAATGAGGCTGTGAGAAGCAGCACAGCATACTGCAATACTGGGACATTCAGAAAGTCATCTCATTTAGCTCTGTGGTTTGGCACACAAGCAGAGGAGGTTAAAGGAAAGCATTACATTATTTTTATTTGTTATAAGCACTATTTATGTTTGCACCAAAAATGGTATGCTTTTGAACAGACCCAGTTTTTTTTCCCTTTTAGTTTTTTAGGGTATTTTTTTTTTCCTTTTAACCGTGGTCTGGCCTACTTTCCTAACTTTACCGCGTACTAACATGACAGCTGCGTGCTTAAGCGCTGTGATTCCAGTAATTGATCTAGGCTTTTCATACATTCTGAAAACAATAAAAAAAAATGGAAGGAGATAAGGGGATAAAATTAACTTTCACCATTTCTGTTTCATGGTCTATACATTTGTCTATCATTTTTTTACAACAGTATCTTGCTACAATTGCTTTACAAAGATTCCCATAAAACAAGGGGGTTAAGTGGGCAACTTATTGTGGAAGTAAAGAGACATAATTTCCAATATACTTAATTAACAGCAGAATAAGCATAAAAAGCAAATAAAAACATTCCAAAATATAATCTAATGGATATTATGCTTAAAACATCAAATACAAGTTTTGTGTGGATACCCTCTTATTATTACTGAGGGGCTGCCTGCATCACTAAGTTAAACCTGTATTTCACATTGAGCATTGGAGTGTTTTCCCTGTAAATTAGAGTTTACAGTTCCACTTCTTTGTGTACATTTCCACAAGATTATACCCGTACTCCTATTCAAGAGACTTTACTTATAGATTCAGCAGGCTGACTGTGTGTAGGACATCAGAGACGACATTAAGAGAATCTGAAAATAGTTACAGAAAATACAATCCGACTGGGTGATCCTATGCAGTAAATACAGCATTAAAAAACAGTGATAAATGGTTCCTCGACTGATACACAGTCCACATAAAAAAGAAAATTATTAGTACAACTGATCGATATAAGGAAATATTTTACACAGCATATGTTCTCTTTATATGCACTTTTCATAGCAGTGACCGAGGTTTGTTTAAATAAAATGATGATTTTATATTCGTTATACTTTCAGATATTTGCAGACTACAGTGACGTGTTTGCATCTGTCATGATTACCATGAGGTAAGTAATGCAAGTCAGCCAGAACTAAATTATACAGTTTGCTAAAATACACCTGTCGCTGGATCAAGTAGAAATAATTTATTTCAACTAGTGGCACAGGCACCAATTTATATAATTGCAAATGTACATATCTTTTATATTGGTATGTGTTTTGTATGGAAATGTATTGATTTCTGAGATAGTATGTCATGCTTGGGTTTTGTAACTTGTCTATAAGAAATCCCAAG
Organism: Mixophyes fleayi; assembly: GCF_038048845.1. Taxonomy (NCBI): domain Eukaryota; kingdom Metazoa; phylum Chordata; class Amphibia; order Anura; family Limnodynastidae; genus Mixophyes; species Mixophyes fleayi. The sequence continues at coordinate 326,355,699 of NC_134402.1, read as the reverse complement.
TAGGCATGTGTTAAGGAAGAGATGTGTTTTTGCAACTGGAGACAGATAATCTCATGTTAATTAGACCTTTTCATCGCTGACGGACCAAGACATCGGTTGAGCTTGACAGCACAGGACGGAGTAATTAGACTTGCTGGTAGACTTCCTATGTTTTTAAGATTCAAGATGCAAGGGTCCACAGATTAATGTGAATTTTGCAAGTTAAATTGCTTTTAAAGCAAGATGAGAGAAATGTTACAACCTGTAAACATTCAATATAAAACCTCAGACGTTGTAGTGCAGCTAGCAACATAAAAAAAAAAAAAAAAAAAAAAAAAAAAGAGTTAGACCCCCTTCTCCGGGCCGATTTATGTGCAGGTGGCATGAAGCACCTGGATAGGTTAGAGGGGCAGGAGAATGTATTCTCTCCTACCAGGGTATCTGTGTAAATCTGTAAAAACAAAAGCGCACTGTTTCACCATATAATGTAGTAGTAGTATTTTTATTCCATCTGTACCTTTCTGGAAATCACTAGTACCACAAAATAGTGTATCTGTCCTTATTAGAACACTGGAGCTAATAAACACACTGCTTCAAGATCCTGCTTTGACACCTACTTACATGCGTCAATTCCTGTGACCTACAGATTAGACCAATCTTATCAGTTATCCGTCTGTTCTGAGGTTGGGACCCAGCATTCCAGTACCAATGGTCTGCCTGCTACCTTGCTGCTCTGGCCAGTGTGAAAGGCCAGGGTGAACCATCTGTAGGAACCCTGATCTAAAGGAAAAGGTCAGGGGTACCGGCCCAGGTACCCAGTGAGGGGGTACACTAGCAGCAAAAGTTACCTAGAGGAACCCGTTCTAGGTGTCGGCGAAGGAGCCTAGTGGTGGTAACAGGAAGCACCTTCTACTGCGTTTAGAGGGTCGCAATTTGGTATAAAGAAAGGGGATGGTGGCAAGGCAAGCCCAGCCAATCCCCAGCAGCAAGGTCAAGGTGGCATAAGAGGTCCATCCTGTCACAACACCCTTTAATATTTTTTTTGAGCCAAAATATTTTACCAAAAAATGTTGCGTAAAATGTGTCAAATTGTATATATTTTTGACAAATTCCAATTAACAAGGTAAATAAGAGTGTAAATGTAAGCACCACCTTCAGACATCATATGTAGCACAGTGTGTGGCATTGCTACCTCACTGTGCGGGCACTATGGGTTCTGACCAGGGTCCTATCAATGTGGAGTTTGTATGTGTATCCTCCCACAGGTCAAAAGCATACTGGTAGGTTAATACCACATTGCAAATCCTTCAGAAGCTTAGAAAGCTGGAGACATAGGGGAAAAGCCAAATGCTAATCAGGGAGCTGCGTAGTAAAAGAGACACCTGGGTCACTGTAGAACTCACTTGGACACATCTTGAATTATAGCAGCACCTCAAACAATTGGCAATATCCAGGAGTGAAATTAAGATTCACATTGGTGGGACTTCCACATGACCTCTTACTCTTCCTGTACACCATCTAGACAGAGGGGATATTCAAGGGATGGCATTCCATTTAAATGTCAGGAAGGGAAACTACTAAAGCATCCTGGTTCCTAATTTCTTTTCGTTTTTGTCCCTTCTGAAACTCAAATTTAAATCTAGGGTGTGATATAGTAACTACCTAGAATACAGCGGCCTTTGAATGACTGGAAAGTTATTGCACAGCAGTGTTGTAGCAGCTTTTAGTAAGACATATTTGTGGTACATGAATATGTAGGACAAATTTAGACTTGCGTAAATAAATGTAGTAAACAAAAAATAAATCGCTCGGTTAAAAGGCGAAGCCTCCAACCTCACATGTCTCATACTACAGTATATACTAGGAATGTATCCAACTGGAAATGGACTTTCATATTAAAAATAGTCCCCACTAACGGGAATTAAGCAAAAAAAGCATGTTCATTTCTTGAACATTAAATCATTAGCAGGGCAGAAAAAAACAGAAGTTTGTTATGCAAGAAATAAAATGTTAAATGGACCCAAATCAAGCAGTTTTAAATAAATGCATTTGAAATTTTAAATATGAAAACTGACTACCAAGCAAGTATATGAATGTGGGTATTATTTTGTGTTTAACCTTTGGGTCAGGGCCACTACTGCATCCAGATATAAAGCTCTGGAAGAAATTTGCACAAACTATATGGACAAAAACACATCAGATTGAATATAAGAGGTTATCAGATGGAGGACATCTAGTATTTAAAAAAACACATTAGCTTTTGCGGCATAAGAAAATCCTGTTCTGTGTACAGAAGCAGTTAAAAGCTTACACAAAGGAGTTTTTACATACTTGAACAGAGAAAGATAAAGATCAGTGGTATCCCTATGTGTAATCAGCAAACAGGTGTACTTGGAAACCTAGTAAGTAAAGACACTAAAGCTGGGTACACACTACACTGTTTTCATCCAATAATCGGCTCAAACAGCCGACATATGACCGCTCGTTCAAAAGTCGGGTCAGTGTGTGCAGTGACACAATGGTTGAAAGTCTGCCCAAATGGACGATTATCGCTTCATTTGGTTGGTCCTACCGTTTAATATTTTCGGTCCAATCTCGTTTCCGCTGTGTAGTGTGTATAAACTTCCGACCAATCCACAACAGTGAGCACGAAATTACAGTCATTGCTCAACATGGCTGTAAAAAGTCGCTAAAGGGACATCCGCTCTTCCCTTTATCGTTCTAAACAAGGCTAGTGTGTATGCAGTCCATGGAGCGAGCGATCGGATCATCGATCGCATGTAAAATCGCTCTGCATAAAAAGTTGGTCGAAATTTCTGTTGTGTGTACCCAGCTTAACATTCAGGATCTCTTTCTTTTATCTATTTGCCCTGAAAACCACTAGACAGCCATCATCACCATCTATTTCTGACTTCATCTCCTTACGGACAATAAGCTGCAGGGCACGCCACCTTCACTGGCTGGGAAAATAGGAAAGTGTGAAAAAAGCCACACACACAAACAAAACAGAGCTACATTTGTAATCAACAATGGTGCCACCATTTCTACAAAAACTATCACACTACTAATGCTAGAGAATTTATTTTCAAGTCGACTTGCTCTTCAAATCTTGTTTTGGCAGTAACGAGTCTATTATCAGGGACAATGTCTGCACAGTATTCTATATCCTTTTTCCTTTTAAGGCACAGTCGCATGTAGCTCATCCAAAAATAACTCCATTTTCCGCTTTCAATCTCACGCTTTATTAGCACACACTCCTGACGTCTCTACTCTGGGAGCAGAGCTTACAGATTCCCCTTCACAGGGCTCTTAAATAAAAGATGGAAATGCCCTATTAATGTACATGTAATAAAAAGATATAAACTAAAAACATATTTCACACATTGTCCTGACACTGCTTATGTCCACATTCGCCGAGGAGTACCAGAGCTTTGACTTCTAAAATACAAATTAGATGACTAGAAAATAAATTGTCTATTAGAACAATTGAGACAATTCAAAATGTGTGTAACACACAAAGGAGCAGTTTAGCACATGTGCATCATGAAAACTACCTGCAACAAATTCAAAAATAAAGTACAAGTAACAGTTAATATGTCCTGGTTATTGGCACTGAAAATGTTTAACGGTTGCAATGTAGATGTAAACTGGCGACCACGGACGCTAGCAGAATGTATGTAAATGCACCACCAGATTTATTTCCAGTCTGCAAGATGAACAACACCTGATATTAGTACTATACGCACCATAGTAATGCGACATCTAATGCACTAATGACCTACAGGAACAATAGTTCAATGTGAGTACCACATTTCAGGACTCAATGCTTTTAATGCTGGCAGGAGTCTGGACATACATGGACCATGAACAGTTTCGTCCAAACGACTCACTTGCCCAAAAACAAAGCATATTTTAACGTAAGGGTATTTTTATACTGAGACCAGTTCCAATACTGTATTATACTGTATATGTTGGAAGTAAAAAAAAAAAAAATCCAAGCACAGAGCAGTTTATAGATTCACTAGAGGGATGTGGAATAGACTTTCACAATAAGATAGCGGTATTCAATGTGCAAATCCGTTGTTCAAGAAAATATTAAGATTGAACTTTTTTTTTTTCTAGGAGGTTTGTGCCATATTAAAACGCGGTCTGCTGTTCAATCCTTTTGACTTTAATAAAGAATTCTGAACTTACTAAAACTGCTAAATGTCCCATAGACTGTAAGCTTGCGAGCAGGGTTCTCTTACCTCTCTGTCTGTATGTATTACCCAGTATTGTTTTATTAATGTTTGTTCTCAATTGTAAAGCGCTACGGAATTTGCTGGCGCTCTATAAATGTTGAAGATGATGATGATGAAATGTCCCTAAGGTCTACAGAATCACCACAGTGCTTTCAAGATGAATTACACCAATGCAATAATCTACTTTCGTAGCAACATAATCTAAAGCGTAAACAGAGCGCATATGCCGATTTCATAAGGTCATGCATGATACATCAGCAAGTCAATATAAACTTATAATTAAAGTGGATTTCCACACAAGTTAATGTATTAGGCCAAAAACATAGATATTTGCCAATACAGGATGATACCTCTGAGTTTTACCAATGCCTGACATCAAGTGCAGTATTAACGTTAAGTTAGGTTACTTTGGGTATCAGACGCTAATATTAGGACTGCCTGAACCACCCCATCTCACGCTACCTTTTCTGCAGCTGCCAAGTACTTTGCAAATTGGATTCAGTTATTGGCTTCTCCAATCATACTGCAAGCAGCTTTCTGATCATGATACAGTGGATAGATTAGAGATGCTAATGTGTGCATGCACTGTGTGCCTGAGGAAAGTTGTACTTTACTACCTTTTCTAAAGATAGCAAGGACAGATGGTAGCAATTGCATCTAATGCAAGATAAGGGGGCTGTATAGTGCAATTGGTCAATACCGAAGGGACATCAGTACTAATAAAACAAAACATTTTCTTCAGTTTTATATTCGAGATTATAAATATTGAACAAGGAATTATGCTTTCAGAATAACCCAGGAATTAATCACCCTCAAGGTCTATATGAAAGGACGTCGTATGAACATCCCCTTTCCAGTCATGCCCGTTACATTCTCATGACTAGAAGCATAAAAGAAGAGTAAGAAAAACACATCTTTCACTCTAGGTCAGGAATGTGTTCCCCTGTATGACATGTTGTCTCTACAAAACCCATTAGACTAATTCAGAAACAATAGGGACAAACTAATAGAATTCGCTGTTGAGGAGTGTTTTGGCAAAAAGAACCTCTTGCACTTGAAAGATGTAGGTCTGTACATATTTATATTCCCTACAGTGAAATGCTGAACAGAATCAGTGAAACAACACAAACATGAGATTTACACCTCACCTAACTATGATTATAGTGACCTAGCTTATGTATAATAAGGTCCTTGTATATCTGGGACCTCTAAACTTCCCACTATTGTTTTACAGCTGGCATTAAGAAGAGTAGGCCAAACATGCACTGCTAGCTGGTTCTACTTTTGTTTTTTCAACCAACCACTAGCTTATTTTTTGATAAATTTGTACACGCGGACCGTAACTTGTAACGATAATTTAACAAAAACATACATTTCTCTCTCATACTGTATATGAAAAAAAATGCTTTGAAAACCGTCCGTTAGCAAATTAAAAAGGCAGGATGTGAACACACTGCAGCGTTTCCTTCCTAGCAATCTATGAATATAGCAGGCATTGTACTTCTCTCTGTAACAGCTCAACAAAGTTGTGTAAAAATACGTAGGAAAAACAACGTCCCTTTAAAAAATTTTTTTTTTAACCTCCTGGAAAACAACCTTACTTGGAGAGATGTAATCAAATCACAAGTATATGATCTGCTTTTTAACCTTGTGTTTAATTCTAATGGCAGCTGTTTAGCAGACTAGCAGAGATCTAAAAGTCTCTGGATCTTTTTATTTTGGTAGTTTAGATTTTTGCCTTTGTACATCATCATCATTTATTTATAGAGCCACTAATTTCGCAGCACTGTACAGAGAACTCATTCGCATCAGTACCTGCCCCATTGGAGCTTACAGTCTAAATTCCCCTAATATAGACACACACTCACACACAGGCAGACAGACAGAGAGGGAGACACTAGGGTCAATTTAGATATCAGCTAATTAACCTACTAGTATGTTTTTGGAGTGTGGGAGGAAAACGGAGCACCCGGAGGAAACCCACACAAACACGATGAGAACATGCGAACTCCTCACAGATAAGGCCATGGTCGGGAATTCAACGCATTACCCCAGTGCTGTAAGGCAGAAGTGCTAACCACTTAGCCACCGTGCTGCCCCATATTAAAAAGAGGGAATGTTATAACTAAAATTAATCTACAGGCAGGTGAACAAGAAATCTAAATTCACAGATGAGCATTTTAACATCATCTGGAAGAACTAAACCCTAGTTTTCTAATCTGAGGTATTATGTAACTCAACCTAAATAGCTGGAGAGGATCCTCTGTCTGGATCTCATTTAAATACCCAATACATACCGAGCAGACTAGCTTCATCCACCAATCAGCGTGCAAGCAGCAGAGTATGCTAGGAGCAGTCAACTGGGTATGACAGCATCCCAGAATAGCCAAACATTCTCCAGTGTGCCAGGGAACAGCGTAGGTCCGTAGGAGGGGTAATTAATTTGAGTTGTCACAACAAAGTTTAGGAGGTCTGTATAGGAAAGCTACTATTGGTCTGGGATCTGTATCGTAAAGCCACCAGAGATTTTAGTGGTCTGTTTTTTTTTTGTTTTGTTTTTTAATTCATACAATGACCTTCAGAACAGGGTTAGAATTGTAAAGTAATGACTAGAATGCTCTCTGTATTGTGCATGAAGGTCACTAGATTATACACATTGCAGAAAACAAAGTCATTAGAATTTGTATATATTTTTTCACATGCCATTGATTATATAAAACCCCACCTGCATGGTTTTTGTCACACCCTTTTCTCTATTCCAGGGTGCTGGTAGAAGAGCCTAGGTCACTTAGTGGCATTTGGCTAACCCTACCTGTACAAGTACTCTGGAAAGTCTAGCCTGTTGAAAAATAACTTTCTTTAAACCCCACAATATAATTTGCTTCACATACTTTGAAATATATTTTCATAAATTTATAATATAAAGGTTGCGTTATGGAAAATACAAAAGACCATTTATTACATAAAAGGAACGTGTTCACAAAACTAAGCTTCTGTATATCAAGACATTGAAAACTGGCACAGGCACCAGAGGTACAAAAAAAAAATAGAAATGGAAAATCAGACTTTTGGCACAGAATGGGTTAGTAAAGCATGTGCTAGAAGGAAAGTTGTATAACATTGTATCATCTATAATCTTCACTATGTTTCCAAAGGCAGCTGGTATTGTGTAAGTTTAATTTTCAAACAGAAAAACAATAAACCACACAAACAAAACAAAAAACCCAACAGAAGAAAAAAAGAAAAAGAAAAGAAAAGAGGAACCCATATTTGTTGCATATCATGTTCCCTAATTCACCCACACTGATCCACTTAAGCAAACAGTGGAGATAAAAGTATGTGTAATAATTTTTTATAAAATATATATAGACATATATACATACACACACACACACACACACACACACACACACACACATATACACACCAAACATGTCGCTGTTTGCATTTGTGCCCTGTCAACCAATAATTATGGAGTCATTAGGCAGAACCTTTTGTCATGTAGCAGTATGCAATAACACAGTACAATATCTCAGATTTTGGCACTGGTTGCACTGCTGACACGGTAATATGAGCTAAGAAATATACCCAAACTAGCAGAAATGTTTATACTTTGTCAAGTAGGTCCAGCATGCTCATTTCACCCCTCTGCAGCAGGCTGCCATGTTACAAAGCAGACAAGGGAGGGGAAGCAGACAGTGATTACCAGACGCGCAGGTTCACATCACAGAAATGTAATGGCGCGGCTGTAGTGCAGTCTCAGCTTTTTTTCTTTTTATCTACATGAGATCTTTTGTGTCTGTTATGTAGTGGGAATGTAATATATTGTATGCTTTGTATGTACTGTCTGTACATTCTGGGGCTTATTCATCAAGCGGCGCATACTGAGCTTGTATTTAAAACGCATATAAAATCGCTTATACGCACACTAGTATTCAACAAGGAAAATACGTGTGGTGATGACTATGGTGTAGGTGTGCTCTGCTCTACTAGACCAGACACTGCAGGACGCGTCCAATATATATGTGGAATATAAAATCACAAAAGTACACAGAGAAAAAAAATGTAATTATGTTAATATAGGCACTAATGAAACACATTATTGAACGCACAACATTGGCGTTTACGCCCCTTGATGAATCAGAACCTCTGCATCTGTCTTCTCAATCTTAATGAGTCCAGCTTTAAGGAGTTCCCAGCAATCCCAGCATGAGCCCTGGTAAAACACTAGAGGTTGCTGGTGCATTTTGTGATCTGACCCTTTGTCCCAACCCTAGGCTTAGTACACACTACAGAATTTTCCAGCCAATGTGTTATCTACAACGATAGTACCAAAGTCCCGATCAGCATTACGATTCATGCGTACACACTATACAAGTTTTACTCTCGGATCTGTGCTCTTCATTTGTCATAACCATTGGCTAAAAAGATCACGACTCTAAACTTTATGGAGATCTTGATCATGAGTGTATATACACTGCAGGATTGGAAGGATGTCATTCCATAACTGAACAAGATTTACAGTTCTGCTGAACAATCAAATCAAACGATGGTTGGTGCTTTGGAATGACTACCGTTCATCGTCTAAGTGTACACACTAATGCGATATAGAGCTGAGCGGTCGTTTATTGGGTAATTGGTCTGGTAATTGGCTGAAAACACTGAAGTGTGTACCCAGTCTTACTTTGCATCCTAGTATCTAAATTCAGCCTCAATGCTTATGGCTTCTTTCTTTTAGTCTGTCTCTCGTGCTATCGTATTTCGCTGTTCCATCGCCTAACCCAGTGTCTACCTTGTCCGGATAATGTAGCTAACTTGTTTCTCCGTCCTGGTCCTGTCAGTTTGCCCTATTGTTGTACAAGTGTTTCTCATGCAATTCCAAGTCCAGGGAAGTTTCAGAATACCCAAAGGTATTCCCGCAAAAAGAGGCAACTGCTATAGGCTGAGAGAGGTGTTCAGTTCTTAGATAGTAGTTCGGTTGACATGCACCCCCCCATGCTTAAAATATCAGAAAATGCTGAGACAGAAATAACTTATGTTGCACCTGTGTCCTGTTTGAGTTATGTTTTCATTCAACTTCTAGTATTGACTCCCCATTCACATTTTGCTCCACTCCTAATCCTGGCCTGTTTGACTATACTATGGTTGCAAGTCCTTCTCTTTATGACTTATGGGCATAGAAAGACCGATACAGTAATAAACACTCTCTGCACAATCTCTCAACCTACCTATTCTGTCCACTTACGTTAGTTCCTGCCCTTGGATTGCATTGTTCTCAGCTACGGATTAGCACTTCCTTGCTGATCAATAAAATAGGGAAGAAACTAATCAACAGAGAAATTGTGAAAGAGCAAACAAGGTTAACAGACAAAGACCACTTTCTCTGAGAGGCTCAGGCATTTTCACCTCTTGCTAGCGGTATGTGTCATCCTTACTCTGTTTTTTTGCAATAAATACCCTTGCAAAAGAACTTATTAGGGAAGCCACACACTGGTGTCATAACACATTTGGAACTACTCCTGCACATCAGTTTAATCTCCATATGAACTCCTCATGTAATTATTTTTTTATTTTTATATTTTACTTCATTATTTTTCCTTATTATTGCAATCTTTTTTTTTTTCTATTATCTCTCATAGGTTTTTTCACTATTAAGAATATAATTGGCATCTTATCTTTCCACCGCCATTCTTACTACCAATAAATTATTTTCTTATTATTTTTAAACCATCCAATTATTTAAAAATTTCTAGTTAATCCAGTCACTCTGCCTAACTAAGTACTAAGGTCTCTGCTATTATAGATGTATATGATATCACCACTTATTTCACTCTCACTTCCATTAGTATTTGAAATTAAAATATTTAAATTTTATTGTACAATTGTATAAATTACAATTTTACCTAAAGTTGTTCTTGTATACTACTAACCTACTTTTTCCCTTCTTTCCTCCAATCTCCAATCTATGGTATTTTTTTTTGTGTCCCATACTACTATCTTCTGACACTCATATTTTACTTCCAACTTTCTACCATCTAACCCCATCGCCCTCCAAGAAAACCACAGGAGTGCTCAATGACTGTTGATAGCCAAGTATAATTTTTCCTAGGTTTACTAGGTGGAGGAGCCAGTGTTTGCAGCTCAGAGACCATAACCACGCACATTTATGGATCTGTAACTATATCACTGTGAATTTGGTCTACAAATCCCACTTAACTTCCTACCTTATCTTCTGCCTCTCCCCCTTCTTTCCCCTTCCCTGCCTCTGTCCACCCCTCCCCTTAGATCAGGGGTAGGCAACCTGCGGCTCTCCAGATGTTGTGAAACTACAAGTCCCAGCATGCTCTGCCAGTAGATAACCAGCAGATAGGTGGCAAGGCATGCTGGGATTTGTAGTTTCACAACACCTGGAGAGCCGCAGGTTGCCTACCCCTGCCTTAGATTGTACGCTCCTCTGAGCAGGGCCATCTCTCCTCCTGTTTCCACCACTTCTATCTCTGCTCTCCAGCTACTTAGCCCTCCACCCCCCGTCCCCTCTCGCTCCCTCCTCCCCCCTCTGGGGGTCTCCCTGTCTTCCGCGCCCTCCTTCTTGGGCACCGTCATTTGCGGATCCTCCCTCCCCTTCCCCCGCCCTCTCTAGCTGTGCATTGCGCTTACTGAGTTGCTGTGCTTACTGTACTGTGCTGTCTCACCTTGTATTGTAATTCGTTTGTCCCTGTACGGCACTACGGACACCTTGTGGCGCCCTATAAATAAAAATTAATAATAAAAAAAATGAACAACAACAAATCACAAATACCAAGAAAATCAGTTTCTTAAAAAGTGATGACCCTGGTCCCAATCATCAGGGCTGCCCCCTTTTACTTGTACTCTGCATAGAGGACATGGCAATTCACCAGAACTCCAACATCAAGGGCTTTTAAATAGGAAATAGGAAAATTAAGCTAGCCATATTTGCAGATGACCTCCTAGCTGTTATCACAAATCACATATCTCTCTCCAATTTGATGATCAAGTTTCAAAAATTCGGATACTTGGCAAACTTCAAAATCAATTATTCCAAATCAACTGTCCTAAATGTTTCACTCCCTAAACATAAAAGGTGGAAAACCTGCAAACTGCTGCTCTCTTCAAGAGGCACCCTGAACCAGGCCATGGCCATTGATATCTCAAAACCAATTAAATTTAACTTTTCCCCTCTGCTCACCAAGACTCGTAAGAAATTAAAAACACGGTCAACCCTAAAATGTACCTGGTTGAGAGGACTATTATTATTAAAATGAATAGCCTCCCTAAGGTTTTGCAAATCCTCTAAGAAGGATCAGAGACTGTGTCTAGAGGGGGCAGGTGAACCAGGTCTACAACTGCTTTTACTTTGGTGTTACTATCGACGAACATCACTCGCAACCAAAACCATTAGTTCACCTGCTGAAATGACTGGTGTTTAAGGAGTCTGGTATTTATCACTCCTTGATCACCACCTTCTCCTTCTTAAACACCTTGCTCCAAACATTGTCCCCCTATATTGTTCTCACTTCACAGGACTAGCTCACCCCCTTTGAGGGGTGTCCCATCCACTACCGCTCACGATGCAAACCTTTTTCGGAGCCTGGGGGCCCACTTACGCAATGTCTTCCTCTCCCTTCTTTCCTACTTTCTCCTCAATACCCTTCCCTGGTTCTGTTGTGAGAGGAGATGATCCACGTACTTCATCCTGTCATCTATTTGGAGACAGTGTGTGTGATAAACTGTCCCTGACAATGGTATACATGTTAACACCTCCTTTGTCAAGTCACTGGTTTGACTGGGGATACACTGGTAAGAGTAAAATGAGAAGTAACATGGAAATGTAGGGCACTACTGCATGTGTTCAATTAGCACACTGTCTACCCTTCTGTAACCAAAGCCCCTCATTGTAACATCTATACACGCTTTTGTTCATTACAGATTTAGAAAGTTTTACTGGGAGTGTTTCTAATTTGAGGACTATAAAATTTCCATTTTTGAAATTTGTAAGCCTACATCCAAGGGAACAACAAGGTTAAATGCATGAATAAGGGTGCACAAATACACAAACACATGGTATAAATGCACACACAAATGGTACAAAGACAAAATTTGGCTGGCAAAATGAAGTGTGCATAGCACCAACAGCAACCAAGTCAAATATGCCAGGACACAACAGAACATATCAGAGCAATTAGCACGCCAGTCACTGCCATATGGCTGCTGCAAGGCAAAAGCATTATCAGCCACCAATATTAAAGCTGCCATTGTGTTATATGGTTGGAATGAGGAAAGACGATGGAAAGTGGAGACAAGAAAGATAAGCCAGTAGAAAATGTTAAGATATTCAGCTACTGGCAACCATGGCAGTCTTCACCATGACCTTCCTTTCTCTTCTGGTTCTGTAGAACACTTTCACTTCTGTACAGCATTTGCTTTTTTTTGGTTATCCGCCAGTTCAGAGCAGCTGTGTGCCCGGTATTTTTCTTTGGCATCTTGCTTGCTGCTGGACACAGAGCCAGTACACTTGTTCCCCATGTTGGCAGAAGTTGTGGCAGCAGCTGCCGCGACCAAGGAGGTCGTGTAGAAATAATACACAACTAAGCTACGCTTTAAAATGAAACCAAAGGAAACATTGTGCCATACTGGCAGAATTTTTGTAGGTGGATCTAGACTGGAAACCGATGGTGCTTAAAAAGTAGAGTAATTCTCTCACGGCTTACAAAGCTCTGCTTGAAAGAAGTGAAGATATATACTAACTAAAGTAATATGAGCAGTTTAATCTCTCTGTGGTTTACTGTGCAACATTTTCTCCTTGCAATTCTCCTCGCAGCATTTTCCATGTACAGTGAAACTGCAAGGAGCCACTCAATATCTCACAGAGAACAATACCTTGCACTAAAAGGTGTATAACAACTGCAAATACAACATTAAAAAAAAAACCATACAAGTTATGTAATAGTTTTACCTATATATTCATAGGGGCATATTTAATTGGCCGCGTTAGTGTCAAAAGTAACGCGTCTTGCGCACTATTACCGTTATTACAGTAATAGTGCGCGTAGTTACCGTTATTATGGTACATTTAACGCCGGCTTTCTGCTCGCAGCTCAGGGAGCTGCAAGCTGAAATCTGGGTTAAAATTACCATAACAACGGTAATACTTTTAACGCCGCGTTACTTTTGCGAGTAACGTGGCTAATTGAATATGCCCCATAGCTGTAATTTGAAGGGAAGACTATGCCCTTCTATAGTGCAGTACCTGTATAAATAGACACTTAACGGAAGGATAAAAACATTTTTTTTTTTTTTTTTTTTTTAAATCAGCACCCCATTAATATGGAGCAAGCCTAAAACATTAGAGGTTAATCTGGTACCCACGGGTTATGTATTCTGAAACTTGACGCTTTCCCTCACACTCCTAACATCAGCAGACTATAACAAGGCATCTGTCTAGTGCATTAATGTTCAGGGTGTTCAGGGTGAACAAAGCAGGCAGTCAACAGTAAAAAGCTAAAATGGTGCTTCTATGGAGCACTTACATAATAGGATATTTTGTCTTGAAATGTTAACAATAGAGGTGAACAAACTGAAAAGAACCTGAAACTGTGACAGAAACAAACATGTAATCATGCACTTATGTGAAGGCTGCTAGGGCATTACAGCACTCTCTCCACACGGGCAGGATTCTATAGACGGCATTAACATTATATTTTTGTGTACACCATAGAAAATTAGATTATCAAAAGGAAAACAGGGTAATAGATAATTGAAGGGCACTTATTGTAGAAGAGTCTCTGTCATAGTATTGGATAGTGTTACAACATTCAGTTCTGTTACAGTAATTAATATATCCGTTCCCATCAACCACTTACTGATTGTGAAGCAGCCACTCATATCAACCCAACGCATGAAAAATAGAAATCCAAACTCGCGCATGCGATTTCCATGTGATCCAACATAAGTCAAAACAATCCAAAAACAGCAGATTGTACTGAGAAACATGGAAGTTGCAGCAGACTGTAAAACTGTACAGACAGCACTGGGATAGAAAGGGAAGGTGGCCCTGGTGGCTAAAGCTTCCAATCTAGTAGGCACACACACATTGAGGAATGCTGATTGGAGGGATTACTTCTCCATTTCTAAAGCGATAAGGCTGATGAATCACTCAATGTGGTAAGTGAGGAAGGCTTATGCACTGTATTTTGGTTTGCTCAAAATAAAGAATATTGGGGAAAAAAAACTGTCACACAAATTGTGCCCTAAAAGATAAAGATCAAATAAATTTTTGTACAGCATAATGTCATATACATGGCACCCATGTCCACACTTTTATAACTAGCATTTGGAGAATTACATTTCTGCAATTCCAGATAAGCGATATAACAGAAAGGAGTAGCTTTAGGTTGTGTCAGGAACCATAAAAATAGTTAAAAACAAATTAGGGGACGGAAGAAAAAAATAAATAAAAATAAAGTCATCTCAAAAGTACGATTTGTGAGCACATTAGTAAGATATATGCTACTATATTAACATAAAGACTGGTACATTTATGAGATTATTATATAGCAATTTAAATCTAACTGCACCTTTATCAAAACAAAGTGTTATTCCTCTAATTGCCTGTGGTTACCATTTAAGGCAGCTCGGAAAACTTCTATACCACAGAGAGAAATTGGTCTAAAAGTAAAAGACTATTAATATGTGACTGATGCACTACACATATTGTCAATGTTTCCATTAATAGGTATATAATAGACATCATTGGGAAATATCCTTTGATGGTCCTGCAAATATCTTTATAAACTGCACTGACACCAGAACACACAGATTATACACTAAAGGTAGTTTGCTTAGCAGTAGCAGATACTAAGTCTGAGGATGAGACCTGTTCTATGAAACAGGATGTCACGACTTCCTGTAGGCCACAGCCTCGGACTCAATTATTGCTGCAGCCCTAACAGGAGCATAAGTAACAGCACATAGCATCAGTCCCCACATGCAACGGACAAAACAGAAAAGGAGGTGGCTGACAGTGTGTGTGGGTTTCTCACGGTTACTAGGAGTCAAGGTGTCCTACTTTAAATTATTCAGAATATTTTAAGTTGCCCTTGGCCTTTAGTCAATGCAGAGCAGGTTGTTCTGGTCATCAGTGTGAAGAGCTGGACAAGCAGTGTTAGTAGAACAATGAGTAGTGACAGGAAGAGACCAAACGGCATTTTCCTGAAGTCCCTTCTCTATTTTGACATGCTTATTCAAAATATTTTTCCCCCCAGGAAGCATTGCCTAAATGTCTTTTTATTGATACTCATTGTTCTAGGGAGGTTATTTCTACAGCTTGTTACAATTATAACCAGAACAACCTGACCTGCAAAGAGGAGATCAAACTAACCAAAATGAACTTGTCTGCAGGTGTGTGTTGCCTTTCAGAAGCAGCCTGTGTTATGTGTAATGTGAAGGAAGAGTGTGACTGGACCATTGACACACAGCTGCCATGTAACTGGCATTTTCTAAAACTCCATTCTCCTTTTAGAGAGACTGTTTTGAGACAATCTTGTAAAAACTGCAGCATTATGTCAAACCGTTGGCACTGTAAGCGCTTTCCAAATCCGTACACCCATTGCTGTATATCAGGATGAGGGCCTTACTAGAAAATCATGTCAAGACCCCAAATAAAATATTAAATAGAAATGTACATGCCTTTCCCTAAGATAAGCTTTTTTCCACTTTAAAACATTTGGTCAATTAGCCCAATGGGAGGTAATTAGGTTCAGCAGAGATTCGGTCTTAAGATTTCATATTTTGGGATATTAGTGTGCCACTCCATAATAAGGGGCAAAAGCCGCACAAGTGTTGTGAATTACAGATAACAATTGCCCAGAGAAACAGCAGTAGTCACATCTTTCAGAATGATTTGTGATATTGTGGCAATTCCATCATATTTGGTATGGAAATATGTAGGAGGTTATGACCGGCTTATTGAAGATGGTTTTATGTATCTGGAATATTTCTGAGAAAAGTTAATAAAGGTTAAATCTTTTGGGCAAATCATAGTTGACATCCAGGGGACATTTCCGACCCCCCACATTAGAATCTACACTGCCCCTCTGAATGTCGGCCCATTTCAGTTTGCTTAAAAACCCTGCTTGTGAAGGGGCAGATTGTCAGCTCTTTGGGTTTAATCTAATTGAAGGACTGTCCATCTCTTCTGCCTGCCCCAGGCATACTGATTATAGGCAAGTTTATACTCTGTAAATTCATCCCATTTGTTTTTAGAACTATTATGCATTTATAATTTGTATGTCACTTGTTATGCTTGTTTTTATATCCAACTGCCCATGTACCTTTGTAGATTAAATCTAAAAATGTAACAAGTCTTGTACTTGATACTCTAATGAATCCATTCACCTGTTTATGAAGAATATAGCCTGACCATTTTAACCCTTTGAATGCTGGTGTGTGAATTGTTAATACATTTGTCTAACAAGCCTAGGGTGTGCCTGTGTTTACATTTGTGTAACAGAGTCTTGTGGTGCTAAGTGTTTACCATTTGATTGCTGGTGTGGGCATTGCTAACCTGTGTGTAGCCAGGAACATTGTTGTGGGCAATTCAGTAGATCTATAAACCTGTGTGATAGGTAAGAAAAAGGCTATTCCCTGTAATCATGTGTAACCCCATACAGTAAACACCCAAATTCACGAAAGCTGGAAGCTGTAGATTTATTTATTCTTTTTTTTTTTTTTAGTCATCAATAGTAAGCTTTTGGAACAAGCCATGAGAGGTTTAACTAGCACTGTTCTGGTTTATAATTGTAGAACTGAAAAATTTAAATACCAATGTTTTTCTCCTAGTAGAATAGAATCTGAACATAGCTTCTGTGCACATTTCCAGGTACTATGGGTACCCAAACATCACAAGTTTGCCTGCGCACCTCTACGGGGTGACAGCAGAAATCCACAATCTTGCATCGCAGCATGGTGCCCCGGCAGCCTTTCCAGAAGCACTCCACGGTTAATTGAATTTCCCTCTATGGGGGGTATTCAAATGGCCGTGTTACTGTTAAAAGTAATGTGGCCTGCGCACTATTACCGTTATTACGGTAATAGTGCGCGTAATTACCTTAGAACGGTAGTTTTAAAGCCAGCTTTTTTGCTCGCAGCTCAGCAGAAAACCGGGTTAATATTACCGTAATAACGGTAATACGGCTAACGCGGCGGTACCCTATATGTGCAACCTGTTAGCATGTCACCTAAATGTGAGTTGGTACCCAAAGCTCATATAAAAGGTTGTATCCTTAAAGACACAGGCAGAAGTACATATTCAGCATTAGCATGATAATACCTGTCAGAAGAGGATACACATATATATCCTGTATATGGTCCAGGGATGGAAATACCTTAGGATGGTGATACGAAAAACCAATGTTTGTTGTATATCTGATTATTATAACGCACCATTAAAGATGCATAAACCATCATATGTGTTTTTCAAGTTATAACATTTTTAAGATGTTCTTACAGCTGAATTGTAATCTTGTGAATTTTAGTTGGCACTACTTTCCCCCTGGATCCTTGAGAGAAAATCTTTAGAAATCTGACTCCAATAGGAGACATACTATCCAGGACTTCAGAAGCATTTTGCTATACTTTGTGGCCTGATATTTGATCGGTAGAAAAGTGGAGTAGGTCTTCTCCAGCTTCAGAGCTAAAGATCTAAGGGAACCAGAGAATCAAAACACTTTAATAAATGGTGTCATTTAAGCTCTAAGTTGCAAGTCTTTCTTTACTGGGGTGCAGGGAATTAACACTTTGCTGTGTGTCTTAAAATTATGTGTGTGCGCTAAATTTTGTTGTTTGCTCAAAAAAAAAAAAAAAAGACACCAGGTTAACCTTTTTAAGGGATGTTAGAGCAGATTAAGTTGTGTGGACCTTTCAGTTATGATTTGACTCAATTTTGTAGTCTTTGTGAAAGGTGAGCAAGAGATAGTTGTGGAAAGCCATTAATCCTTTGCAGCTACAACCAAATGACTTGAACAGAGTGTGTGCGTGGCACTCATTTATGACTATCAGGAAAACAAAATCAGTAAGAGGAAGGTTACTACACACCGATCTCTTTCCATACCAGAATGACTAATTGCATACACAAATAACTACATATTTTGCAGTGCTGAAATGTACTGCGACAAGTGAAAAAGGAGAGCCTTGGTCCTGCAGGACGTGGGTAAATGATGCATTGCGGGTGCAGGGTCCTGTTGAAGGGATTACAGGACATGAAACGTTAATTATCATGTAGCATCCAGAAGTTATATGTTTACAAAGACATATCAAAAATGTCACATTGTAACCAGAGGTGAAAATCTTTGGACAATTAAACTGCAAAAATAACAATTAACACATTTCACACAATTCTGAGACATGTCTAGAAGGAAGAGTGGAACATTATCAGAATGCTGATAAGAAAGTAGTGCACTAATGAATTATTGCAAGAGAAGCCAGATGTTGGAGATCAGCATGACTTCCAGGTTATTAAAGCCATCCTATCTTTGGGCAGTGTCAGATGGGCGTTTTAGAATGTCATGAGCTTAACCAGGTAATCACATTTGAAAACGTGTCTATGATTAGTGTAACATGACAGTAAATTACATTACAGTTGCTTAGTTAGAAAATGACCGCAATTGGAAGCACCCATCAGACAATGCCCAAAAGGTAAAATGAATTTCACACGCAAAACTTGAGGGACATCTATCTGCCATAAAATAAGCAAATACTATACAGTAGCCCTGAGAAAAGCAAAACATATGTGCTACAACTTGTAACAAACATAAACAATATAATATTAAAGACATCATGAGTAAAATATCTGTTTTAAAGGTCAGGTTTTGCATTTGCTGAACTTGCATATGTTTTATTCCATTATTGCAGCTGACAAGCACCTTCCTCCTTTGTGAGCCCACAATATCTATCAAAATTGCTGATAAGTCACAGGCCTCCCAGTGCTGTTAAACCACAGGCTGAGGAAGAACAGAAGCCAAGTAGTACATGGGGAAGTGCATAGGGAACAAAAGCATAGTGGGAGGGTGAGTGAAAAGGGATATATACAGGTTAGATTTTCAGTAGAATTGTAGGATGTTATACAACCAATGCAAATCAGAGAATGTTTTTATGGGTGTTTGAATAAAAAACCTTGAGGAAAGCAACACTACATAAGGGAGCAAAACAAAAGTCATCCTATTGTGTTTTTCATAAGTTAACCAAATGCTGTATTAAAATTGAAGCAGTTGAAGCCCTGGAAGATGTATTCATATTGTGAAGCCGTTCATAAAATAGGATAGTATGAGACATGAAAAGGTCTGTTAGGGTGGGAAAAGTAGAGCAAGATCCCAAATATAGACCAGCCAATCACATCACTCAAGAAACAGAATGCAGCAACGATCATTCCTCACTACACTGTTGACCAAGCTACAAGTGGTCATCTCGCTGTCACGTACACAAAGCACAATAATAAACTCACAGAGACAAAAGTAAAATGTAATGTGTGTGTGTGTGTGTGTGTGTGTGTGTGTGTCACACATACATTAATATAAATATATATACATACATATATATATATATATATATATATATATATATATATATATATATATATATATAAAATTTTACATTGCACTTGAGAATACTAGGTACCTTCTTAGGTTGCACACCATAACATGATAAACAAGATTATTATAGTACTGCGAGTGATTAAACTCATTACATGTATATCAAACCAATTAAAAAAATAAAAAAATATGCTAAACGATTTGGTACCATAGCAACAGAATTTTATGTCAGAAATTGAGATACAAGTCCGCCTCATCTACCCTTTCTGTGTTTTTTTTTTAACTTTTATCTATTTATTTTTGACAGGTGTGGAACCTTTTTGTTTTGTTGTTTTATGGGGTGGTGGGTTGTTTGTTTATATTCAGATTTTTGGAGAATTAACATTTACAAACTATGTCCAAACACGCTTTAGGAGATTCTTGAAAATAGATGGACATTTTAAAGTTAAGATTTGGGCTTACGCTTGTGCAAAGTGTACCTGTTTATAATAGTGTCATGCTTGACAAAATATGACAAATTACTGCATACAGATGCACTTCTCTCCACTTGAGCAAAAATAATTACTTACCGAACCTAAATAATGGCTTACCTTGACGAAACTGATCAACTGAGGTTTGCAAACTGGGACAGGCTAAGGAAGTTAATCAGTCACGCAGCAATGGGGGCCATACCTAAATTGTAATCTAGTTTACACTCTGGATATCCCTGACAAACAGGGAGAAAAAGCAGAAACAAGCAGTGTATACAGCAAGGTAAATAATAGAGCATAAGGTTGCTTAAGTTATGTGGGCGATTGATACTTAATTCTTACTACAGTGGAGCCATTAAGACACAGAAGTGTAATCTTCATGGAATATTCACCTGGACGGCACTACAGAGGTATATGGTAACATGCCCCAAGCACAGAAAATGGGAGTTTCATACCCTTTAAACAGACAAATACTAATCCTAAAAAATAAACTGGTAAACACATTTTAACTAGCAAAGCATACACCAAAATCTATTCTAATTGAAGATTAATTGTAATGCGTGTCCTCTAATTTCCCCACAGGTAGATCTCAGCAGCAATTAAACTCCAGTCTCCAGGTGCAGGCACCATAGCCAAAGTCTAAAGAGGATTCCATTCCCTTGCGATAGACCTTTTATTTAATAAGCTAAAGAAAGAAATTAATTTACAGAACAATATTAACTGCCTGGGCACCAGTACCCGTGAAAGATGAACGGTGCATTAGCAGCACAGTAGGCTACCTCTATGATTACTATTTTATCATTAATCAATAAAATTCACCTGGAGACTGCCAGAGGAGCCTCGGCAGCCATTTGTAACCATAGTGTTGAAGAATATACAACAGCAGAGACGCTAACAATGAGCGCGAGGCAAGGACACGATACGTGACAGTGCGTCCTCAGAAATTCAGCCATTCAGAAACACACATGGAATTCCCTATATCACTTGCCTTCATACTTCAGTCATATGTTCTTAGGTCATCAATAGTTACTCTAAGTTCACACAAATATTTTGGCACCGACCTTTAACAATTACATATTGGTCTAGTAGCCGATTCAATATACACTACAAATAAATATATATTAAATGTCATTTCCAGGAGTTTTTGCCCCCATTTAGTTATCGAAACAGCCCTTCTTCACTTAACATATTAACAGCCCAGCGAACTAATGTGTGATAATCTATTTAAATGTGTTGTATAAAAAACATGAAACTGATGGACACCGTTTATTTTAACTAGACAGATAAATGTTGGTTCAATTTTATTTCTTCTCCAGTGTCCTTACTAAATCATAGGGAAAGCTTTTCAAAGATGAAACCCAAGAGAGACACTTGCAAGCTCTAAAAGCATTCAAGTTAACAAAATGAAAAGGGAGAAACATACTAGGAGAAAAAATGAAATGCAAATATAAAACACAGATTTTATTGCTAACTTATGGGAAAGAACAGTCAAACATTTAATTTTAAAAAGTTCATTTAAAAATGAAAACACCATGATTTTTTATTTTGTGTGTGAACTTCGTACTTAGATAGGGATCATCGGGTCATATATTATACAGAGGCTATAGAAATATTCCCCATCTTTGGCATGTTTCTTATCTTATTGTCTTACATCACAGAATAAAAACGGTTTTTCTTTCAGGAATTCTTACCACTTAACATCAAAATTATGCAATGTAAAACAACATTAAAAGCTTTTTCTTCATTACAAATATAAATCTGACAGTAATTACATAAATATTCACTCCATTTGCTATCAGTTTTCAAGGGTTCATATAATTGTTTAGCATTACCAAACAAGAGCTTCATCATGATGACCAAACCCACAATTTAATGCAGATTGAAGAAAAGGTTATCAAAAAGTACCAATACATGGAGAAGACTATAAGATGATTTCGAAGATATTTAATATATACACTATCAAGACTGTCACATAGTAATTGAGAGAACATGGCACAACTGTGAATGTATCTGTAAATGCTTAGGCAGTCTTTGAAAAAGGTGCACACGTGATTGTGCTGGTGCCCGTTCCTGCACAGGCTACAGGGACTATGCCTCCTGAGTGATAGACACAGTGCACCTGTAATAAATGTGCATATATATTTTGTTAATAATTAAAAAGAAGGGGGGGGGGGGGGGGACAAGCAAAAAAATAATAAAAGCTTTCTCTTGTTATTGATTGGGCATCAGGAAGCCTCTGGTAGTATTGTGCAGCTGCTCCAGGTCTCAGAGGCTCCCTCATCACTTGTGGTCCATTCTCAATCCGGTTGGTCCCAACAGTGATGGGCAGGGCCGTGAGCATCCACATAAGCTCCAGTACCTGTATTTGGGCTGCTTCAATCCAGTTCCCCACATAGGAGCAGTGGGCCCCAGTGGCAGTTGTGGGACTGCTGCTCAGAGACCTAGGCCCTGTCCTCCCAGAACCATAGCAGTCTTGGATTGGACACACAACCTCAGGTACTCAAGTCCTTTACATCTCCTGTCTAATCATTTAGACAGGAGATGTAAAGATTACATCTTCCAGCCCAGATATAGCAGTGAAGGGTAGAGAGGGGCTGAGCCCTGCCTTTGCCAGTCAATGCTTGGAAAGGGGAGAAAAACACACCCCTGCCACTATGGGCTGATTCAATTTGGATAAGGGTGGCACAATGTGTTTCTGGAATCTGCCCCTAAGTAATGTTAAAAGTGTACACTAGGACTAGGTGGATCCACTGCAAAGATAAGAGAATCAACATGAACTAGTTAAAGGGACGGGGCTGGATTACTCGCATAAAAAAAAAAAAAAAACACACATAAAAAGAGTGCCAGAAAGCATGTGGGAAACCCTCATATGAAAGAGGGTTAGATTTTATGATTTAAAGAGGTGTTGGCAAGAATTTATGAAGAAATCAAATTCTAATTCCATGAAAATAAAGTTTAAAAATGTCAAGGGTGAATACTCTTAATAGCCACTGCATACATATTTGTTAATATTCACTATCAAAAGGCACGAGAAGAAGTCAACAGTATGTTCAATACGCACTGTATTACTTAAAAAGTATAAAGCTATCTGACAGCATAAATATATTCCCCAAAACTTAAGTCACATGACAGTGAGATATGAACAAACAATAAGAAAAGGCTATGCCTGCTAGCCTTTAAATGGTTTTGAAATACAGTGCCAGATGTCTGACCTTTGGCAAATCTCTTTACCTTGCTTTACAATACACTTGACTTCTTAGAAACAAACATGCCCAAATTTCATTGAACTACCACTGCATATTAATACATATTTTTCATAAGACAACAAAATGCTCTGTAGCGGTGTACAGTATAATACATACTGATCACAATACAGGAATATAACTTGAGATATAAGTGATCTCTATAGCAATAAGAGTATACTCTTATCTCAGGACTACTGTAGTCTTACAGAGGTTATGGCTTGTGCTGTTGCACCTTATCCCCAGTTAATAAGAATTAATGTGTTATTGTGGCAATAAAAAGATGTGTGCTGTTATAAGCAAGAAATTGGTTTCAGAATAACTATCTTTATTCGGTTCTTTAGAAATGTAACGACAAGGGCGCACTTAAGAGGGGCTTCCAGTTAACGAGAGACCCAACCCCTCTGTTTTTCAATCATGGAACCTCCAAGTTAGAATGTACATTAACTGAACTATAGCACATTCTCTGCAGCCTAGGAAACATTTCCATGAGCATCTGGCTATGTTTTACATTGGCCTCAACAAAATGGCCACCATCACTTGTCTATAATGTATTATTTTTTTTCCAGTTTTTGATCTAGTGCTCTAGTGCTTGTCTGACATAAAAAAAATACAGAAAGTAAATGACCTGTTCTCATCTACAGTCTCCTTATGTGCAGCACTAACTAGAACACTAATTTTAATAGCTTTTAATTGCATGCGAAAGGAAATAGTTTTGTACAGTAGTTTTAATTTGAATAGATGATCAGATTTATACAAAGCTGTGTTTACATTAATGTATAGACTACTTTATGCCTTGTTCTTTATTTAACATTTTCCTATATTTATGTACATTTTACTGTTCTCATTCTAGTTTCCAAATCAGATTCCAACACTAATGCCTAATTTCTGTTTTCTATGTAATTCTGAATTATTTTGTTATGCTGTATGCATGGACTCTGCACATTACCATTTCTGTCATGTTCATGCTAAATATATGGACACTGCACAGTACTACTTCTTTATGTAATTTTCAGCATTTGACATGTGGGTTCCATGCTTTATATTTGCCCTGGGCTCCTCTTACTATAAAATAGTCTTTGGTTCTACCACTTAAGGACATATGCAATGAAGGGCGAACATCGCGGATGCACATTTTTTCTTTGTTCATACGGTTCCGCTACATTGTGGATTTTTCTTTGCAACCCTATGAGATGCAAATGGAAATCCAATGTTGCGGTAACAGAGTGCCTTTGGGTAAGTTCCTGAGGCACTTCATGCTTAACTGAATATGCCATTTAAAATTACACCCCACAGATTGGTCAGAGCAAGAAACAGCTCTGGCTTAACACTCCACAGAGCACTAGACAAGATACTGCTATGGGTTAGGGTCATCTGGGCCCCTGGTCAAAAACTCAAAGTTTCTGGTAAAATTCCCTAAATATTTAGTAAAAAACGCCAGGGCACATACATAAAATTATAAATATAATATGAAAGCTGACAATCTAACACCCCTGTTATTTTGTTTGTGCTTTCAAGCTACATTTTGTTGAATAACTGGTGTGGTGTTACCCGGTACAGTACCACCTGCACCACTGCCTGTCTTGACACTTAACAAGTTGATTAGTTTATAATAGAATATATTCATAGGTTTCCTTTGTGGCAAGTAGTATGGAAATATTCACAGAACACATATACTACCTTATTCTTTCCTAGCACAAAAAAAATTGAATTTATACCATACTTGTGATAATCCTTTCCTGTGTGGACTTAACCAGACTTCATATTTATAGTAAAACATTTGCACTACAAAATGTATATGTTGTCCGCTTATTGCAGCAAGTTTGGGGCTTGATTTTTGGCTGGCTGTTCAACACACAGACAATAAAGGACAAGGCGATCAACCATGACTAGCTGAATAAATTAAAGGTTTCCAAGTCGGCAACAATCACGGATGTACCATCTGGTCAACCAATACTAGAAAACAGTTTTCTTGCTGCAAATCTAATAGCAAGTTACTCGTCCCCAACACCAGTCAAACATGTTTTAGATCTTGAAATATTGAGAGAGGGGGAGAGTTTAAGTAACAGGAGTAATCCTTAAATTAACATTTTACTGTACATTAGTACAATGCATTTTAGTAACCGTATGGCACACTGCAATTCAGTATGGTCATTTTTTATTTTTTTTCATATATGCACTATACTGTAGATACCTGCTGGGATTTCTAAGTGCAACAGAGGGGATGGAGATGTATTATAAGGCTAGAACTAAAGATTCAAGGCCTGAATCTGTCCAAGTGGGCCACCAGTCAGTCAGCTTAGTTCTAATAACATAAGACTGGTTGTTTGAAAAGACTCTCTCCCAGAAGGAAATTATAGGCAAACTACAGTGAATGTCATCATCATCATTTATATAGCACCACTAATTCCAGAGCACTGTACAGAGAACGCACTCACATTACTCCCTGGCCCAATAGAGCTTACAATCTAAATTCCCTAACACACACACACACACACACACACACACACACACACACACACACTAGAGTCAATTCTGATAGCAGCCAATTAACCTACCAGTATGTTTTTGGACTGTGGGAGGAAACCGGAGCACCCGGAGGAAACCCGCACAAATACGGGGAGAACATACAAACTCCACACAGATAAGGCCATGGTCGGGAATCGAACTCATGACCTCAGTGCTGTAAGGCACAAGTGCTAACCACTAAGCCACCGTGCTGTCATCACACAAACGGTGCAAATGGCAAATGTTACCAAGACACCAATTGCACCTGTGTGGTCTCAAATGAGAAGAAAAAAATATTGTGTCTTCTGTGATAAAACTACTTGCAGAATGTGGAATACTCAGGGAGTTCATCACCTTTGCTGATGTGTTTCCAACACACAAACCAGGTGTGCTGTAATCCACCTAATAACCACTGCTTCCGTAACACACAAAAATTAAGTGCATAAAGTGGTATATAGCAACTATACAGTTTCCATAAAAATGCTAAAATAGTAGGGGCAGCACGGTGGCTAAGTGGTTAGCACTTCTGCCTCACACCGCTGGGGTCATGAGTTCAATTCCCGACCATGGTCTTATCTGTGTGGAGTTTGTATGTTCTCCCTGTGTTTGTGTGGGTTTCCTCTAGGTGCTCCGGTTTCCTCCCACACTCCAAAAACATACTGGTAGGTTAATTGGCTGCTATCAAAATCGACCCTAGTCTCTCCCTCTCTGTCTGTCTGTTTGTGTGTGTATGTTAGGGAATTCAGACTGTAAGCTCCAATGGGGCCGGGACTGATGTGATTGAGTTCTCTGTACACTGCTGCGGAATCAGTGGCACTATATAAATAAATGGTGATGATGATGATGATATAAAAAAAAGACAAGACTTCTTGGGGTATATTTAATAAACTACGGGTTTGAAAAAGTGGAGATGTTGCCTACAGCAACCAATCAGATTTTTAGTTATTTATTTAATACATTCTACAAAATGACAGCTAGAATCTGATTGGTTGCTATAGGCATCATATCCACTTTTTCAAACCCGCAATTTAGTAACTATACCCCCTTGACAATTAAATATGTTCCGTCACTAAGACTGTAGAAGTTAGTCGTATCACCATAATATTAGTCATAGCTCAGTGTTTTACTAGTCTATCATGTAGAGGTTTTTATTAATCCCATGAATATACCTCCATTTAAATTAATTTTGTCTTTCTACATTTCTATCGACTTCAGTCTTCAATAACAGCATTTCCTTGTCAACAACCATCACAATAAGCTAATGCAAATGCAAGCATTATCTATGGTAAAGTGCAAGTGTGCTTATAACCACACAAGACTGAGGTACTAACTGCCATAAATATAGGAAACTATGATAATGTTTTATGACTACAGTGATAGTGGGCAGAGTCTCACTAAAATGGGTCCCTTCACATGCATCACCTCACAGTTCTACAGGAATAACACACACATTTAGATCCCCTCCCCCGCAATCACCAAAAAGGTGTCAAATTCTGTAGTCAGGTTTTATTGCCAATTTAAATTCCTGAAATCTCAAGCATTTTAGTAACACAATGGTTGAGATAAAACCTCATTAACTCGAAAAAGAGCAAGAAAGAGTAGGCTACAGTATATAAACATCCAAGACCTGCCTCCAATAAAGCCACAAGTAAAAGGATAAACACACAGGGAAGATCAAAATGAAACATCCTGACCTAGATCAATTGGACAGTCATCTGGCTGTGACTAGTAGACCATGACCCAGTGGTTGTACTGACAATTGTCACTGTGAACCACTCATAGACCTGTATGAACTTTACAGTGGCAAAACCAGTGACCTCATGCTGCTTCAGGGGGCATTCAGGATCAATGAGCACTCACTTAGTGCTCAATGACCAAAGAAAACAAAAGAGCATGCGTGGGCAGATTGCATGGTAAGCTGCAGTTATGGGGCTGGTGTGGCTGTCAGTATTTAGGTGTGTAGTCTCTGTGCAACATAGCGGCTGCCAGTACGGTAAATCCCTGCAATATCTGGTTTGCAATATGTGGTGCATTTCTTTGCTTATATACCTTAAATTTAAAAAGTAAGCACTTATACACTGAACATCAATGAGCATGATCATTTCTAAAATTGCAATAAGAGTTGTATATTCATGTTTCTGTTTACTATATAGGCCTAGGGGCGTAAAAGTTACTTTGTATTAGTTCACACTTTTTTCTTGGTTGACTGTTTTCGTTGCACATATTTCTGTTCAACTGCATGTAGCATGTGTCATTTTATCAGCACAATATAAGCAGATAGTAGACAATTAATGAATGTGCACTGCATTTATTCTGTCTAGCCTAGGGCAACACTAACTATAGATATGACCCTGCTGAAATAAATCTAAGTCTATGCATGTCATCTCTGTCTATTACTACATGATCACAAAGTTGCTCTTCTTATGGATCTCAGAGTGTGATTAGTAACAAATTTCAAGCAAGAAGTGAAAAGACAAGTGCAAAGTGACAACACTAAGAAAATACACAAAATATGCCAATATCACATTATTAACATCTATAACATCTCATACATTTCTTTAAACAGTGAAATGCCCACAACTAAGCCATCTTTACTATGGTGAGAAAAGCATGGTAAACCTTCACAAGCATAGGAACAAAATGGCATAGTATTCTTTCTGGTCAAATTAGGTTGTATGTGCCCTTTTAAAATTGACACCACGATCACAAGTGGTACAATAAGAATACACAAAATCAGCAATTTCAGGAGCTATTTAGCTGCCTCTCACCAACAAGTAATGAGGCTACTTGGAACATAAAGGCATCAAATTTACTGCATCAAAATAGAAGTTTGCATTAGGTCGTTTCCCACTTACATCAAAATACATACCTTTACCAGTCTTTTTTTTTTTTTTTTAAACACTAACATGTAAAGTGGTATGGGAACGGAACCAAGTCGTTCCAATGACCCCATAACTACTAAGTATTTCTAGTTGTGGTCAGGAGCCTGCGCCATTTTTCCAATACTACCTGCTACGTTTACTTGCATTCACCAGAAGTCTAAGCATTGGAATCAATAGTGTCAATCCATTGATTTCTCCTACCCACCCACAACTACAAATGCTTGTTAAGGACTGTATGTCAAGCAGGATTGTGTTTGACATGTAATGCGACTTCCATTTATTGCAACACCTGTGGGTAATCTGCCTAAGGCAGCATCTTAAATTATACATTTTATATGTATTAGCAAACCTAAAAAGCAGTAAAACTTCCAATTGTGATTACAATTGCAAAATGTATACTCATTACCAAACATTTACTATTATACCAATCAAAATTTATGGCGAATGGACAATTACAAGAATGACATCCGCAACTACAAATAGCAAAAAAACAGGTATACGGCCATTACGTCCAGAAGGCCGTAACATTTTCTTCTATTATTTTTCTTACATCCAGGAGCATGGAAAATGAATCGGATCTCAATTTCCACCCTCATAACTGGTGTTTTCTTAACAGGCTCAAGCATTTTCTTGTAGAATTCCATTTAATTGAATGGAGACACATTTCAGAGGGTTTCTGAAGTGTCAAATCACTTCTAATACATCTGGAGAAAACAAAATCCTTCTTCTGGAAGCAACCTAAAGTAATACAAGTCTCACAACTAATGGATCATACCCTACAGTCACAATCCAAATAATAACGTCACATATGCATATTTTCTTCTTATTGGTGGGCCTGTGATATTTAGGCCCAGTTTCATTAAGTAGTCTATTAGCAAACAGAAGGGCAGTAATTTTTTGTTCTAGTTAGAGGTGCCAATATTAGCTCCGATTCAAAATCTACTAATAATTCTAATAAAATTACCTGTGTAAATGTACCTGTGTTCTTTATGATCACCTTAAAGTTAAACATACATTTTGTATTCCATCAATAAAAATGTAATTTCAACAAGTAGCAAATATTTTACACAATGTTCAAATATTACGGCAATATATAGACACACATATATCCATATGTATACATAGACCACAGCTACCCATAATTATAAATTAAACTGGTGAGTAGCTGTACTGTAGGCAGACTGGTGAATGGCAATACTAGGACACATCACTGTTTACAACAACTAGAACAGGCATCTCTATCCCCATCTTCCCATTTTACCTTGGCTCAGGTAGTATGATCTTTTTACTAGCCCTGGCTGCCGGGGTGGATTTGCTCTTCTCCATTGCCATAAGATAGCTGACGTCCGCCAGCACGGCTTCTAGGTCCGCCATGTTTGCGTAGTTCACACAATCAACAAAACCAGCTGGGAGAAAGGTCTCACAACAAAAGAGGAAATAGCACCACTGCTTGCAAACAGCAGCGCAGGATTTAAAAAAAAAAAAAAAAAAAGAACCCTGCACTAAAAATAAATATGAAAAAGAACAAATCTTCCAATTATATATACATATATAACACACTGCAACTCTGCCTGGGGAAGTCACAGTTTTCAGGTTAACTGGTTCACAATGTAGAACGCAGATTTAGTGAACTATTATGTGCAGTACATTTTATTGTGATTCCAGGCAAAGTGCATTATACATACACAATGCACATGAAATAAAATGCTTTGCTAAACTGTGCCTTTGATTTGCTGGAGAGAAAAAAAACGTTTGACATAAAAATGCACTAATAATCAGGACAAATCTGATAATTCCCAGTGAGTGTTACTGAATGGGAGAAAACTCCGGCCTGGACAGTCACCAGCAGCAACCAAAACTCATCATTTTTCAATTAACTGATTCATTGTGAATTTTGACCACCTTATATTTTCCATTTCAGTCTCAATAATATGTGCAAGATTTGTTCCTGCAATGGAGGCTTTTCAAGAATAGAAAACCATCATTGAGAGTCATCATAGGCACCCAAAAATTTCAGTATTTTTTTTTTTTTTTTTTAAATAGATTGTTATTGCCTATTATTCCATCCCAGTCTGTGCAGAATAGGCAGCTGCACCCTAGGCTGCTGTAGCAGTGGGCATGTTACTGTATCGCTTGAAGAGAAATCAGGCGGTTTTGCCTACAAGATGCCTCTCAATTCCTCTCCCCAACATGTTGCAGATCTCATGGTACAGACACATCCAGGCTCGCTGGGTTACTCCGATTTAGCAGTGATTGTCCTAAATAATTCACTGATCTCGCTTCCAGTAAGTAGATAAGTGTATACATACATATATTATATGAAAAGGGAAATAAAATGTGACTGCAGGAAACCAGGCGATGTTTCTGCAGCAATGGCAGTCACTACAATGTGCTTCTCCTTTTCTAGCAACCTTCACATAAAATCATTGTTGGACGCAGGGTGAATACAGGAGAGCAGCAGCAGCAGAGCAGGTTATTCTGATGGGAGAGAGAACCATAAATACATTAAAATAAAAAATACAGCAACAATGTAAAGAAAATCCTTTGCACTGAGCCCAGTAAACTCAATATCCGTTTCCCTCTGCAGTGCTGGGTAACAGCTGTTTTGACGGTCGTAGCGAAATATCCAGCAGGTCCACAAGGCAATCGGGGTCTCCAAAATGCCCCTTTGTTTTAGGGTAATGTGTGTGTTTTCCTCTGATGTGCAAAATCTTCCTTTTCTCCTGTGCTGACAGCCTCCTGCTTCTGTGCAAAGCTGTATTACCATTAGCGAGAGGAGCCGTGATGTATGTTACTTCCTCTCCTGTGTGTGATAGCAGAGCCAGTCACTGCTAACGTCTGGCACTGGATCATCTCAGCGTGCCGGATCCGGAGCCCACACTGTAAGCTACTTACACTGCAAATAGAGACAGTAACACACAGGTAGGCCTAGTGGTTGCCATTTGCTTACATTTGTTAAACAAAAGCACTAAACGGCCAAGTCAAATATATCTGTGTTATTTCTAAAGGCTAACTGTTGCCACTGAGAAAAATACAAAACGAGTCTGTTAATATATTTTTACCATTATGAATATTTACAATTAAAATATTGGTTTTTTTATCTAATGTAAAAAGACATTTGTGCACATGCTAGTTGCTTATTTGCATGTTTTTTATTTTTTTTTTATTATACAGGTTTCACACCGAGTTACATAACAGACCTCACTTTAACTATTAGACAATCTTTTTTCTATCAACACTGCTAGCACCAGCATTTGAATGGCATTTCTTGCCAGAGCAATTGTTCTTATTTTGTGTGGTCAGTTCATACATGCAGTTTTCCTGTGTTTAGTTAACTGGACAGTGAATACACCGCCTTCCTAAAAACAAACATGTAGAGGATAGTGCTGCATTTAGTATAACTGAGCACATGGTGTAACAATGAATGACGCCATTTTATTTCTTGCATCCAATAATCTTTCCAGATCTAATATCCAAATATGCCTAAACCTTCAAGCCTGGCAGTGGTTTAGACCTATAAGTCCAGATCTATGGTTTTATGCTATTTCAGTATTACAGGAAACATTTATATATTAAAAAAATAAAATAAAAATTACAACATATAGGGGTCAATTTTGGCAATATAC
The DNA here is from genome assembly GCF_038048845.1 of Mixophyes fleayi. Lineage (NCBI taxonomy): Eukaryota > Metazoa > Chordata > Amphibia > Anura > Limnodynastidae > Mixophyes > Mixophyes fleayi. The sequence continues at coordinate 326,323,146 of NC_134402.1, read as the reverse complement.
AGAGCTAGATTTCTATTTTATGTCCAGGAAAAAACTATAGCCTCTGAAAAACAGGAAAATATATATAATACCTGGCGCTGATAAATAACTACCCCCTCTATACAATGGCTCTATACGCTGCTGTACTGGGATAGTGTCACTCTCCTAAAAAATAGTAACCACAAAGAATAGATAGTAACAGCGCAGAAAAGAGGCACGTATGAGGTGGAATATTAAGCAAGGGATATCTAGGTGGAGAAATTATATGGATACCAAATCCACAACGATTGCAAAAATATTAAATATTCAATATTTAATCCATATAACCACAAAATAAAAAATAAATAAAAATAATTTTGCCATACACAAAAAATAATAATAAACAAACATAAAATAAACACCATTCAATATGGGAAATCAGAATCTGGTATGACGGACCTAATAAAATAAATTAAAATATCCCTTGCTTAATATTCCACCTCATACGTGCCTCCTTGTAGCCTCTGAAAAACAGGCAAAATATTTTTTTTAAAAAAAGTACATAATTTTCCCATGCCTACTTTACCACACTTATGGGCTTATTCATGAACCTTTGAAGAGGCTCATATCACAGTAAAACCCCAAAAACTGCAGTTTTGGGGGGATTGCAGCGTTTTAAAGTAACAAGGCTATTTATAATTGGAGGATCGCAGCAGATATCTCCAAATATTTGCTGTGGTTCCAGCATCCTCAGTCGCAAATGCAATCCCCATAAGTGTCTAGGAGGACTGCGGAAATAACCTATTTGTCAATCGCCGAAATACAGAGATTGACCCCGGCAGCCAACGCCATCTGAAGATGGTGTCAGATGGTCTATCCTATGGGGAAATCATCGCAGGAGAGGAATCTTAAAATCCCTCCCCAAGAGGCTTCGTGCTCCTCCCCAACGCAAATCTGCAAAGGCCATTAGAGTCACTTTACTAGATTGCGATCATATTACTCTAAACTAGTCGCCAGGACCGGCTCCTATTGGAGCCACTGTCCAGGCTAAAGAATTGAAATAGATACCTAATCATCATTTCTTATCGCAATGATAAGGAATGAATTAAACAAAAAAAATGTGAGGGGTCATAAATAGACCCCTTATTCCAATTCCAGAAAAGTATTCTAAAATGTACTACCTCAATACACAGAATTTATTGCAATGTATATGCTGCTTTCAAAAGAAAAAAGGCAGCGTGTTACAGTACATCACTTCCTGTCTGCCTGAAAACAGTGCGACAGATGTAGCTGGTTTCAGAAGAGGCCGTCAGTTACCATAGAGTACCTACAGAAATATAGAGATCATCCTCATTTATTTGTAAGGCGCCACAAAACTCTGCAGCCCGCATTGTAAATATAACAAACCATACAAAAAAACAATCCATGCATCAAAGCAGAACAAATACATATGGTGTTGACAAAGAAGGTGCAGACATGAGACAGCGTAGAGATTATTCTCACCAATCACAAAGCACCACCAGCAGTGTGCATTCACCTTAAAATAGGCATATATTGTTGGGGGAGCGCATTACTGTAGGACCATTTTATTTAGAAATTATAAACAATTCAAATATGCAGATTTAAAAAAAAAAAAATCAACAAAAGCAGTAACTAGTGGTTAGTTCATATTATAGTATCCAGATGTGGTGTTGCTTAGAACGGTCTCTTTCAAGCCCACCCCGTAAAAGTCCAGGTTTTAAAAAGGACCGTGCTTAAAACATAGGTTGAAGGAGAATGGTAGAGGCACTAAGGAAGTCACATCTACTCAAGCAGTCATCCTTGCAAATTGGACATGGGGGGGTTACTTGAGAAAACACTGCCCAAGAACAAAAGTGGCCGGCATCTAATTTTAAACACAACACAATATTGGACCTGACAGCTCTTCATATAGCCAATATCCCTACCTCTGGTTTATGTCAAATAGCATCATAACCAACTGTATTTTCCACCGGTCCATGAGATGTTAATCAGGACTGGCATTTGTTTTGGGCCCACACACACTGACTTTGTGGTGCAGTTGTAGCCCATGCTGCAAAGCTGACCATAGAAGCTGACGGCCAATGTCCATGACGTCTGAAAGGCTGGTGTATAATTACCTGGGTGGGTGCAGAGGTTAAAATGTGTAAACATTGCAGTATGCAAACATTAGCAAGATGTGTCCTCCTGTAGTAGAAGCTTCTGTAGTAGCTGGTAAGACACAAATTGATTGATCACTTACAATGCACCCATCATAGAGTAAGCACAGACATTTTCAGGGCTGAATCAATATTTATGAGATAGTAGTCTATCAAGTCAAAAAACAAAAAATGGCTACCACCACAGGTAATGGGTGTATTTCAAGTATGTAAAGAACTTTTCAAACAAAAAAAGATTATAAACTCAATATTATAGCCTGGGAAATCATAACATTTACATTTGCATATTTCCATTATTATTTTAATGCAAGATTAAATGTTGTATGATAATGCTACAGCCTTGTAATAATGCGATCAGTTTCCTGATAAAAATGTATATTTGCACACAATTCATTATATATAAAATTACTAAGAACAGTAGATACATAAAACGGCACATATCCCAGCAGATCATAACATCGATCACTGGAAATTCCTATCCCAACCTCTTGTAGTAAACACAAGATCTCCCTTGTGATTAACCTTGACTTCAGCAACAGGCTTCTTAATGACTCTACTGTCCAAACCATTCCATCACCATTATAAAGCCAACATCACCAGTTATGCCACCCACTTTCCATGTTTTAGAGCCGACAAAACCTTCTAAGAATTATGGCTTAAAATAAAGAAGTCAAAAGGTATTAAAGTTAGTATAATTATATTGTATATAATTGATTCCAACATTAAAAAGGTACCTGCAATACAATTCTCCCAGAAGATGTGTCAGGTTAAGTTAATTTTTCCTTAAAAACTGCAAAGTGTATTTGGACATTTAAACAGCACTGGCAATTAAATAAATAAGCAATTTCTAGCAGATAAAAGTAGAAAGCTGCAAACATGTAAATTCACAAGTTCAATTCACAAGAAACACTTTTTGTAATCACTAAAGTGAGTGGAGCATGTAAGAGTGATCTTTTTACCATTTTCACCATGCGATCTGCCGCCGAGTAATATTTTATATGGGAAGTTTCCAAAGATGGAATTCTGGGTGTAAACCTACAATTCTTTTATAAACTGACGAACTTGGTTGACTATCTTGACAGAATTACCTACCAGAATGGAAGAGGTGTGTTAAATGAACCAATCAGGAATATTGGGACTCAAGTAAAATTCTGCACGAGTTTTAAATCAGTGGCAGACTATTATTTTTTTGATATTCACATGAAACCAAGGGATCTTGAATCGCCATCTTATTGCATAATCTATGTTGTTGATATAAAAAATGGTCTAGAAAAACTACTTCAACAGAGTAGTTAAAATGCCAGCAAGAGATTAGGACAACAACCTTATTGCACAGCAAACGTTTATTGCTATCATAATTTATTAATACCTTGATAACCTTTTCCACAGTGTTGCATAAAAACAGGTTTACCTGAATGTCAGATACAAAGACATACCAATACTAAGAGCTAACGAGGATCCTGCTCCTGAGAGAATCCAATTGTTAGGCAAAGCCCTGGAGAAAACTGAAAAGCGCACATGGGAAATAATAATATAGTACTGAAACATTACTTATGTGGAAAGTGTAGAGGTTGAGGTAACGTTTGTTGACAAACATCTAAAATAAATTCCGTTTCCACCTCATCCCGTGTCTCCAGGAGCATAGAAAAATGTATAGTATTCATTTCCCATGCCTATACCCGACATTATTTTAAAACAAATTATATAAATAATCCTTATATAGGTTTAAACATTTAGTTTTGTTAAATCCTAGTGAAGTGAACAGAGGGGTCTTTCAAGAGCATATATGAGGCATCAAAGTGCACCACAAATGCTCCGAAAAGCCCAGCACATCCATTTAAACGGTATAAACAATCAGTCAGGCAGTCGGCCTATAAGTGGGAATCTGACCACCCTTTATGATGACATAATAAGGATACATCTGGCTTCTAAAGCCTCGTTCCTAGACTACTCTATTGGTCCTTACCAACTGTGTAATAGGAATCCTTTGTCTGTTATAGGTTCAAGTGCTGTATCCTTGCTATATTCTGTGTAACGACCTTCTTGCCTAATTACTTGACATTTAAACTTTGCCAGCCTTGACCTATGCTTTGTCCTTGATTGTTACCCCTTTCTGCCTGTCATGAGCTTGTACTGATATCAGTTCTAATACCCAACTATGATTTAGTATTAGACCTTTCTTAATATAATTTGTTATTTTCTACCATCATTGAAATGCTGCCTGCCCCTGTAATATCTGACCATGCCTCCTTCCCTGTCACTGGAGTATACGCTGAGTGGTAAACACCAAAGTCCTGGGTGTAAGAGTACCAAAGATCATATTCAGAATAAGGGATAATGGGCTGCTTTAGGTGAGGTGCACATGCAGAAAGGGTTCTGAGCAGGCTGGTGTTACACCTGCAGGCTAGTTTCAACCGCAGTTGCATTTTAAATGAGGCTCAAGGGATTCCAAACAAATTCTGGTTGGAACTCCTAAAATTATTATCGCTTACTTGTAAAGCGCCACAAGGTTTCCGCAGCGCCGTACATGGTATGAACAGTAGACTATACAGGGTAAAACAGTACAGAACAATAAACACAAAGTACAAAAAAAATGCAACATTCTGGTAAAATTGGGTTGTACTTTGCAGATGATTTATTGGGCTTCATCACAAACATACAACAGTCACTCTATAAAGGCAAATATCCCACAAGTCGAACATAGAAATTATTGCCTCCCCCACTCCCCTTCCAAAGTCTTCTCTCCCTCAAGTGTTCTGCCTGGGTGTCAACATTGACTCTTTCCCCTCTCCACCCCCCTCCCCATATTCAGTCCTTCTCACTAATCCTGCAGCTTTCACCTTCTTAATATCTCCAGAATCAGGCCCATTCTCACCCCAACTAAAACCCTCATCCACTTCTCTCTGGCTTCCCTTACACCCATCTCTTCTACCTTCAATCCATCCTTAGCACTGCTGCCCACCTCATTTTCCTCTCTTGCCGCTCTACCACCCCACTCTGCCAGTCGATATATTGGCTCCCTGCACCGATCAGCATCCAGTTCAAACTCCTCACCAAAAAAGATCTCAACCACTCCTCTCCACCCTACGTCTCCAGCCTCATTTCTACGCACTCCCTCCCACCGCTCTGCCGATGATGACCACCACCTTACCTTTCCACCTTCAGGATTTTTCCTGCGCTGCTCCCAAAACTTTATAATTAGACTATCCACCAGTCTTCAAGGCTTCAAATGTTCACTAAAAACCTCACCTCTTCATTCAAGCCTACTTGCCCTGCTCCCTAACTCTGCTATTTATGGTACCTTGTAAATAAAAGATAATAATGTGGGAGGTTGAGCAAACAATATTTGTGCTGCAGCTGCAACTAACCAACTAGAGCACCACCAATCATTTTACAAAGTTGGCTCCTATGCCCACAGGCATGGAATGCCAGTTATGCACATCAGTAATCAATGGCCAGAGAAGACCGTCATACTTGACAAAACCACAACTTACACAGACCAAGTCAATTAGAAAAAAATCTAGTACAAAGCAAAAAAAAAATGCTACAGTGTACCCTATTGTCTCCTGCCTGATTCTTAAATAATAAAGTACCATATCAGTAAGTCAACAGGTACAGCTAAAAAAAAAAAAAAAAGGTACACGTTTAAAGCAAAGACTGCATTTGCTGCTGCGTTTTTTTTTTTTTAATAAAAAGCCCTTTCTCTGGTTTTTCTTTATCTCTGAAATTAAACATATAAAGTATATGGCGAACAAAAATCAGCTTTGAAAAACTGGCACAGGTGTAGATGAAGTTTTAAAATAATAGTTCCTGTGCTTGAAAGGATATTTAAAAAAAAAAAATTTTTTTACAAAAGAGCAAAACACATCTGGCCTGACGCAGAGTTGGACATCTGCCATTTTGTGTAGCGCAAATTCTGAAAATATATATATCTGCGTGTGCAGAGATGCGCCTACTTCCGACTAGAGGCATAATTGGGGATGGAAGATGCGGTCTAAGCTGGCTATTCGGGTATCTACAGTAAAGGAGTGTTTGCGCAAATACAGCTGAGGCATACCAGCACGGAGTACCATATATGCCTGTCAGGAGCCATATTGTTTGCACATACATGCTGATGATACTGGCGGTAGTCCACACTAGCTTTTGATTGCCAGATTGCAAATTCACCTCTGAAGCCGATAGGTGCTTTCGTCTTTGATCATAAATCTATTGTAAGATTTTGTGGGTGTATTTAGAAAAATATTTTTTTCCCTACTGTCATTTGAACACAAGGAGGAGTAATATATCTGCTGTGTTATAGCTAACCCAATAGTGAATGTGTTTTTTTCACTATCAAAACAAAACATGAACAAATTTTTCTTGTGCTTATCACCTGGTTGTGGCGTATATGCAACAGGTGCACAGCTGAATGCATCTTGAGATTCCTACAATTCCGTATATGGTTGTAAATACATTATCTTTATGGCTGGTTTTATTTTAGCGTAAATAACGCCAAATATTCATCGAACTCCGCATTAGGCCCATTGTGGGTTTTTTCAAAATGATAGTGTAAGAGCTTTGACATCAAATAACACAATTTCCTTTCAATTACAGTTCCCAACACAACAAATATGAACACTATAAATATTTATCCCAATGTTATGTCCAAACTGACATTTTTGTAGTGATTCATACTTCAGATACATTACGTTCCAAAACCCCCATTTATTTGCATAGGATTTTAAAAAATATATATGCCCGAGTGCTTTCACAAAATATATTCCACACTTCTGAATGTGGCACAAGTAAAAATGTATGGCATTTTTAAAAGATATATCTTTAATCTAGAAATTGCCCTAACAAGAATAGAACCAATGACAGCAAGTCCAGGAGATGTCAACCAGACATCTGGGCAATTTTCATCTGCCAAGCACTGACTTTTTGTTTCTTGATTTAACTTGGGCTCAATTATTTAACTGATCGAAATTAAGCTTTTTATATCAATAATTTAATTTAGCCTAGGTTAATTCGGAAGGAAGTTGTTCAGTGCCAAGTTAGATAGCAGACAAGTTTAACCAGAGTAAAATGGGTCAGATTGCCATCTATGGGCATGTCAAAAATGTCACCCCTGCATTCGTCCACCATTAAATGTGTTTGAACAGATCAACTTAAATTTAAGAAATCTTTACAAAATCAAAAAAAGCATATCTGAGAAGTACTTTTAAAGTAAACAAAATTCCAGCATCAGGAAATAATAGCAGTTAGGTTGTACAATACACATGTATAGTAATCAGCAACTGAGAAGGATTTGTAAATACCTATTGGTTTATAGTAGCCAACGTACTGTGTATTCCAGATTGAAAATTAGGGTTCAAAGATCCATAGACTACTTGGCAGCAGAAAAACAGAGGGCAGAGCGTGAACACAACATGAACTATTTCTTCAATTCAGGTTCTGGACAATATTCTCATTAGACCAGTGTTCCCTAAACCCAGTCCTCAGGACCCCTCACAGTGCAGGCTTTCCAAATCACCTTGCTGGAGCACAGGTGTATTCATTACGGACTGACACATTGTAACAGATCTATAGGTGATATAATTATTTTTCTTGTCACCTGGAAAACCTGCACTGTGTGGGGTCCTGGGGACTGGGTTTGAGAATCATTTACATTAGACAAAGGGTTCAATGAAACCGTTTTCACTGCACAGGCACCATGCTGTGAAACCTGCATGTAAGAGTTCTGCATCTCTGAGAGACTTGAGATACAGGATTTTACTCAGAAATTAAAAAAATATTTTCTTGAAGTATTTTCTTTTTCACTGGGCCATACATGCAAAATTACACTCTTTATAGTACAATTGCTGACTTTATTATTGGCGGTATCCTCATAGCAGGTACTTCACAATTTTTAATTAAGAAGACAAGAGAACTTGCATTAACCCTCCAGTGACTATAAGTGGCATCTCCCTCCCCACCCTGTAATTTTACCTGGGCTCAGGTAGTATAATCTTCTTACTGGCTCTGGCTGCCGGGGTGGATTTGCTTTTCTCCATTGCCATCAGATAGCTGACATCCGCCAGCACAGCTTCTAGGTCCGCCATCCTTGAGTGGCTTAATCTGCAGATCCGCTCACGTAAATAACCGCCAAACCAGCCAAGAAATATAGGTTCACAGTGTTAGGACACCTTTTCCCCCCTTACACAGCAGCACAGTTCAAAATAAACAAAGCATCCGTAACAAACTAAAGAATAAATTAAGTTTTTCTTTCTTTTTTTTAAATTAAAAATATAATACTGCAATCCTGCCAGAGATCAGTCCCAGATATCAGTATCTCTAGTTTCACTTTAAATTGCAAATATTAGAAAAATAAAAGCAGTTGTGTGGGAGGTCTCTGCCGAGGTCAGAATAGTTCCTCTATATCACCCACACAATATAAAGAAGAAAAATTAAAATGTTTCCTGTATGGGGTCTGGATCGTGTGCTTGGGGGGGGGAAAATGAAATTGTGTTCTCAGAAGAAAGTTGGGAGCTGCAATCAAAATAACTTGAATAAAAGCCACTATAACCTTTTAAAATGAGAAATCCCAGTGTGTATTGCACAGGAGAGGAAATTCAGCTTTGAGAGTCATCTCAAGCACCCAAAAATATCAGTATTTGATTAACTGATTTATTTTAGCAATAACTTGGTTTTCCCTGTTATTCCACTTAGTCTGTGCAGAATAGGCAGCTGCACCCTAGGCTGCTGTAGCAGTGGGCATGTTACTGTATCGCTTGAAGAGAAATCAGGCGGTTTTGCCTACAAGATGCCTCTCAATTCCTCTCCCCAACATGTTGCAGATCTCATGGTACAGACACATCCAGGCTCGCTGGGTTACTCCGATTTAGCAGTGGGCGCAGTGATTGTCCTAAAACCCAGTATATTGCACTGCACAGAGATATGTGACCCACGTATTGTATCATAAACTCAATAAAACGCAGAAAACCACCATCACCGCTTACAGGAAACCAGGCGATGTTTCTGCAGCAATGGCAGTCACTACAATGTGCTTCTCCTTTTCTAGCAACCTTCACATAAAATCATTGTTGGACGCAGGGTGAATACAGGAGAGCAGCAGCAGCAGCAGAGCAGGTTATTCTGATGGGAGAGAGAACCATAAATACATTAAAATAAAAAATATAGCAACAATGTAAAGAAAATCCTTTGCACTGAGCCCAGTAAACTCAATATCCGTTTCCCTCTGCAGTGCTGGGTAACAGCTGTTTTGACGGTCGTAGCGAAATATCCAGCAGGTCCACAAGGCAATCGGGGTCTCCAAAATGCCCCTTTGTTTTAGGGTAATGTGTGTGTTTTCCTCTGATGTGCAAAATCTTCCTTTTCTCCTGTGCTGACAGCCTCCTGCTTCTGTGCAAAGCTGTATTACCATTAGCGAGAGGAGCCGTGATGTATGTTACTTCCTCTCCTGTGTGTGATAGCAGAGCCAGTCACTGCTAACGTCTGGCACTGGATCATCTCAGCGTGCCGGATCTGGAGCCCACACTGTAAGCTACTTACACTGCAAATAGAGACAGTAACACACAGGTAGGCCTAGTGGTTGCCATTTGCTTACATTTGTTAAACAAAGGCATTCAACAGCCAAGTCAAATATATCAATTATTTCGCATTACAAAAGACAGCATTTATTATTTTGAACATTTTTTTTTTAGTACTATTAACATTTACAAAACAAATAGCATATTCATCTACTGCCGATAAATGCAATTGCAATTCTGTGAAGACATATGCACATGTCTATGAAGGCATGTAATATTAAGTCAGCTTCATTGACCATTTCAAATACTATGGGGCACCTTTATCAATATTCGCAAAAAATGAAAAATAGTTTTCAATCCTTATTGCATTGATAAGGATTGATGTATTTCTCAAATTTATTAAAAAAACAACAACACAGGAACAGCAGTTCCGATAAACTGCTGTAACTGTAACAAAAAACAACTTACCACTCCATCTTCGTAATGCGATTCTGGGTGGCTTCTTCGTTCCTCCTGTCAAATCCTGTGCGCATGCGCTGATTGATAACTCGGGCATGTGCTCAGGCATCCACACAGCACTGACCTGAAGGACCTGGGTCATGCGACAGGGCTGCACATGCGCTGTAAAGCTCTGCTCTTCGGAGCAGAGCTTTACGGTGCTGAAAACCATCAGAAATGGTAATGTACGCCAGCCTGAGCTGGCGTACATTACTACAAGTGTAAAAGTTTTTACAAAACTTGGTAAATTGCGGTACATAGCAGTCCCCATAGACATCTATGGGGACTGCTATGTATTTCGAAAAAAAAATTCAAAGCAGCAGATATCTATGATATCTGCTGCGATGCACCAATAATAAATTTGAACAGTACTTAAATCTGCGGCAATCCGTTTTCGGGGGATTTACAGCAAAAAAATTATTGATAAATAGGCTCCTATGGGTTCTATTTGACAAGCGTTGAATAGTCAAAATGCTGGTATAAATGCAGGGAAAAGGTTCTTTCACCACTTTTTGTTATTTAACAAAGGTTTAATGCTGAAGAAATCTCTGATTAGCCTAATTACCGGAGATTCCTACTGTCTCCATAAACCTCTATGGGGACAGCAGCATTAGTCAATTTATTAAGCTGTGTAAAGCTTTGCTTTTCGCAGCAAAGTAGCGACATCTCAGGATGGCGTTACTGATCTTTTACAATGGGATCCCGCTGAATTCTCTTCAGCTTTGGATCCCTCATGAATGAGAGCACTATAAACATGCGCAAAGCAGCTTCCGCCATTAGCTGGCAGTATTTGGCTGCCGGTGAGTAGGAAGAAAGGGTCAAGGAGGATAAGTGGCTTCAACAGGGCTCTCAGAGCAGCCCTGTCATGGTAAGTAGTGGTGCTATTTAATTATGTATCGCTGTGGATGGTCGATGTCACCCAATAATAAAAAGACCCAAAAGTGGCTTTCATTGACCTTTTGTAATGTTACGAAATTACATATTAGTATGTATTTTTAGATGATTGAAATTTATTACTCGAGTATATAACTGTCATTCCTCACTTTACATTAAACATGCTGTATATTAGCTATTTGAGTTTTGATTGTCCAAAGTCCAAACTTTGTGCTTTTAGATCCGTTCTCCATTTTCCATTCCTGTTCCTTCTGTTAAACAAAAGATATAGATCATCATCAGCTATTTATATAGCGCCACTAATTCCGCAGTGCTGTACAGAGAACTCACTCACATCAGTCCCTGCCCCATTGGAACTTACAGTCTAAATTCCCTAATATACACAGACAGAGAGAGACTAGGGTCAATTTGATAACAGCCAATTAACCTACTAGTATGTTTTTGGAGTGTGGGAGGAAACCGGAGCACCTGGAGGAAATCCACAAAAACAAGAGGAGAACATGCCAACTCCACTAAGGCCATGGTTGAGAATCGAACTCATGACCCCAGTGCTGTGAGGCAGGAGTCCTATCCACTAAGCCACCATGCTGCCCTATAGATATTATTAGATATATATATTATTGTTCCATTAAGGCTGGATATTTTTCCCACGGTTTTTCAGTGTTTTGCAGTGTTTCCCACTGTTCTTTTCAGAATGCAATGGTTACAAAGTTGAAAACAGGTGTAAATAAGCTCCAAGTCAGGTATGGATGGGGTGTCCTAGTCATCTCTGGAGTAGCATGTCTTGTTCCGTGCTCTCCAACTCCAAGATCCGTTACCTATCCTGGTGCAGTGTTTTCTCGATCTCCGGCTCCTGTTCGGTGAAGCTCCATCTGCCCTTGTGTTACTTCCCGCAGTGCTGTGTCTTTTGGTGCTCCGAAGTGCCCTGTTGCTGTCACTTGTAGCATGCGGCCTGTCCATCGGCCAACCTGAACCCACTTACCTCTCTATCTGCGGTGACGGTGCTGGTGGTGTGTGAAACCTTGGGGGTGTCGGGCGGTGAGTGTAGCGCCACTATCTACTGACTTTGTTGGGACATACTTACCAGAACCGCTTGTACCAGTGAGTGGCCTGTGGACCCAGTGGATCGTTCCTGCCAGTGCTGAATGCGGGCGACTTTTTGGACACAGCTTCAAGCACTTATTTCATCTGACTCCTAGTTCCTCTGCTGTATGCCTACTGCAGTGGGTCCCTGTTCTCCAATCAAGCCGGCAAGTACCTTCTATAAACCCTCACAGCAGTAAAAGCTATTTGGCACACATTAGGCCCATGTGGCCCTGTCGGTGAGACCTTACATATGTTTTACGGATCATACACTAGTCCAGTGTAATCATATTTGTCTCCTGTAGTACTACTTCATAACTGACTGCTGGGAATCATATCACTTAACGCTGTGGCCAGATTTCCTTGGCATTCTGGTGCTCTGTGCTTTGTAAGACTATAATTGCTCCTTCCTTATCTGTTTGGATATACTCTGGGAAGGCTAGCTTGTATACCTGTTGCCCACTGTTTGCTCTTCACTGAGGTTGGTGTACTGATAAGACACATTTCCTGTACTATTTATCTGTATCTACCATTTATTATGGGCAAGAACATTCACACCACTGCCATTAGCAAATTGGAGTGGTTTCGTCACTCAGACTCCTCCACTGGTGATAGCCAACAATCTACATTTCAGGGGCCCCAGCCTGGGTGAGAGCCACTGTCTCCTGAAGCACCCACGATATTACCTTGCAGGAGGTCTTACTTGCTATTAACTCATCTGAGAAACGGGTGACAGACAAAATACTGGAGATGCAGGTGAATTTGTCCCTACTGCGCCAAGACATGCAGAAAATCATGGAGAGAGTCGGTGAAGCAGAGGTTCTCATATCCACTGTCAAGGACAACATGACCCACATGAAATGATAAATTGCTAACTTGGAGTCACAAGTGCTTTCCTGTAAACAGAATGTAAACAGAAGATGTCAGATATTGAAGGGAGTCTACTCTGTAATAATATTAGATTTGTGGGCCTTCCTGAAAAGGTGGAAGGTGACAATCCCGAGACCTTTTTGGAGAACTAGCTGATTGAACTGTACGGCAGAGTTTTTGACCAAATTTGCCATTTAAAGAGTGCCTCACATCTCCAATGTGCGTACACACATCTTTGTTGCAAAAATCCACTATTATAAGGACAGGGATGCTGTTTTGCGTTTTGCTCAGATAAAGGGTCCTATGCTGTGTCAAAATCAACATGTGGCTGTCTTCCCTGACTTTTCTATTGATGCTCAAAAGAGCAGGGCTCAATTCCTACAAGTTAAAAGGTGGCTGAGAGTTCTTCAACTGCGTTATGCCATGCTCTTCCCTGCAAGACTACATGTAGTTCCGGACAGTACCACCACTTCTTGGTTCTCCATGGATCGCAATGTCTCTCGTTGATCCTGATCTGGACTGCCACATAGTCATTTTCTTCCATGGGTGCCTCTTTGCCTAGCACTGCGGTTGGACGCTATTGTGTATTGCACTGTATGCTTATGTTAGTCATTTGATAAGATATGCTTTATCTCCTTCATATTGTGTCTTTTTTTGTTCATAGTTAGCCATTGCTGTTATCTGCTTTTGTTCAGCACTATTGGGTCCATAGTTTCCATTGGCATTCCTCACTCAGTGTTATCCTATTCACTGCCCTCCACCTATAGACGGAGAGACCATGATGTTACGGTCAAACACAACTCCTTCCTCTCTTCTTTAGTTTTATATTATAGTATTAGTATTTTGCTGTTTTTTCATGTTGACTCTTGCCCCCTGAGAGTCTTTCAGGAAAGAAATGTTTTGTAATGTTTGGGTTTCATGTATGCATTGGTTAGCTTTTGATGTACTGGGTGAGGGAAGGGATCGTTTTAATATTTTTTTTTATTATGGATGTTAGTGCATCACATTAATTTGTAGTATTTATGTGCCATTGTATCATTATGTTTCTTGGGTGCTCGTGGGTCCTTTTTCTTCTAGGTCAGCTTGGGGTCTGTTTGATTGGCCCTCAGTACATTCTCTACCCCACATAATTGCTCCAGGACATTATGAATCTAAAGACCTTCGTCCTGGAATATAAGGGGGTTGAATAATAAAATGAAGCGTTTCGCTGGTGTTTAGATATGTCAAGCAATATGACCCTGATATTTGCTGGAGATGCATTTGGGGGAGCGAGAGTAAAACTCTTTTGTTAAAAAAAGCCTTGGATTGGTCAAACATTTCATGCTACTCATAGAACCAATTCCAGAGGTGCCTCTATTCTTATATATACACATCTCCCTTTTGTATTATACAAATTCCAAAGTGATCCTCATGGCAGGTTCATGTTTTTAAAAGCCACGATTAATTCAGCTCCATCACTGCTTTTAACTGTATATATAACCCTTTTCCCCTATACAATTGTGATTGCCTGAAATGTTGTGGTGAGTTTCTGGCACTTTTTCCTGACTCCCCTGTTGTGTGCATTGGTGACTTTTATAACATAATGGACAAACACACTGACTGTTGGGGGGAACGCCAGTCCCCTGACATCCCCGGTAATTTGGCCTTCAAGGACTTGGTCTCTGAAATGGGTCTTGTTGATGTATGGCAATTGAGACATCCTGGTTCCATTCAATTTATCTGCTTTTCCTCCTCTAATAATGAGTTCTCCAGAATTGATTTAGCACTCCTTTCTAGATTGCTGGTGCTTACTGTGAGTATGGTGGAATATAAGCAACAAGGGATTTCTGACCTCTCCCCTATTTTATATATTTTACATATCAATTATAATATTACCATGGGTCAAGCACTCTGGATATTTCAAACTGTTTTAGTTGTATCTCATGAAGTCTGGCTCTGTACTGGCTAATATATGGGTAGGCTTTTTTTATGTAAGTAGTCAAAGGGCGAGATCCCCTGTTGTCTGGGACTCCTGTAAAGCTTATCTCCAAGATACTTTGATAAATAGAGTTGCAGCTCTTCAAAAAATTCTAGAGATAAAGAACAAGATTTGGAGCAGACTTGTAGGCACCTGGAATCTGTCTATTTGGTAGTTCACTCCACTGAATCTCATCGTTCATTCGCTTTTCTGCCTGAAACAGACTGGACCCAATACTTGTCACAGAAATCCAAGTGCAAACGGCTCTTCAGCAAACATGTCCATTGTGTGGAGGTAGACAGGGGCAGGAGTTTTCTGGTACACATGGAGGAAGCTAATACTGCTGTTCCTGTAATCAAAGATGCAGTTGAGCAATTTCTGTTGCTTAACATTGCCAGGGTATTTCATGATTCCTACTGGCAGGTCAATACCTCTCAGGCACATTACAAAGAGAAGGACCTATCTTATTGTTTAGACACAACAGTAGATTGACTCAATAAACTCAATAAAGTAATTTTGGAACTGATTCATCCGGATCAAATTGGCTTTATGCCCCCCAAAGTCCACCTGTCTAGATCTACAGCGCTTATTTACCCTCATGCAGATGACTGTTTTAAGTGCTCAGGAATTGGTTATAGTTTCACCTGATGCAGCTAAGGCATTCAATCCTGTTGAGTGGTCGTATTTGTGGGCAGTGATGAACAGATTTGGGATGGGCCCTGATTATGTCAAATGGGGTAAGCTCTTTTATTCCAATCTCGTAGCCAGTCTCAGTGTTAATGGACAGGTGTCCAGCTCTTTCAAACTAGGCAGGGGCACCCAACAAGGGTGTCTTCTTTCCTGTACCTTATTTGCCCTGACCATCGAGCCTCTTGCCTGTTTAATCGTTATACTCCATCCATTAGGGGTTTTAGGACTTATACTAGAGAGGACAAGTTGGCTCTGTATGCAGATGATATGTTGCTCTTCCTATCTGACGCACAGGGCTCTATGGATACTCTTCTTAAAGATGTAAATGTATTTGGCTCCTATTCCAGTCTGAAGAACAACTAATTTTCCATTGGGTCATCCTTGGCCGGTAGTTTCACATGGCCAGTTTTCCCAGCAATGGACCTCCCGCTTTAAACATTTAGGTACTCGGATCTCTAATGATATATGTGATTATGTACCTTTTAACATTCAACCTCAAATTGACTTTCTGAAATCTAAAGACCACACATGGCGGAAATGAACTCTTTCAGTGTCAGGGAGGATAAATCTGGTAAGAATGATTATACAACCCAAGTTTCTTTATGTTATGCAGCAGGGACCAGCATTTCTGCCCACTTCTCTGTTTCACAAAATTGATCAATTCATCTCATCTTTGGTGTGGGGTGGGAATAGGGCAAAAATAACAATAGTGCTTCATGTAAATCTAGGTACTCAGGTGGCGTTGCCTTGCCAAGCCTTACGTTATATTATTATGCCTCTCAAATAGCTCATTTAAAATTTTGGGTCTCATATCCGGATCACCACGATTTCCATTTGGAATTACTGAGGCAAGTAGATAGCTGACCAGCCCTCTTCTGCTGTTTGCCCCAGGCGGTCGGTTGCCCTGTTTCTACAAGCTGTAACGGTTTGGAATGCTGCGCATGCTATGTTATATGGTGAAGGTGGGGATCCATGTACTCCTATTTGGGGTCTTATTAAATGTACTGAATTTTAAACATCACTTGGGCGTTCTCGGTGGTTGAGACATGGTGTATCTGCTTTAGGACAATTATATGTTGCTGGGGCTGTCAAATCCTTTGTGCAACTTAGAGAGGAGTTTGCAATCCACAAAGATATGTTTTACAACTTTGACCTTCCTGGCTGATCCAATTGATCCAATTTGAGAGTACCTTCTCTTAAAGAGGCACCTGTGAAAACCCTACCTCAGCCCTTAGGATACTCAAAGCTCATCACCTTTACACATTCCTATTTATTGAGTGAATATGCTACCAAAAAATCTTGAACATTTAAAGGATAAGTGGGAGAAGGATCTCAGCCCTTTGGAGGATGAGGATTGGGGGATACTTCTAAGTAGCTCTTGAATCGCGACTGCCTCTTTTGGAATTACAGCAGATTCAGATATATATTCTCCATATAGCATACCTTACTCCTTGTAGATTGGCTAAATTTATATCTCATTTTTAATATATACCAATAAAGAGTGTTTATTTTAATGTATATTCTATAACACAATAACCAATTATCTGAAAAAAGAGTGCTCTGTTAGTACTATTTCTCTTTTCCTTCAATACATATCATACTGCTATGTTAGTATAGGAGCACCTCCCCCTAAACATTAAATTATAAATATTCAATATATAAGGGGGGTTCAAGCTTGGTGCGGAGTATAATCCAATTCTCCACTGCTGTGAATTAGTGTGAGTGTATCACACTGCTATTTGTTACTCCAGCACAAGTGCTTACAGAAAATAACAACATATAGTATATTATATCAGTTTCATAATTACTAATAAGGAGAAAGTAATCCAGGATGGCGGTTTTTAGTATCAGCAGTGATTTAATCACACGACAGGAAAAATGGAAAAGTAATGAAGACATTGACCTTCTGTTTGGCCACACCTTACGAGATAATGAAAAAGGAGATTGGGCACAGGACCTATCTACATTAAAAAATACAATGTATAAACAGACAAAAACGTTTTGGAACAAGACGATGTTTAGTACATATATGAAACAAAATATGGTTCCAAGGGGACTAAGACCCAAAGTATACCCAGCCTTTGAGTTATTTAATGATGATCTTAAAAAAGACTGGGAAACAGCATTAACAAAATGTTCCCATGAACTGATACAAATTCTGAGCGAGCATGACAATTTAATGTTGGAGCAATACGCAAAAGAGATCAATATATTAGGTGACAAGCTAAAACAATTCGAAAATCTAGATACTTTTCAGAAAGCGTATGATAAAAATTAAAAAGGAGGCAGATCAATTCGAAAAAATAGTAATGGATAAGAAACGCAATAAATTTACCAGAGATCAGAATGATTATCTCAATAATACTGTTTTTAAATGGCATTATAAAAAACCAATTCATAAATCTGTATCCTTTACGAGCATGTCAGAAATTGATTCATCAGAGGGAGAAACAACTGATCCATCCTTATCATCCAGAGAAGATTCCCAATACAGAAGGGATTTTTTAGATCAACGCCCAAAATATCGGGAAGGAGGGACCAGACCAAAATTAGACAGACACGCAGGGGGGGGGGGAGAAATTCAGAAAGAAAGAGGAAAATAATGGAGGAACAGGAGACCATCTATCCCCCAAGGAGAAATTACCGACGGACCAAGCTTTAGAACACCAATTTAGAATTATCAATCTTACAGATCGAGAACTTAGTGCTACTCATATTGATCTTTTAAGTAAGGGCTTATCTTTCTTTCCTTCTTATGGATTTAATAGATTTGATTGGGAGAAGGATCTGATGCTCTTCTCGAGAAAATTACTACTCAAGAAATTCTATTCCAATAGATCTAATGCTAATTTCGTCCACAACTCCCAAGAATCAGGTTCAATTACAAATATATTTGACACAGAAGCGGAACAAAACGCATTACAAATATTAGTAGAACTAAATACTGATGATCAATCTCTGACTATGGATGACACACGCCCAAAATTTCAAAAGAAATCAACTTTTTGGCCGGATATAGCCATTTGTCCTCAAGTTAAAGTGTTTAGGGAACTGGTTTCCCAGGATTTGGACAAACTATGTCATACATCATCACACAAAAAACTAGGTAGCAACAATATGAGAAAATCAGAAAGAATGGCATTAAAGGAGATACAAACATGGGAAAACACCATTATCAAACCCTCTGACAAGGGGGGTAATATTGTTTTGTGGCCTAGGGAACAATATCTAACGGAAATGTATAGACAACTCAATGATGTAGACTGTTATCGACGTATTATTTTTAATCCTACAGCCAACTATTTATCAATCTACAAAAAACTCATTAAACAAACATATGATGGAGGAATAATATCTAAAAATGATTATGAATATCTTGAGGTGCATAATCCCAGGATATCCACAATATATCTGATTCCCAAAAGACACAAAAATGAGTTAAACCCCGCAGGAAGACCCATAGTATCGGGGGTGGGATGCCTTACAGAAAAGGCAAGTAAATATGTAGATTGGCAACTACGTAAGCATGTAATGAGCTTGGACTCATACGTGAGAGATACACTGGACGTATTAACCAAACTTAATAATGTGACAATCAATAATTCAACTAAACTTGCTTCATTAGATGTAGAATCCCTATACAACAACATCCCTCATCAATATGGCATTAATGCCGTACGTTATTTTCTTAATATGGAAAAACAGAATAACATCAATGATTTTCTCATACAATTGCTTCACTTCATTTTGACCAAAAACTATTTTATATTTGAGGATACATTTTTCCTGAAAATACGGGGGACCGCGATGGGGACGGCGTGTGCCCCCACGTATGCCAATCTCTTTTTGGGATGGTGGGAGCAAGAACATGTATTTAGTATTCAGAACGAAAAATATACGAATCCCATTAGCCTATGACTGCGCTATATCGATGATGTTTTGGTACTGTGGGACGGTCAGGATTCCCTATTTTAATAATTTGTAATGATACTTAACACCAACGAGATAAATCTCAAGTTAACCTCAGAAATTAATGAAACAATGATCAATTTCTTGGATCTTACAACTACCAAGACTAACGATGGAAGACTAAATACAGATATATACCGTAAAAGGACGGCTACCAACAGCCTCCTTCATTTTACAAGCTCCCATTTCCCCCCCGGTCATCAAGGGGGTCCCAAAGGGGGAATTATTAAGGGTCAAAAGGAATTGCTCAGATGAAGCAAACAGATGAATACAAACAGCGAGCAAATGAAGTGAAAAGGAGATTTCTTGATCGAGGATATAGTAAAAGAATTATCAGACAAGCAGAGAAAGCAGTCCAAACAAGAGATAGGGAATCTCTTATATATCCCACTCCTAAGAAAAAGATCCAAAATAATAACATCAGAATGATAGGTACTTATTGTACAGAGTGGAGAAATATAACAACCATTTTCCAGAAACATTGGCACGTCCTTTTATCTGATGAAGACCTCAGCCCAATTTTGCAAGATCGTGTACAAATTACATGGAGACGTTCCAAAAATCTTAAGGACCAACTAGTCCATAGTCAACTTCAATCATCAGGGAAACAATTATCAACAAGACCCAAGGGTTTCTTCTGTTGTGGGGTATGTAAAGCATGCCAGTATGGGATTCCAACCAAAGAATACACAGATAAATTCGAACAGAATTGGACAATAGATCAATTTCTTAATTGTAACACCCCAAACGTAATATATTGTTTAACTTGTCCCTGCCAACTCAAATACATAGGAATGACCAGCAGACCGTTCAAGAAAAGAATTCTTGAACATGTCGGGAACATACGAAATGCCGTTAAAGACAGAACCAACATGAGACCCCTATCTACAGTGGCAAGACATTTTTTAACTCATCATAAAAATGATCCAAAATATTTTAGAGCATATGCCATGGAACAAATTACTTTAGGTCTGAGGGGAGGAGATATACAAACTGAGCTCCTGAAACATGAAACAAAAAAAATCTTTCTGATGGGGAGCTTAACTCCCAAAGGCCTTAATGATAACAGTAACTATATGGTATATATCTGAATATGATAACAGTAACTACATGGTATATACCTGAATACAAAAAGTTTGTCTGTACTTCATATATTTTAATAGAATTATTCAGTGCATGTTATCAATACTCAATCAACCATATACAACGGTTAAGGGCAATTTATTACTGACACATCTCAGGAGAAAATATTTCTGATTCTAGCCAGAGAGGCTGTATTGGTCTTTATTTCACAATTTCACACTTACACGAATCAAGTGTGCATACATCTGCATACCTTATTAATTACTGTAGTAATTATATACACCAAGTTTAGATCACTTTGACAAAATCATCCACTTACACCATTAGTTATTTTATGGAAATCACTTTATTCAATTTTAGTTATATAATAACGGATTAATCACTTCAACCATGTCACATTTCCGTCACAAGGTTTTTCCTCTTTTTCTTTCACTATATGGCATAATATATCCACTTCAACAAACCGTTCTTATTAAATGTATATGCATCGAATGGCACACTACTAGCATTTAACAATATTGACAACTTTATTGACACGTATATCATATTACAGTAATATACCAAACGGAGCTTAATTTATAAAAGTTTATTAATGATAACATAGTAATCTGTACATATTATTGAATGAATTACGAAGGATATTGTAGACCTATTCCCATCGAGAGATATACATAAATCACAAAGAAGTTACTGGTAAATTTCAGCATAAAGATCAGCAGAAATAATGTTGGATCATTACTGATGAAGTTTTAACCATTCACTTACCGATTTTATACATAATAATATTATCAAATCACATGTATTGTCTGGGATCCGTAGGACCAATCGGATCACTCTGAATGGGACGGACCTCCGGAAAACGATGGATATTGTAGACTTATTCCCATCGAGATATATACATAAATCACAAAAAAGTTACTGGCAAATTTTATCATAATGATCAACGGGATTTATGTTGGATCATCACTGATTAAATGTTTAACCATTTACTTATTGATTCCATACATAACAATATTATTAAATTACATGTATTGTCTGGGATCCGTAGGACCAATCTGATCATTCTGATTGGGACGGACCTCCGGTAATGTAGTGATAATCCCCAAAAATGATGTCACAACACTATTATATGAGCCTATCTGATAGCACATCAATCATTATCTATCCAAGACCTACCATTTAGGGATTCATGTATCTTCATATTATGGGACATTAATGAGGTCTTAGTGAATACTTTATAGATGACAGGCGCTCAGTTGAGCCCAGTAAGATAGTATTTAAGGGTTTAGTATCAAGCTGGAGATCTGGCCAGTATATTAGTAACCTGTGTCAGGTTAATACTATTGAGGGCATTGTAATTGGAGATCACTGTCCTGATGCTTACCCGATCTTAGTAAGAAAATGTTATCATAAGCACACAGACAGATTATTGGAGTATTAAACCCTTTATTATATAGAAGGGCTTAAACACAGGATCTCCAATACAACTGATATTCTTCCATGTCAGCCATCAATAATACAATAACACAACAGCAAGCCAGTGTGGTAGTTTTCTACCTTTTAACTGTTCATTTGGATTCAACTAATTTCTATCACCTTTTAATATTTCACTTTGGTCATTTTTAATATATACCAATAAAGAGTGTTTATTTTAATGTATATTCTATAACACAATAACCAATTATCTGAGAAAAGAGTGCTCTGTTAGTACTATTTCTCTTTTCCTTCAATACATATCATACTGCTATGTTAGTATAGGAGCACCTCCCCCTAAACATTAAATTATAAATATTCACTATATAAGGGGGTTCAAGCTTGGTGCGGAGTATAATCCAATTTTACCTAAATTTATATCTCCCCACACTCCTCAGTGCCCGAAATGTCGTGACCCTTGTTGCAATTTCTGGCATCTCCTATGACAGGGAATGGCATCTAGTAAATTATATGGTGTACCATGAGTGCTTTATCTATATCATCAGGAAATGTCGTTTAGAGTATCATAATATTTGGGGAAAATGGCTGAACTTCTATTTTTCACTACCTTCCATGTCGAGACCCTCTATCATGGATTAGACCCATGGGCACCTAGATCTTGTGTTTCTTATTTATTACTTTCTCTGTTTTGTTGATAACATTGTTTGTATTCTTTGTTATATATTGCTTCAAACCTTGCAAGTATTTCTGCACTGTGCGCATTGGTGCACTTATGTTGTCCCTGAATTATCCCTCCGCAATTAATGTTTTGTTTTGCATGGTCTTCATCTGGATTCTATGTGATGCCTGTTTGTTTCTGTTGTACATGTGTGTTTTTTATGTTTGAGTATTGTTTGTAAAGCTTTATTGAAATATTAAAAAAAAACTCAGTGGACTAAAAAAACAAAAAGCTCAAAGTCATATCTCCCAAATTTTAGATGTCCCTAATTGGGACGGTGTGTGTGCCTCCATTTTGCAGCGGCTTAACAGAAGAGGGGGTTTGTTAATGCTACACTGGAGCGTGGCTCAATCATCCTTTTTTTCCTCACACCTCTCAAATGTCCTGATCAGTGGGAACGCATGACAGCCCCCTTAAACTTGACTGTTCTGATTAAATCAGGACATTTGAGAGGTATGCTAAATTAGTAATAATTTAAAATCTGCCTGGGGTCGAAATCTGGTGAGATTAGATGGTTTAATTTATTAACAGAGTGTGAAAACCAGGGTTGGCCAAAATAATATAGAATGCAGAAGCCAGTATTTGTGCTGACATGGAGGCTAAAAAAAATCCTGGTGCGACGCATTTCACATTGGCACACAATATGCCACAGAAACCAATGAGGGAGTTGAAAAAGTGACATTACCTCCCCAATTGTTTTTCTGCCATGGCACTCGAGAGATTGAGGAAAAAAAGAAATGAAAATGTCTCGCTAGTAGCAACACAAAATCTGGGGGTACTCCAGGACACATGCACAGTGGCATGTGTTCAGTTATTCATTTAAGTTATTACAACATAAACATTGTCATCCTAATTCTGTCACAACACTCATTCTGAAAGTGCACCATAAATTTACAATCATTGTCAGAACAAGCTGTTTTGGCACCCGGGGCAAAGTGGCAGCATATACCCAGAGGGGTATTCATATCATAAAGCAGCATGAGGCAGCTATTGCAGGTACGAGATTTTGCGGGCAGCAAAATAAAGGGAATAAATTTACAAAAAGCTCATTTTCTTGCTGCAAATTTCTGAATTAATGGTTTCTACTAGGATTACATATTTTTCTTACTGTACATGATACAAATGTTATATAGTACTTTGTATAAATGATGAGAAAATTGCTATTTCATTTGCCACCTCTTCATTTTTTTAAAAAAATGGCAAATCAACGCCCTTGTATCCTCAACCCTTCCCTACTACACACAAGCCCCATTTACCCTTTCATCCATTAATATTCCCATGTTATTATTATATTCAACAAAACTGAAAGTGACTTCCACACATTGTTCTCTGGTGGTTAGTGTACAATGTATAGTCTATTCCTTAGTGGTCAGCGAGTACTCACTTGCCCCCAATGCTCTTGCTGTGTTTCTGATCTGATATCGGACTCTGCTATTATTGGATGATAGCAGCTAATAGCTCACTGCTGCAGAGGAGATGGAAATAGAGCAGGCTGATAGTGTTACATCTTCCACTGAATTCCACTTTCATTTTACAGTTGAGGAAATGATATCAGCTAATGAGATCTAGTACAGTAAACCTTTGAATACTTTCATCAATGGGGTATGATCTGCCACTATACATAAGTGAGGCAGCTGTATCCTTGGCAGCAGGGTCCCCTTCCTATACCTTAGCCCGACCTTATACACTACTTTTACTGAATTTACATTTCTCAATGTATACAGAAATATTTATTTATCTAGCTTTTCCATCTAACCAATACTGTATATGATAATATTCTCTTGTTTCTCTCTGTCGTCCTATCTCCACCCTATCCCATTCCATAGATTATAAGCTTGCGAGCAGGGTTCTCTTACCTCTCTGTCTGTATGTATTACCCAGTATTGATTTATTAATGTTTGTTCTCAATTATAAAGCGCTACGGAATTTGCTGGCGCTATATAAATAAATGTTGATGATGATTCCTAGTTCCTTTTTCTTGAGCCACATACTTTCCTTCCACTTCTCCACTACTTTGCATTTCTTCTTAACCCTTTCTTAGTTTATAACCACCACCACCAACACATTTCCTGACTGCACAAACCACTCATATCATCTCCCAGGAAGATACTATTAGTCTGACATTCACTCTGCTCCCCCTTCCATTTCTCTATACCAGGCCTGGTTAAGCTGTGGCTCTCCAGATGTTGTGAAACTACAAGCCCCAGCTTCATTAGGAAGTGCCCACTTCCTAGTGAAGTGGGCAGAATTAGGTCCCAAACACTGTGATTCCTGGTGAATCGCGGTGTTTGGCCCCGCACCCCCACCTATCAAATTGACATAGGCATAACCATAAAACAGTAACACCCTATACAGATATAGATCTCTATACTTATCTAAAATGAAATAACATCTGGGCATGATCATAATATTAATGTAGTATACTTAATACAGACACAGTACACTACACATATCCAGCCTGACATAATTACTAGTTTACATGGTCTAGTAATATAATCCTAACATAATCTTCATGGCTATAGGAAATTGCACTTTTAAGTTTATAGTGAAAGAACTAAAACTGGAAAGCTGACTATTAAGGTAAGTAGCAGATTGAAATGGTTCCGACTCCAAGGATTTTGGATAAATCTTCAAATGGTAGTAAACAACCATTAACAGTTATTTATTATCTGTTATAGAAAAGGATATAAGTTTCCCAAATTTCCCCATAATATAATACATTCTTATTATAATGAAAAATGAAATTTGCCCCATAAGTTAACTATAAGTTTGTCCATTAATCAATAAATAATGATTGCTCCCATTTTTTATGGGGCATATTCAATTGTTGCCGGTTTCCGCCTTGGAAAAAGTATTACCGTTATTAATTAATATTAAAACTAGCCGGATTCTGCGTGAAATGTACCGTAATAACGGTATTTACGCGCACTAATGACGGTAATAGTGTGCTGGGCGCGTTGCTTTTGGCTGTAACGCCAACAATTGAATATGCCCCTATATGTCATTGGTGCCTTCTCTCATATTCTGAGTGCCACTATAGCTTAAGCAGCAGGTATTTTGAGCTATCTCACCTCTCACAGTCACCTGACTGTTTTCCTGGCGGTTTGTCAAACAGCAGCTTAGTAAATCTAGCTGTTAATAATCATATATTTATATATTATAATGGCTTCACAAATACTAAAGACTTTAAAAAAGTGAGAAGACATGAAACAGTGGGAGATGGAAAAAACAATGAGCAGTACAGCCCTCTCAATGGGCTGCAGTCTTTAAAACATTTAACAAATATAACCATGTATTAACTATGTAGAAACCTTACTAAAGTATATTTACAGATAGTACTTAGTGGACGTACTGTTTCTCTTCAATAAAGAATTGAAACATAAACAGAAAGGCTTTTTTAACTGAAGAATCACTAAGGAGATGAGGGTGTTTGCATACTGACATACCAGAGAGAGTTGCTGAATCTTCTCTGTCAGACTCTAGCCAGTATCAGAGTGAGGCATATTCTGGGAACTGTCTGACTTTGCATACAGCACAGAGGTAATGTCCTCTCCAAATATATCATTTTACTATTGTGTTTCATTACACAAATCAACCATTCCACAAGGTTGTGAGGATTATGCAGTATATCTAATAACTGATTGTTATTTTCTGTTGAATTCATGTATGACAATGTGAATATTTTATGTAACCTTGTAATGTAATCTCAACTTGTGCTTTGCTAGATGACATGAGTTTGAACTTATGCAAGTGTCATTAATCTTTTGAAACTAGCCAGACCTGGGATAGATAAGGGTCTTGGAGTAGTTTAAAGCGCAAAATTGTAAAACATCTGGCTACTCAAGGAGAGCAGAGGTGAGAGATTCTCTGAGGTGCCCAAACATATATCTTAGTGATAGATCAATTATATTGGCAAGCTCTGTGTCATTTTGGGAATCAATCTGACTTAATTGAAAATGTAATTCCTAAGGTGAAGATGAAGAGCCTGTAAGAAGAGTTTAAAATCTTCTGACTTAGACAATAACGTGTGCATTTTCATGAGGGGGTCTATCAAGACTGAAATGTCTCATTTTGCTCAATTGTGTTCCCTCACACATCAGGGGGTAAATGCATCAAGGTCCAATTTTTTTCTGCGTTTTAAAATCGCGGCAAATCCGCGATTTTAGTCCAAAAGTCGACAAATGTATTAAGCTGAGATTTTTACCTTGATCTTCAAAATCGCTGGTCATTTCTGGTGATTTGCTGCGATTTCAAACACTCCCGTGTTTAGGCAACTTTTCCGTGTTTAACAAACTCTCACGTGTTTAGGTGAAAATTTTTCATTGCAAACTCAAACCTAATTTCTGTTTGTTTGGCAGTTTGAACTGCAAAACCCGCAGGATTTTGACCTTGCTAACATTATAAAAAGTCAGCTACTTCCTTATTTCAGTTGAAAGGGGTTTAAAGAGTTTGAGAGATAGAGAGAAAGAGAGAGAGAGAAGTGGTAAGGAGGGATAGTGTTTGTGTTGGTGTGAAAAGGTTGGCTATTTTTTTTTTCTTTTGGTTTATTGTCTGCCCTTCCTCTCTCAGGAAGCCACCAAATCTCTCGTCCACTCTCTGATTATCTCCCGCTTGGACTACTGCAGCCTTCAGCCTTCTCCTTATTGGCCTCCCCCTCTCTCATCTCGATCCTCTTCGATCTGTACTTAACGCCACTGCTAGGCTTATTTTTCTCTCTCGCCGTTCCACCTCTGTCTCCCCACTCTACCAAGCCCTTCACTGGCCCCCCTTCCCCTACAGAATCCTTTTCAAGCTCCTTACTCTGACTTACAAAGCCCTCGCCAACTCCACTGCTCCCTACATCTCTAACCTTATCTCTATTCATACTCCATCCCGCCCACTCGTCGCCTCTCTTCCCCTCTGATTACCTCTTCTCACACACGTATCCAAGACTTCTCCCGAGCCGCTCCCCTCCATTGGAACAAGCTCCCCCGCTCCATCAGATTTTCCCCCAATCTGTCCTCTTTCAAACGAACATTAAAAACCCACCTTTTCTTAAAAGCCTTCCAGTCTCATGCCTAACCTCCCAACGGTCGGCTACCTCTCTCTCTCATCCCTTTTTCCCTTCTCCCCCTTCCTCGACTCCGTCTCCGTTTCTCCCGTCTTTCCGTCTCATCCATGTGTCTGTCTGTCTTCCCCTCCATTTAGACTGTACGCTCCTTTGAGCAGGGCACTCCTACCTCCTGTTTCCATCACTTTTATCTGCGCTCTCCAGCTAGTCAGCTCACCTCCTCTCGGTCCTTCTGCCCTCTGTCTCCTCTCGCTTCTCTTCGCTCTTCTCAGTGGCTCTTAACCTGTCACCCGTGCCCACCCTCTTGAGCCCAAGTTACCTGTCTGTACTGATTTTCCCCCTCCCTCTCTTTCTAGCTGTGCCTGAGCCCCCAGAGTTATAGTGCTTACTGTTACTTGTACTGTGCTGTTTCACCTTGAACTGTGCCATTGTTTGTCCTTGTACGGCGCTACGGATACTTTGTGGCGCCTTATAAATAAAAATTAATAATAATAATAATAATAATAATGTAAGGCTGAATGGATTTTTTTTGTAGGTTATATTCTTTGACCTCTTTTATTCCTCAGCTCAGTTCAGAAGATATGCCTGTGTAAATTCTTCCAAAAATGTTCTATTTGGATTTATGGAGCTGTATGTGACCAGACAATGTGATGTGTATTATGCAGTGTAAGGTCATCTCATTTATCTTGTCATTGTAAACATCTAGGGCCTGATTCATTAAGGATCTTAAATTAAGAAGTATCTTATTTAAGTCTCCTGGACAAAACCATGTTACAATACAAGGGGTGAAAACTAGTTTTCTGTTTTCACATAAGTTAAATACTGACTGTTTTTTCATGTAGCACGCAAATACTTGATAGCTTATTTGTACACTGAAATTTAAAGTTGATAATTGTGTGCTACATGAAAAAAACAGTCAGTATTTAACTTATGTACAAAACAGAAAACTAGTTTTCACCCCTTGCATTGTAACATGGTTTTGTCCAGGAGACTTAAATAAAATACTTCTTAATTTAAGATCCTTAATGAATCAGGCCTCTAATGTACAGACTCTGGCACTTGCATTTATTTCTGTGTTGTCTTTCCTGATTGTAAATATTTTTGTATTTGTTTGTCATTTTCTTGTTTGGAATAAAGAAATTCAAAGAAAAAATAATAATAATAATAATAATATATATATATATATATATATATATATATATATATATATATATATATATATAAATGTGCTTAGCGGCACTTCAATGAATTACTCCAGAGTTTTGTACTTGTATTCTGTAATTTTCTAATTATCCATACAGTTGTACCTTGGTTATTAGGTATGTGGATTTGTGCTTACAGATTATTTCTAGTTCAACCATGTATTGTTCTTTTTTAAATGGAACATTATTCTCCAATTCTGACAACTCATTTGCATATAAAATACAGCAATATATTAACTGCAGGAAAAAGGAGGTCAATTAATTTTGTCCCTGTAGGAAAATATATATTGGTCTAACTGCCCGTAAGTGAAGAACATGTGTGCTAGATTACAATTGGAACATCTAAAAAGGCATCTGCAGGTTTGGTGCGATTAAAGAAAAGTATATTGGTAGCTTGTCACTTCATGACTGATCATCAAGTCAATGGGTGTCTGCTATCTGCTATAGGGCTTGAAAGAGGTAAGTTTGTGACTAAGAGAGTGTCTCTTCCTTCAAAAAAAAGTGTAGATGGATTACCCAAATTAACATTAACATCCACCCAATGGGACTTAATGATACCGTATTTTGGATAAAGCATCCGATTTATTATGTTGGTTATTTTTAGACTTTACTATATTTACTTACATTTACTTTATGTAATATTTCATGTTGAATATTGTGAGCGAAATGCTGGCAAAATCATTGATGAACTATATGTAAGTCCCAGGTTTTTGACCTGGAGACAGCAGGCTAATTAATAGTTGCACTTGCAAGGTATCAGTTTGCTCAGTCATTCTCTCTCAATACCTGGGGAAAGAGGCTGGGACCTCCATAAAGAGAGAAAACTGTTACTTGTTCACAGGGCCGGACTGGGACTAAAAATCAGCCCTGGCATTTAAAGCACACAGGCCCACGTGTTGTGGGCTCCATGCACTTTATTGTTGCACACTGATGCTGGCGCAGTACAACATGTTGTAGTATGAGTGTGCGGGGGGGGGGGGGGTATTTATTTCTCCTAATGACCCTCAACATTACATTATTAGCACCCCAATAACATCAATAAATACCATGACAATTCATTATTAGTACCCAAATTACAGCAATAAATAACCCCCCACACACACTCATACTACATCAATCACCCCCCCATTACAACAAACGGCATCACACCCCACATTACAGCAACCAGCATCACCCCTCACATTACAGCATCCAGCATCACCCCCCACATTACAGCGTCCAGCATCACCCCCCACATTACAGCGTCCAGCATCACCCCCCACATTACAGCAACCAGCATCACCCCTCACATTACAGCATCCAGCATCACCCCCCACATTACAGCGTCCAGCATCACCCCCCACATTACAGCGTCCAGCATCACCCCCCACATTACAGCAACCAGCATCACCCCCTACATTACAGCAACCAGCATCACCCCCCACATTACAGCAACCGGCATCACCCCCTACATTATAGCATCCAGCGTAACCCCCCACATTATAGCAATACCCTCTCCTACTTATTAGCAATTCTAAGCAACAAACACACTACAACATTGCCACCAGCACGCCACCCCATACTACAGCAATACCACTGTAGGAAACAATGTTTTGCTTTTTTCAAATCTCCCACAAAATAGCAACAACGAACAGAGTACTTACACACACATATAGGTAACAGGTACCCTTTTCCCTCAATTAAATAGTAATGGCAGAATTTTCATGAATCATTCCACATGAAATAAAACTAACATATATCTAAAAAAACATAACTATCGAATGATCAGTTGAACCCACACGGCCGCATTAAAAGTATTTCCATCTACAGCAAAATGTCAGAGAAAAATATTTTTGTTTTACTACAGTAATTGGATATGCATCTTTTCTATTCATTTTAAATAACACAGTATATAAATTAAGGGGGATAGAGGAGGTGGGTGAGAAATTATTGGATGTGATCCATTAGTTTGATTAGATAGGAAACATTTAGATTATTTACCTGGATACATCTACCCCCTTGACTCACAGGCAGGGCTGACAAGAGGAATTTTGGGCCCCGATACAGCAACTTCTTTGGGCTCCCGTCATATTCAACAATGAAGGACTTGCCTTTGGCAGAAGTTCATATGATGCCACACCGTAGTGTGCCTAGTTCATATTATGCCACATCGTAGTGCCCCAAGGTCATATTATGCCACATAGTATTACCCTCAATTCATATTTGGTCATGCAGAAGTGCTTACAAATCATATTATGGCATAGTAGTGCCCCCAAAACATATACCATACAGTAGTGCCCACAAATCATATTATGTCACAACAGTGCCTCCAAATCATATTATGCCACAATAGTGACCCCAAATAACATTATGCCATAGTAGTGCACCCAAATCATTAGTAAAGCTCAGACAAAAACTCATTCACAAATAAAAATTGGTACAGCATATCAGATACTGAGTGTGAGTCCCAAAAGTAGCTTAATACATCATTTACAATGCAAACAAAAATAGATATATTGACACAATTACAGATAAAATTTATGACAAGCAATGTTTTTCTCTCTTAATTAAAAATCTCTGTACAGATAAATATGCAAAAAACATTATAGCGCAATAATGAGCAATACATAGTGTTAAACATTATTGGATACGCTGTAGTGTCCCCAGTTCAAGAAAGGATGGGTAAAAACATATTGCACACGAGAAAATATATCAACTTACCTGATTATGGCATCCTGTGTTTTGTTCTCCTACTGGGTGCGCTGGGCGAGGAGGGATCAGCAGCTGTCAGCTCACACAGGCAGTCGGGAGCAGGAATAGAGGGCAGTGGTCGAAGCAGAAATTTAGGAGTGGGGGTATAGAAAATATAAGTGAATGGAGTATGAAGGCTTGATTTTTTTTTTTTTTTTAACACTTGTCCCCTCTGTGCATTTCCATTCTTCATTACTATTTGTGTTTTATGATAGCTGCATCCCTGACATTCGAATTCTTAAGATGTCTCTCCCTTTACACTTTCTTTTACCTATGCCCCTGCACCATCTTCTCCTTTGTCCCTCTCACTTAACCCCCTGCACCACCTTCTCCGCTGGCTCTCACATATATTCCTGTACCACCTACTCCCCTGGCTCTCTCACGTCTTCCTGCACCCTCTACCCCCCGGCTCTCTCACTCCTCTTCCTGCACCCCCTACCACCCAGGCTCTCTCACCCCCTCTCCCAGCGCCCCCTTCCCCTTTGGCTCTCGCACCCCCTTCCACTTTGGCTCTCTCACCCCCTCTCCCAGCACCCCTTTCCACTTTGGCTCTCTCACCCCCTTTCCCAGCACCCCCTTTGGCTCTCTCACACCCTCTTCCAGCACCCCCTTGCTCTTACCCCCTCTCCCAGCACCCCCTTCCCCTTTGGCTCTCTCACCCCCTTTCCCAGCACCCCTTCGGCTCTCTCACCCCCTCTCCCAGAACCCCCCTCCCCTTTGGCTCTCTCTCACCCCCTCTCCCAGCACCCCCTGGCTCTCACCCCCTCTCTCAGCACCCCCTTCCCCTTTGGCTTTCTCACCCCCTCTCCCAGCACCCCCTTCCCCTTTGGCTCTCTCACCCCCTCTCCCAGAACCCCCCTCCCCTTTGGCTCTCTCTCACCCCCTCTCCCAGCACCCCCTGGCTCTCACCCCCTCTCCCAGCACCCCCTTCCCCTTTGGCTTTCTCACCCCCTCTCCCAGCACCCCCTTCTCCTTTGGCTCTCTCACCCCCTCTCTCAGCACCCCCTGGCTCTCTCACCCCCTCTCCCAGCACCCCCTTCCCCTTTGGCTCTCTCACCCCCTTTCCCAGCACCCCTTCGGCTCTCTCACCCCCTGGCTCTCACCCCCTCTCCCAGCACCCCCTGGCTCTCACCCCCTCTCCCAGCACCCCCTGGCTCTCACCCCTTCTCCTAGCACCCCCTGGCTCTCTCACCCCTCTCACAGCACCTCTTCCCCTTTGGCTCTCTCACCCCCTCTCCAAGCACCCCCTTCTCCTTTGGCTCTCTCACCCCCTCTCCCAGCACCCCCTTCCCCTTTGGCTCTCTCGCCCCCTCTCCCAGAACCCCCTTCCCCTTTGGCTCTCTCACCACCTCTCCCAGCACCCCCTGGCTCTCTCACCCCCTCTCCCAGCACCCCCTTCCCCTTTGGCTCTCTCACGCCCTCTCCCAGCACCCCCTGACTCTCACCTTCTCTCCCAGCACCCCCTGGCTCTCACCCCCTCTCCCAGCACCCCCTGGCTCTCATCCCCTCTCCCAGCACCCCCTGGCTCTCTCACCCCTCTCACAAAACCTCTTCCACTTTGGCTCTCTCACCCCCTTTTCCAGCACCCCCTTCGGCTCTCTTACCTCCTTTCCCAGCACCCCCTTCGGCTCTCTCACCCCCTCTCCCAGCACCCCCTGGCTCTCACCCCCTCTCCCAGCACCCCCTGGCTATCTCACCCCCTTTCCCAGCACCCCATGGCTCTTCCACACTCTTGACCCCCCCTCGCGTGAGAATGAGGGAACCTACACGCCCCCCCCCCAAAAATCGTGGCACCCCCGCGAAAATCATGGGCCCCACCTTCAGTAAAAAAAAACAACAGAAAAAACGGAAACTCACCAGTGTAACAGTGCACCAGTGCACAGCATAACGGGGAAGGGACCTGAGGAGCGCGCAGCAGATGTGGCTGGTTCCTGGGGAGGAACCAGCCACCAAGAAGACTTGAGGAGTCGGGCCGGCCCATCCAGGCATCGGCCCTTCTGGCATTTGCCAGAAGTGCCAGATGGCCAGTCCGGCCCTGCTTGTTCATAAGTGAACTAAACTTGTCAACTGCTATTTGCATGTGAGCTGGACATTAGGGGCCTGATTCATTAAGGAACTTAAATTAAGAAGTTTCTCATTTAAGTCTCCTGGACAAAACCATTTTACAATGCAAGGGGTGAAAATTAGTTTTCTGTTTTGCACATAAGTTAAAGTTTTTTCATGTAGCACACAAATATCAACTTTAAATTTCAGTGTACAAATAAGCTATCAAGTATTTATGTGCTACATGAAAAAATAGTCAGTATTTAACTTATGTGCAAAACAGAAAACTAATTTTCACCCCTTGCATTGTAACATGGTTTTGTCCAGGAGACTTAAATAAGAAACTTCTTAATTTAAGTTCCTTAATGAATCAGGTTCTAGGTCTTTCCACACTAAGACAGATATTGTTAAACATATTAGTCAGAGTCTGACAGGCCTGGATTTAGTTTGCTGTTTAATTTTGTTTTTCCTTTTTAATAAAACCTGCTGAGGCAAGTTGTACCATCACACCGGACTGCTGGATTTTTTAGACTTTTTATGGCTGCTGTGTGGAAAAGTGCCCAGTCTAGTCTACCCCAGAAGTTAGTGTCTGTACCCTGATCTTGTGACAAGATATGTATATATATATTGGTTAGACGTTGTTCTATGTAGCTAATATGATCTAAAGATGGTAGTTACATCAGGGAGTAACCTAATAAAATCATTTTTTTCATATCTGAAGCATGTTTGATTGTCAGCAGGCAGAATGATTACTGTAGATATGAAAAATTCAGTTATTCTACTGTTTAATTTTTTTGCACACTATTTTGTGCAGATAAATATCACATATTAAAATTGGAGGTTTTGAATATGTTCGGTTAAATGTCAGATTTTGAGAATACTACATCCCCATGAGCTCTTAGGATGCTGTTCCAGTAGGGAACTACGTTATGCATGTTTACATTAATAAGAGGAATTTTCTAAGTGTGTTTGATTATTAACATACAATATTAGCCATACTTATAACCAAGTAGTGCACCATGTTATTCTTTGACACTTCATACACAGTGATCTGACTACAGAAATGCTCTATTTTGAACTATCATTCCAAATTCTTATTATTTAACCCTGTCAGGGGACTATATTATACATATTCTATCTAAAAATAAATTTTATAAGTGTGCTTGACTGCAAGCAGGTAGAGCGTTGATATCAGCTAACGTACAATACTGATAACTGTGCTTTCTAGTTGCAGGTCTATAAATCTAGCTGGGAGACGGTATCTGAAAATTGTGATGCCATCCAGAAGCAATCATGTGATTAACATATCAGATGACCAGCCAGTCCTATTACAGGTCAACTATTAATAGAATCTTGCCATCTGGTTATGGGATGATTTCCTTGCAATCCTTTACTAATTGATCCCTCTGTACTATTTCTTCCTTCTGTAATCTTTGTCTGAATAGGTCTGGTTTGTAATTTATATACTGCTTATACTAGTGTCCTTCTGGATCACTCCATTGTTGCATCTAGTTTCTTTTCTTTCCACTTCACATGTGCTGCCTATCCAGTGTTTCCAATTGGGGATTTACTATTTTGAAACTCAAATTTCCTGCAAATTCCTGGCTAAATTTCCTAAAAAAATAAATAGTCAAAATTACTTGCATAAAATTATAAATTTAACATGAAAGCTAGTAAAACTAACTCACTCACTCACTTTGTGTGCATTGTCATGCTAAAACAGGAATGGGCCTTCCACAAACTGAAGTACACAGTTCTCTAAACTGTCATTGTATGCTGTAGGTCTGAGGATTCATAACAGTTCACAATGACAGCTACAAACAACATCTCTCAATTCCTGTAATCAGCACTCTGCTAAGAACAGCAATCTAGCTTGTCGCCTTACCTGGACTACTGCACAGCTTTCTTTATTTTGCAATTTGCCCTTCAGTTTAAAAGTCGTCAATCTAAATAATTTATCTCACCTGTTTGTAGCCTTTATAGAGTCCGTCAGATCTACCAAACCTTTGCAGGAGCAAAGTTTTGTTTTGGATTACTCTGCTTGTGATTTGAAGACTTGTTTTGTTTGGCTGTACATCGTGATTCTACCTTCTCTAACCCATGACTTTGTCTTCGTCCGTCACTGTTGTACCTTCTACAATCGTTTGACTTCAGCTAGTACCTCACTGTCAGTCCTCTCAGGACTAAGCGGCTTGACTGGGAACTGCCAATACAGTGACAGTAACATTAAGATTTCTAACTAAGAGGCCCAGGCTGATGTGTCAGCACCAATGAGTAATGTTTGGAATGGAAACAGCAATCAATATCAACCTCAATGAATTTGATCACAGGTAACCTGCAGTGCCCTGATCACCACATTTCCGTTCACATACAATAATGATCTGTAATTAAAACAGTATAAAAGGTTCAGCAGCTATTTAGTGAAGGGACTCACATGCAGAATAATCTTATAATAATCAGGGCAGGGCCATTCCTCCCATGGGGTGAGTTGAGAATGTTTCCTCTGACCGCATCATTCTAATAGATAAGGTCGTTCCTCGCCTCATGACAATCTAATCTCAGCCCTTTCCTTCCCAGTCCAGAGCTCACTGTTGAAAGAAGAGACAGCAGTGTCACGCCAATCATCTGTGCTTACTCTTGCAGTCACTGTGTTAGAGTGGTAAGTGGCTGTATCTGTACAGGAGGAGGGGGGATTTTTTGTTTAATTTTAATTTGGGATTTTGGAGCCAACACTGCAAATATTATCTCAGGTAGTTAAAATTGGTGAATCATCCCTAATAATACTGTATTTAAGGACTAACCAACTCCTAGCTATTATTGATTATTACAGATGTCAGACGTAAGGCCAGCATGGTGGCTAGTTGTTAGCACTTCTGCCTCACAGTACTGGAGTCATGAGTTCAGTTCCCAACCATGGCCTTACCTGTCTGGAGTTTGTATGTTCTCCCCATGTTTGTGTGGGTTGTTGAAGTCGTATAATTGGATGAACGAAAGTATATTGGTTTAATATTGTTTAGCCATGCAAATGCGATCCGTACGCTACATAACACGTGGCGTGGTGCGTTTGCACGGTAAAATACGCACGCACACACTCGCATTACAACATTTAGTTATTTATATAATTCATATTCATATTGGTTCCGTTACACTGTAATTTAGGAGCAGATAGTATTTGGTTTATTATTAATCTATATATATATATATATATATATATATATATATATATATATATATATAGTGATTATATGTACACTTCAGTGATATTCAAAGTTCAGGTTATAGGAAAGGTACCACGCCTGGTGTCATATTAAAGCCCTATTCATCAGCAGCTGTCCGGTGCAGTCAGCGAAGAGATCGCACATTGCATACTTTAGTTATTGATATTAGAGAATAAACCTTTGTATGATGCTGGCTATGAAAAGAGCAGACCCCCTGGAGAGACGACCCCCTCCTTTGGATTCATTAGATTGAATCAGCCTATGATCTGTTTACCCTGAACCCACCCAACGTCTGGACCTATAGAAGCAAGCTACGTCATCTCTATTGCTCAGCATATGCTAACTTCCGGTATTATTGCCACGTGGTTAAACAATGGTGTATAATGTCTATTATATATGCATTCTGTAAGCACTTAGTAAAGTCTCTGAAAAGATAGTGCCATTGTTTGGGAAAGTTATTTTCTGTGCAGAAAACTAAGGTGTATATGTTTGGTGATTGTATGATTTTGAAGTGAAAGTTGATTTACTGTCAAAAAGACAGGGATATCGGTTGCCGTTTGACGAGGCGGGCTTGCAACCGAGGTAGTATACAAGGCAGGTATACTGGCAGCAAAAGCCCTGTTTGAAAAGAGAACAGTTAAAAAAAGCTTTTGGAAACTTTCTCCCCAAGAGTAATCGCAAAGTCTAGCAATAGTATTGCTAAGCGGTGCGATCGGACCACATGGTTTTACAACCGTGCTTGTGACTTGGGTTGAACGGCTGGAGGAATTACGCTGGTACAAACGGGTAAACTCTGGTACTACCAGTTCAGTAATACTCAACAGATTTTGTGGAGAGCCAGGATATCGAGGAGCTGTTATTTCTGTTATCCATAGTGATATTTCTGGGTTAGGAGGTGTGTGGGCGTAGCCTGTGAAACCGTCCACGGATATAAATCTCTAGTAGGTTCTGTTTGAAAGGAGAACAGGTAAAGTCTTTTTGCGTAGCGTTGAGAAATAGGTTGTTTTCACAATGGGTGCTAAGCAAACGCTAGAGATGGTTGATGTTGTGCTGCTTAAGGAAGGACCAATTGATTCGGCAAGGTTCCGTATGTTTAATAAATATGGTGCGTATGCAACGGCATACTGCGACAAATGGGTCAAGATGACCCGGCAGTGTGTGAAACCTTTCCCAAACATAGGTAGTTTCGAAGCAGAGGTGTTAAATAATGTTAGAGATAAAGTGCGGTTGATCAAATCAACGAAAACGAGAACTAGACATGATGATTGTTTAAAATGGTGGCAAATGGAAGGTAGCACGTGGCAGAGCAGCGTATGCACAGCGGAAATCAGCGTACCGGAAATGAGCGTTCCGGAAGTGTGCGTTGCAAAGCGTGGCGAACTGAGCGCAAACACGCCCCCGACAAATTCGGTCGGGGTGGATAGTACAGCCAATACCAAAAATGTGAAAACTGTAACTAGTAACTTGTATGTTGTTTTAAGTAATGTTAAAAGTAATGTTTCAGGACAAGGAAAGGGAACGGTTCCACCAGAAGGGGCAGCGGCTGAAAGTGGTGAGAATAATGTAAAGGTTATCACAGGGGGAGACATCCATTGTACTGCAGCAGCAATTTCAGCAACTAGTTATAGTGAGTTGGTAGGCTTACATCCTGTCTGCACTACAACAGTTCCCAATGGGAAAGCGGACAGAGATGTGATGTTCCTTTAAAACATGTAGCAAAGCATGATCCATGCACTAGGTCTGAAACATTTTCAATTTTGTCTGATTTCCCTGATCCTAGGAAAGATTTGACCAAATGTCAGCAGTTTATTAGATATTATGGTAATGTGTACGAGCCAACTAATAACGATTGGCGAGTATTATTGAAGACCTGTCTTCCTCTCAATACTGATATACAAAAGTTCATTAAGGATTGTATGTTGGAGGAGAATGAATCCTTAACTGAGGATGATAATCAGGACAATATTAGACAAATAATCACACGGTTGGCCATATATTTCCAGTGATAGTGGACTGGAGTAAAATTTTTACTATCAAGCAAAAAGATAGTGAAATAGCAACAGACTATTTTTGCAGGGCTCTAATAGCGATGGCCAAATATACTGGGGTATCAGACATAAAAGATAGTGTACCCTACAGAGAGGTTGCTGTTAAAGTTCTAATGGATGGCCTCAGGGAAATCTTGAAAAGAAGGGTGCAAACTTCATTACCATACTGGAGAGGAAGTACTGTAAGTGTTCTCAGGGAGTCAGCTATAGGACATGATAAAAATATAGGTAAAGAGGAAAAAGCACTAAGTGATAGGGTAATGATGGTAAGTTTCCCAGCATTAGAGGGATTGCACACACGACCACAGTGTAATAACACCTGGGTTAAGGAAAAGAAACAACATGAGTTAAGGAAGTGTTTTCAATGCAAAAGATTGTGCTGACATGACAAGGACGTGTTTTTACTGCCTTAAGAAGGGACACAGGAGTAGGAACTGTGTAGAGAGAAAAAGGGATACCTGGGTTGGGAACCACATAGACACCCACAAAGGAGGCGTACACAAGTTTCAGAGGTTCCCCAACAATTGATTGCACACCCCATAGCCATTAATACTTTGGGGGAGAACTATAACCAACTCTAGAGTTCAGGTCAGACATTGCAGTCCTACAACCATGTGGGGTTTAATCTATGGTAAGTATTAATGTGTACTTTTAGGAAGAAACTGAGTTTAAAAGGTAATCTTTATTGATTTTGTTTGTTTTATGTTGTCAAATGCTTGTTTTCCTAATCGCGGCCGATGGTACAGAATGGAAATTGTTTGTTTTGTTTGCTGTTTTGAGATAACTATCCTGTTTCCCTCTTACAGATAAAAGTTACACAAAAGATATATAGACTTAGGGCTTGATTTACTATCAGGCGTGTTTGTAAACCCGCCGACTTTCGGCGGGTTTGGCGGCGGTTTAGCCATCGCCGGATTTACTAAGGCTAAACCCGCCGTCCAAACGGCCAAAAATGATGTTTCCAAACCCACTTCTGTATAAAGAGCCATGACGGTTTCAACAATGTTCTACATACAAACAGCCGGATTTACTATTAGGGGGTTTATAAAGCCGCCAGAAAACCGCCATTCAATAGACCAAAATGAAAGCGCTGCTTGTGAGCAGCGAGATTGTTCAAACAGTGTGCTGTTTGAACTATTTAGCCATTTCTAACATAAGAGAAAGAGCCATTTTGTGCAAAGTTTCCTCCTTTAGGATTGTATATGGGAAATGGGCAAACTGGCATGTAATTTGAGGTTTTTTGTTTTTTTTCCCATCCTGTATTATTGAATCCTATTTACTGATGTAAAGGTTTACCGGCCACTCCACATGCATTTAAAGTGCGTATGAATCTGGAATCTTTGCCTGATGTGGACGTAGTACCAATGTTTGTACTCATGTAAACCAGGTTCCTAGATATATTTGGTGGGGTGCTTATGTATGCACCTGTTAAGGTGTCTGATATTATCCTGGCTTGCTGTCTGATACATAATCTAGCTTTACATCAACTTACCCCACCGATTATTGCAGTACACAGTGAACAAGTATGGGCCCGTGTCCCATTTGGTGATGTGCAGAGCACACAGGGGGAGGCAGATTTGAGACCGTCTCATTGCAAACTACTTTAAATATAAGTGCATACAATAAAAAACATATATTGGTTTTTGATTTTATGTCAGTGCAATGGTTTTATTAATGGAATATTTTAATAAAATTGGACCCTTTAAACAGAGGATAGTGTGTACTGTGAATGTTGTAATTGTTAAAATCCCTGTAAAGTGACAGTTAGAGGTCAATGTGTACGTGAAATTAGTGCATCGTTTTAAAGAAAACAGCATACTCTTATTTAATGGGAAGAAAAGAAAGAATGATATGAATGAAATATAACTGCATTTATTGCATTACAACATAATAAAAGAAAAAGTATAACGCTTACACAACACATTCCCCAAGAATACATTTTTTGCCCTAGCGCCGTCTTTTCGCTGGCATATCACTGTGCTTAGCCCCACTCTCTACCCTCCCTCGCCCACCCCTGGTGCGAGCACCTCTCCTTGGAGGAGTGCTATGTGTGGATCTGCTCGGCGTACTAGCAGTACTGGTGGAGGCCGATGAAAAAGGGGCCGGCAAGCGGGCAATCAGTTCCTGCTGGAGTTGGCCTGCCAGCCGGATAACATTGGCATTCCCCTCACGAACGGAGGAATGCATGGCGTCCACAAACCCAGACATTTGGGCCAGCTGCACATTCGTCTGCTCCAAAGCGCTTGCCAGCCGGTTTATTGCAGCAGGGATTTGGCTAGTGGAGCGGTGTATTCGCCTCAACTGGGCCGCAATTTGTGACATGTGGCCAGTTTGCCTGTCCATGAACAATGTCTGTTGCTGCTGGAATGCGCCAAAAGACAGCGCCATTTCTCTGGCTGGGTCCATAGTTTCAGGTGCAGGTTGGTGGTGTGATGGTTCAGCAGGGCCAGGTGAAACTTCCTGGAGGCCAGACACAGGGGCATCCACTGTTACCAGGGTGATGGTCGTTAGATCCTCTGGCTCAGGGGACATTTCCAGGGACTCCGCCTGAGGTGGCTGGTATGAAGAGGGCCCTGTGTATGAAAAATGACGGTAAGTATATAGTATATAATATGTTTGTATATTGCATTCTGAACACTGGATAGGAAAGAATATTCTTTAGCAACTACAGATTCCTTCACAATGTTTGCATTCCTGATTTCTAGTCCTATGCTACCTGCTTACGGATGCACTTATTATCCTTTTAATACCCATTATCATTTGGACTGTGTAGTACATGCTGGGTTATTTTGACTAAACTGCATGCTATAAAAAGTGGAGATGTTGCCTATAGCAATCAATCAGATTTTAGCTGTCATTTTGTTGAATGCAATAAATAAAGTAAAGGTATATTCTGATGGGTTTCTATAGGCAACATATCAGTTTAGTAAAATGTAGCCCTAACTTCTCATTGCAAACAATAAAAAGGAAAAAAAAACAACATTGACAGCAACATTTGCACAGAAAATCAAGTAACTCCATTATTTCCCTCCTAAACAGAAATCACGCACCTGCTTGCTCGTCTGTGCCCGAATCTCTCGCTGAAGGTGGAGGTGTAGGTCTGGCACTGGGACTGAACTGCGGTCCTGGCGATTCTGGATGTATTAGAAAAAGCATACAATGTATTTCCAGAAAAAAACAATTTCCAAATATACTGTTTATTGCACAAATGTGTTTGCAATTTTTGTTTTTTTTTTCTATGAGAAAAAAAAACCTTTATAAACTATTAGAGGCAAAAATACACTTTGAAAAAAAAAAAAATAAGAAAAAACGTTTGCAAAGAGAAAAGCAGTTTTAAAAAGAGAAAAGCAGTTTTAAAAAGAGAAAAGCAGTTTTAAAAAGAGAAAAAAAATATAAATACTGTTAGAGTAAAATATGCAAATAACTCACCAACTACTTGTCCAAAAGAGGGCGAATCCGTGTCTTGGACGTTTTTTCCCCTCGACAATCTCTGCCGGCATTATCTGTAGCAGTTCCTCCTCGTACGTTGTGTACTCAATACGAAGAGGGGGGCCACCACCCGTGCGCCTGGTTGCCCTCTTTTCCTGGGCCATCTTCTCTTTCAGCCTCCTTTTTATATCCGAAAACCGCTTGCGGCAGTGCGCCACTGTCCTCTTTAGTGGGCCCACTGCGTTCACGGCATCACAGACACGCCCCCACAATTGGTGACGCCGCCTTAGAGGAGTCCGGGCTGCCAGGTTGCCTAGTATGACCTCATAACAGGGAACGATATTGTGCACCAACACACAATTCTTATCATGTGAGAAGCGCACATTCCTCCCTGTCTTGGTCTTCCTGCCCTGACCTGTCTCCTCAACCTCTCCCTCCTCTGACCCCTCAACCTCCATCTCCCTCTCCTCAGCCTGTTCTCCCCTCCTATCTCTGGACATAATGACAAATAAATGTCAAACACATAAAACACAGAAAGACTTACAAACACAAAAGACAAACTACACTAAGTACAGACACACTCTCAACACAGTCACACACAAGTA
The DNA here is from genome assembly GCF_038048845.1 of Mixophyes fleayi. Taxonomy (NCBI): domain Eukaryota; kingdom Metazoa; phylum Chordata; class Amphibia; order Anura; family Limnodynastidae; genus Mixophyes; species Mixophyes fleayi. The sequence goes on along the minus strand of NC_134402.1, from coordinate 326,279,982 downwards.
ACACAGACAAAGGACAAGTCAAATACCAAAAAAACAATACAGAAAATAAAGGAGAAAATAAATGTACAAAACAGAAAAATACCACAGGACTACTCACACTTCAATCAGATATCGCTCCACCAATCCACCAAACTCCAACTCTCACCAACTCACAGCAAACCACTATCCTCCAAACTCCTCTCACAAAACTCCTCAAACCCCTATCAAAGAAAAAGTGTCAGGCCAGTGGTTTATATAGGGCTTGTGATGTCAAATCTCCTGACTTTGAAAATAGCCAATAGTAACAGGCCAGGAGACAGGTGTAATTTTCAAAAAAACCGCCTTTACACAAAAGCGCCGTCATTTAAAGCAAAAGCGCCATGTTCTATTCAAAGCCGCCGGCAGCTTTGAGCATTACATCCCGCCGTGACATCACCGGCGGCTTCAAATTGAAGCTGATATGCGCCCATTAGTAAATCCGGCTGTTTGCAATGCAAACCCGCCGGAAAACCGCCGCGATGCATGGCGGCTTCAAGCCGCCATGCATCACGCCTGATAGTAAATCTAGCCCTTAGTGTTTAAAAGGGGTGAGATAGAGAAATAGAAGAATTACTCTTGAAATACTAATTAACAATAGACAAATGGAACACTCTTTGTTTTAGGCTGCAGTGTCTCATGATAATTTGTTTGGCTGAGAATCATTATCAAACAATGAAGTATATACATACTTGCTCCAAAATATCGTTTATGTATCTCAGATGAGTCATCAACAGTTACTTTTTACATTTCTCTATTATAAGTTAGGAAAGTCCGTTGAAAAGGTATGTAGTCAATGAGATACCGAGTTCTTAATGAACAAATGACGGACGACACTGGATTGCACGGTTAAGACCCCCTAGTCATTCTTGGGAGGGATCATAGTTAAATGAATACAACCATTTCCCCATAGAGTCAGAGTCCAATCCAGCTGTCATTTTGTTGTAAAAATCTCCCTTTCTGCATGTATGTTTGTATTCAAATCTTTGTATTCCCATCATTCATTGCTTTCTTATTTCTCATTCTTTACACAAACGCTAGTATCTCTCTCTCCCTCTCCCTCTCCCTCTCTCTCTCTCTCTGCTCTGGTAGAGATAAAATCAGACACAGTCTCAACAATGGGGCTAAGACATATTTTTTTTTTTTTTTTACATAAGACAAATTCAGAGATACACACACTAGATTGACATGAGTTACAGAAACAGTCAAGGGTTTTGTTTTCATGTGTATAGAAACTGCTGATTTTAAGCAGAAAGGTTCTGTTGTGGAAATACGATTCATGTTTTATAGATTGCATATCTGTTCTGTTTTTTTTTTGTTTTATGATTCGTGCCTCCTGTACAAAAATGTGCCTTTATATGGATGCACAAAGGGTGGATAGGAGATTGCTGGAGGTTAGGCATACAGATATGCATCTCTGTATAGAACATTGGAGTACCACAAGATACGACATAATGTGAAACCCTAGAAAATTTTGAATTTTCATGTTTGATATTTTTCACTGTTAGACAGACATGTACTCAGTACTGTTATATTTGAAGAAAGTGTTATGGAAATAGACCCCTTTGCCTTTCCCACTTAGTCAAGTAGCTGAATGTGAGGTACTGAGAATGACATGTGAGTTGGCAGAGGGAAAATCGATTGATATACATTGGTCTTCAGCATTTTTCTAGTCTAGGGGGCGATGTTGAGGTGACTGAGAAATCGTTTTATAGCAATACCAGCACATGATTAGGACACTACATAGAGAACTTTATACAGTGACACAGTTACCAACTGAAGTAGCTGCTAGTAAGGTCCACACTTACACACACGACCATACATGGCTGTCACACAGGGCGAACATAGCTGTCAAATAGACAGCAAGGTTTTATGTGACAGTTAACAAATCTATGTTTTGTTTTGTTTTTCGTTGTATTGTTTTAGTTTTAAAATGTGAACACACACACACATGCACACATACACATGTTGGTTAATATATGAAGATTTGTGTTACCCGAGGAATAAACTGTCTGGAAGGTGAAGAGATGTGGTGAGGAGTCTGGTGGACTCTGGAAAGATGGACAAGGTAGACCAGTAGCTCCCAGAGTGTATCTCCCAATCCCAGAGGAGGCAGCAAATGGTCTGGCTCAGCTGGGTACAGAAGGTATGTGCAAGCTGGTAAGAGTATTGGGGTGCACCAGATATTTCGTCTCAAGCTAGTAGGATGGCAACGTCCTATCTTGATTAAGAGAATGTCAGGAAAATGATACCAATAGAGCCATCCCATATCCCTCCTGCAGATGGGTTTTCCTCCAGGTAAAACAAATACACTTCATCCAATTACCACCATGTAGGATCCTCAAGTATACACAGGTGTACCAATGAAAAATGTCTGGGTAAAGGTGTATTGAAATATGTCTAATGTATTACTGTGTCATACTCAAAACTTTTGTTATTCAATGTGATAGTCCTATAGTTATAATAGATGATAGGGGTATTCATGTTATTGATAATAGAGGTATAATGTATGAGTAGTGGTAACAAATCACATACTTTCAATTAGCCATAAACCAGTGTGAACATAAAGTAACGGTACTCGGTAGAACGAGTTGAACAGATTAAGAGATGGAACTTGATTGAAGTGACTGATAGCTTCGGCCACTAGTCCTTTCCCGCTACCAAAAGATCACTCCTGGGCAGACTCCTAACCTGTCAGTTTTTGAAATGTTCTTGACCCCTCGTGAGATGAGATTGTAACTGGGAGGCTAGGTTAGACCTTGAAAGAAGGTAAATAGTGAGACAGCAACCAAGAACGTCCAAAACACTGTTTCCTGAAAAGTCACACTAACTGTCAGGATGTTGGATCAGGAGAGTAAGTTGTGGAGCAGTAATTTCTTAGGCTCAGGTTATTTGACAGACAGGTACCAGGTGTAGGCTACCAGCATCACGGCTTCAAGGGTAGCAGAGACACACTGGTGCCCATTCCACCCACTGCAGAGGGGCCAACACTCAGAGTAGGGTCCAAGGGCACTCATGAGTCTGTTCTGGAAGGCCTCGAATGCAGTTAGTAGCACCTGAGCCAGAGGCTAAGACTGTTGTCCAGCATGAAGTTGTAGTTTTTCCTGTTTTGTGTTCTCTCATTTCATTCTCTTCTCAGGACGGTTAATTCTTTTGATTATTAGCAGGTGACAGAGACTGGTTCAGGTAATGATAAGGAGGTATTGGGGAGGAAGGAGAAGTTAGTAGCATAATCGGTCCAGCCAATTACTCTATTCAATTCAGGGGTAAAGGAAAATTTGGAAAACTCAGAGCTTGGAGAAAGTGTGAGGGGCTATTGTCTGAGTAGCATTACGTACATAAGTACGGTGACCCCATAGTTAAAAAAAGAGATACACCCAGCAAAGCCAGTCCAGTAATATCCGGACTTGAGAAGGCATCCTTGAGAATGATTATCATTCTTGGGAGGGTAAGGTTTTAGACCAAACAAAGTGCTGGGCGTGCTCACACGTGCCTCAGTGATTATATCAAGTAGGATTAGTTCTCTTTCCACTAAATATTCTTGAGGTACCCGAACTATAGGCGGGAGGTCACTAAGGGAAAAAGTAGGACACCTAGGTCCCTCAGTCTGAAGTCTCCCAATGGTTTGCAAGCCGCTCACTGTTAAATCTGAGTATCGGGAGACTGGGAAGAATGAACAGACAATAGCCCGCCCACAAGTGTTGATGAAAAGAACTGATGACATTATTAGAAGTGTATATTAACGCAAGCTGAAGGAGATTGTATATGACATTATTGATAGACATAGGATGATGCTATTAATGAACATGAAGTGTTTAAATGTATTATGAGCTTAAAGACATGCATTGGACAGATAAACCTGTTAAACTTGAAGAACTGTAGTAGAGTATTCTGTATAACTAATACATGATCTGTTGTACTCTGTACCTTTCCAAATAATGTATTACGTGTTTTATTGTACCCTTGAAGGGCATACAAACGGTTATCTCCAAGTTCCAGAAATGTACGGTCTATAGTAAAAGAAGAAATCGTTTAGAGGCTTAAGACTCTCTCTTATGATAACTTGTTTAGATCTACAAACAGCGTGGTCATACACCAAGGAGGATTTGTATTACATAACAATGAAACGTGGTACTGAGATCCTGCATATAACATCTTTAAGGTGATGGTTTATTATACTATCAAAGGGTGGACTGTTGAAGTCGTATAATTGGATGAATGAAAGTATATTGGTTTAATATTGTTAAGCCATGCAAATGCGATCCGTACGCTATGTAACACGTGGCGTGGTTCGTTTGCACGGTAAAATAGGCACGCACACACTCGCATTACAACATTTAGTTATTTATATAATTCATATACATATTGGTTCCGTTACCCTGTAATTTAGGAGCAGATAGTATTTGGTTTATTATTAATCTATATATATATATATATGTATATATATATATATATATATATATATATATATATATATATATATATTTAGTGATTATATGTACACTTCAGTGATATTCAAAGTTCAGGTTATAGGAAAGGTACCACGCCTGGTGTCATATTAAAGCCCTATTCATCAGCAGCTGTCCGGTGCAGTCAGCGAAGAGATCGCACATTGCATACTTTAGTTATTGATATTAGAGAATAAACCTTTGTATGATGCTGGCTATGAAAGGAGCAGAGCCCCTGGAGAGACGATCCCCTCCTTTGGATTCCTTAGATTGAATCAGCCTATGATCTGTTTACCCTGAACCCACCCAACGTCTGGACCTATAGAAGCAAGCTACGTCATCTCTATTGTTCACAATGAAACACTGACTGTATATATATTAGCTGCATCCCCCACCAGCCTCAGTCACTTCTGACACAGTATTCTAAGCAGATATACTGTCCATTGGGTCCCGTGGTTGCGCAGCGAGCGCAATGCGATAAGAGCGCGGTATGTATGTATGTAACTTTTGATATTGGCTGTACTGTACTTTATTATAATATAATAATGTATTGAATTGTTGACTATTTACATCTGCTAAAATAAACCACCATGTGCTTTGGAAACAAATACAATTGATTGGGCAATGCTTATTTGAAAACGATAGAATTACTTTAATAGGGTTTCCCCCGGGTGCTCTGGTTTCCTCCCACACTCCATAAAAGACATGCTAGTAGGTTAATTGGCTGTTATTAAATTGACCTTAGTCTCTCTCAGTGTGTATGTTAAGGAATTTAGACTGTAAGCTCCAATGGGACAGGGACTGATGTGAGTGAGTTCTCTGTTACAGCGCTGCGGCAATAGTGGCACTAATTAATAGCTCATGGTGATAATGATGATGATGAATCTTAGATTTCCATGACCTGTGTGAAAGCAATGAGCCTAAGGTCCTTTTATATGGTCACAGAACACCACGTTTTAGGTGGTGCATAGTCTAGATCTCACTCACCAAGTATAAATTTAGTTTGTACACAGTTGTATAGGAATATAGTTTTATTGTCATTCACTACAAGTCTCTTTGTGAACACTTGAACACTTCCTAATACTTGATTTATTATTAACAATATATAAACAAAATAATTACAGAACAGCATCTCAGCTAAGATTGTGAAAGTTGAAAATATTTTTTGTAAATATAGACACAGCTATACAGAATATAGCAGCAGGTAGGATGGTAATGGTAATAAAAGGCAGACTGTGTGGCCGACTAGCAGTTATCTGCTGTCTATTTTTTTTTTTTTTTAACTACACAAATAGTTGAACATTGTTGAAATATATGACTAGCTAAGTGCATCATGTTTAGTCATGGGGTGTTATATGACACACGTTATTCATGTACTGTATTACGATATCTAAGTGATAAAGTGATAAACCATAAAACAATTGTGCAAACTTACAGTGATGGAATGATACAGATTAGAATACATAAGAAGTGTTAAAACAAACATGTTTGGCTCTAGTTATGTACATTTAAACTGCAGGAGAGAATGGGAAGTTGGCCCCTTTCCAGATAAATTGAAGCAGGATAATTTGCACATTTTTTACTTCTGCTTGCCTTAAAGCAACTATTACTGTTTTATTAGTAAAGTGCAGCACTCTCAGCATATAATAAATGCCCTCTCTCAATTTATATATATATACATATATATATATATATATATATATATATATATATATATATACATACATACCAGTGTGCTAATAGTGAGCGAAAGAATTATTAGTTTGCTTTTTGAGGTGTGAACTTATACATTTGTAGTATGCATAGAAAATTTCATGCTTAGCGCTACATGTCTTGATTTGTGAAAAATCCCACAGTGTCTATAATGCTTTCTGCTTCTCATCTCTTCGAAAGTCCCTTCAAAGTTTTTATCATAACGGTTCTTTTTAAAGTTAACTTAAATTCTGTATATATTGTGCAACAAAGTCTTTTTTAAGTTTGCTATTTCTTCATAACCTCAAGAATTTACTTTAAGGATTCGCTGACCTTGTATGTTTATGATGATATCTTACATTTTGCAATAAACAGTTAGTCAATAATGACTTTCAATATCCTCTTTTTATTCAACAGCCTTCAGGTACAGATGCCTGTAAATTAAATATATCCACATTAAGGGTCACTTACAAAAGTGTAAAAGCACAGTGCAAATAGTTTTGTGATGTCACCCATCTACCTGTGTGCAAATGCATCTATTTTACAGGTAAACACATGGGGCCTGATTCATTAAGGAACTTAAATTAAGAAGTTTCTTATTTAAGTCTCCTGGACAAAACCATGTTACAATGCAAGGGGTGAAAATTAGTTTTCTGTTTTGCACATAAGTTAAATACTGACTGTTTTTTCATGTAGCACACAAATACTTGATTGCTGTTACGGACTTACCTTATCCCCGCCGCTCCGTCCAGCCGCACTTCCGCATTCAGGACCATGTGACCGCACCCGGAGGCGGTCACATGACCACAACCTAGAGGCGGGGATTTTGAATCCCCTTCTGTATAAAAACCTCACTCTGACACTCGCTGAGTGTCAGAGCAACACTTACCTGTTCCTGGCTCCTTCTCTTCGTGGATTGCAGTGTCTTCCTGTTTCCAGTGTCTCCTGTGTGCTGATCTCTGCCTGTTTGACTTCCCTGGCTCTCTAATCCCTGTGTACCGACCCGGCTTGCTGACCATTCTCCTATTCTTGTGACCCGTGTACCGAACCTGGCTTGTTGACTCCGAGTTGCCTTCTGATTCTGTCTGACTCCAGTCCTGTGTACCGAACCGGCTTGTTGACTCCGCTACCACCGCTTCACTCCGCTGTACTACATCTTGAGGCGAACCTGGGGACCGCGACCTGCGACTGCTGGCAGCGAAGCCCACCCCGCCTTGCGGCGGTTCTTGGTGAACACCGGGGAGATCGTTAGACTCCGCACCTCAGGTAAGCCAGCGCTAATCAAGATTAGTAATATCGTATCCAGAATCTGTTACAGTTTGCTCTGACCATGGATACCACAGCTAAAGATCTGTTGGAGCATTTAGTAGGAAGGATGGATAAACAAGAAGCTAACCAAGAGCAACTTTTAAAATTCCTCAATAGTCTATCCACTCGCTTGGATGTTGTCCAGAACACCCTAGTGGCTGGTGGATCACCTGGGCCGGCAGTGGCCCCTGTACCTCAGGCCGCAGCAGCAGCTTCTTCCTCGCAGCTACGGTTACCTAACCAACCTAAGTTCGATGGAGACCCTAAAAATTGCAGAGGATTTTTAAATCAATGCTCCATACAATTCGAGCTTCTACCTGGGAACTTCCCCTCCGGAAAAACGAAAGTGGCCTATGTGATTTCGTTATTGTCCGGTCAAGCTTTAGCATGGGCTTCCCCCTTATGGGAGAGGGACGACCCCATTCTACATAACTTCAACCTCTTCTTGTCCACCTTCAAGAAAATATTTGATGAGCCAGGAAGGGTGTCCAATGCCGCTTCCGGCTTACTACGTCTCCGCCAGGGAAACCAGTCTGTGGGGCAGTATGCGGTCCACTTCAGAACCATGGCCTCTGAACTTCGCTGGAACGATGAGGCTCTAGTAGCTACATTCTGGCAGGGCCTTTCAGACCGAATCAAAGACGAGTTGATATCCCAGGAACTCCCTACGTCTTTGGACGACATTATCTCCCTCTGTGTCAAAGTTGATTTGCGTTTCAAGGAACGTAATTCCGAGAAGGAACAGTCGCGGCGTAGCATGATTCGCTTGGCCCCCAACTTCCAAACCCCTGTTCTTCCCCCTGAAGAGCCCATGCAACTTGGGAGGACCCGCCTATCAGCCGAAGAGAGGGAGAGGAGATTTCGGAACAAGTTGTGTTTATATTGTGGAGAGAGTGGCCATCTTCTGAGTTCTTGTCCCAAACGCTCGGGAAACGACAGGGCCTAACGAGTTCTGGAGCTGTGTCGTTGGGCCTCTTTTCTCAGTGTCAGTCAGTTCCCAATAGTAATGATTGCCTGTCTATTCCCATTTAACTTCAGTTAGGACAAAAGACCTTCCCGCAGTCGGCTCTTCTAGATTCCGGAGCCGCAGGAAATTTCATTTCTGCCACAGTAGTTAAACAATTCGCTATTCCCACACAAGCCTTGGAACAACCCATCTCTCTGATGGCCATTGATGGGGGAAGAATCCCTGAGGGGTCCATCTTGGTACGCACTATTCCTCTTCTACTTCAGATAGGAGCACTTCATCGGGAGAAGATTTCTTTTCTAGTAATACAGAGATCTACCAACCCAGTCATCCTAGGACTTCCTTGGTTTCATGCCCACTCTCCCACCTTGGACTGGAAATCTGGTCACATATTGTCCTGGGGACAGTCCTGCTTCTCTCGCTGCCTACAGAGAGTGGTTCCCCCGAATAGTCCCAGGCGTACCCAAGAATTTCCTGTGACTCTCCTGCCTGAGCCATACCAAACCTTCTCTGATGTTTTCTGTCAACAAGAGGCCACTAGGCTTCCTCCTCACAGAATCTGGGACTGTGGCATTGATCTGATACCTGGTAAACCCATTCCCAGAGGCCGTGTTTACCCCCTTTCCCTCCCGGAATCTAAGGCTATGGAGGAGTACATCCAAGAAAATCTAAACAGGGGCTTCATCCGCAAGTCTGCCTCCCCAGCTGGGGCTGGCTTCTTCTTCGTAAAAAAGAAAGATGGGGGCCTCCGCCCTTGCATTGATTACAGAGGCCTGAATGCCATTACCGTTAAAAATCGGTATCCACTGCCACTGATTTCTGAACTATTTGACCGGATCAAGGGTGCCACCATCTTTTCTAAACTTGACCTCAGAGGAGCGTATAACCTTATACGCATTAAGGAGGGGGATGAATGGAAGACGGCGTTTAACACCCGAGACGGCCACTTTGAATATCTGGTCATGCCTTTCGGGCTATGCAATGCCCCAGCCATATTTCAGAGCTTTATGAATGAGCTGTTTCAAGACCTCTTGTACCAATCTGTAGTCATCTACTTGGACGACATTCTCATCTTTTCTCAAGATCTAGCATCTCATCGTACTCATGTATTGGAGGTCCTCTCTCGTATCCGAAAAAATCAGTTATTTTGCAAATTGGAGAAATGCACCTTCGAGCAGAAACAAATTCCCTTCCTGGGATATATTATTTCGGGCACCGGTCTACAGATGGATCCCACAAAATTGAAAGCCATACTTGACTGGCCCCAACCTTCAGGCCTTAAAGCCACTCAACGCTTCCTAGGATTCTCCAACTATTATCGCCAATTTATCAAGGGGTACTCCTCTCTCGTGGCTCCCATCACAGCATTGACCCGCAAATCTGCTGATGCTGGTATTTGGTCCTCTGAGGCTATCCAAGCCTTTATATTATTAAAGTCTCTCTTTTCATCCGCACCCATTCTTCAACAGCCAGATTGTTCTCGTCCCTTTGTCCTGGAGGTAGATGCCTCTTCTGTTGGCACAGGAGCCGTACTATCACAGCGAGGTCCTTCTGGAAAACTTCATCCCTGCGGATTCTTTTCCCGTCGCTTTTTACCTGCTGAGAGGAATTATGGGATTGGCGACAAAGAGCTCCTGGCCATCAAATTGGCTCTCTCCGAATGGAGACATTTACTAGAAGGAGCGCAATTCCCTATCACCATATATACCGACCATAAGAATTTGCTTTACTTACGCACTGCCCGATGTCTAAATCCTCGACAAGCAAGGTGGTCCTTATTCTTCTCACGCTTTGATTTCAACATCACTTTTCATTCAGGATCTAAGAACACGAAGGCAGATGCCTTATCTCGCTCTTTTGATCCAGCTGACATGGAATCCTCGGAAGATAAGAAATTCATTGTAAATCCATGTCAAGTATTGGCAGCTACACACCTGAAAAAGGGCTGTCCTCCAGGCAAAACATTCATCTTGCCACATCTACGCACCCGGCTCCTTCACTGGGCTCATCACTCACTCTTCTCTGGGCATGCCGGCATTCGCAAGACCTGGGACTTATTGTCCCGAAGCTACTGGTGGCCTTCCTTGCTGGAGGATGTGAAGAGATTCGTTGCTGCTTGTTCCAAATGTGCTCAACACAAGACCTCTAGGAAGAAGCCTTATGGATGCTTGCTCCCATTACCCATTCCTGATTTCCCTTGGTCACAGATCTCCATGGATTTTATCACGGACCTTCCCCCTTCCAAATCCTGTACTGTAGTACTTGTGGTCACGGATCGCTTCTCTAAAACAGCTCACTTTATTGCTCTCAAAGGCCTTCCTTCTTCCTCCTCCTTAGCCGATATTTTTATTAAAGAAATATTTCGCCTCCATGGCTGTCCTCAACATATTGTCTCCGATAGGGGATCACAATTCATATCAAAATTTTGGCGGTCTTTTTGCAATAAATCCGGGATTAAGCTTGACTTCTCTTCCGCATATCATCCCCAGTCCAATGGGGCTACTGAGAGAACCAACCAAGAATTAGAGAAGTTTCTAAGAATATTTATCTCTAGTAACCAAGACAACTGGGTGGACCTTCTCCCTTGGGCCGAGTTCGCCCATAACAACCATTTTCATGAGGCCATCTCTAACTCCCCCTTTTTTGTTCTGTATGGCTGCCATCCTAGACTACCCACCTTCTCTCAAGTCTCATCTTCTGAAGTTCCAGCAGTGGACTCTCTGGTTCGTAACTTCTCTGATATTTGGGAACAAACCAAGACAAACTTAAAACAAGCAACTACTCGTTCCAAAAAATTCTACGATAAAAGGAGAAGAATGACTCCAAGTTTTGCAGTTGGTGACAGGGTATGGCTATCCACCCAGAACATTCGTTTAAAGGTTCCCAGTAAAAAATTTGCTCCCAAGTTTATTGGCCCATTTGCTATATCTGAGATTATTAATCCCGTAGCCTTTAGATTGAGTCTGCCTCCCTCCTTACGCATACCCAATGTCTTCCATGTCTCCTTGTTAAAACCGATGGTAACCAACAGATTCTCCACCTCATCCAGAACTCCTCCTCCTGCTGTGGATCGGGATCAAGTTGAATACGAGATTAAAACTATCCTAGATTCTCGTAAAGTTCAAGGTGCCATACAGTTCTTGGTGGATTGGAAGGGTTACGGCCCTGAGGAGCGCTCATGGGTAAGAGCCATTGACCTACATGCTCCCCGTCTACTTAAATCCTTCCATAAAAAATTTCCTTTGAAACCCTATTAGGTGTTCGGAGTCCACCTTTATGGCAGGGGGTACTGTTACGGACTTACCTTATCCCCGCCGCTCCGTCCAGCCGCACTTCCGCATTCAGGACCATGTGACCGCACCCGGAGGCGGTCACATGACCACAACCTAGAGGCGGGGATTTTGAATCCCCTTCTGTATAAAAACCTCACTCTGACACTCGCTGAGTGTCAGAGCAACACTTACCTGTTCCTGGCTCCTGCTCTTCGTGGATTGCAGTGTCTTCCTGTTTCCAGTGTCTCCTGTGTGCTGATCTCTGCCTGTTTGACTTCCCTGGCTCTCTAATCCCTGTGTACCGACCCGGCTTGCTGACCATTCTCCTATTCTTGTGACCCGTGTACCGAACCTGGCTTGTTGACTCCGAGTTGCCTTCTGATTCTGCCTGACTCCAGTCCTGTGTACCGAACCGGCTTGTTGACTCCGCTACCACCGCTTCACTCCGCTGTACTACATCTTGAGGCGAACCTGGGGACCGCGACCTGCGACTCCTGGCAGCGAAGCCCACCCCGCCTTGCGGCGGTTCTTGGTGAACACCGGGGAGATCGTTAGACTCCGCACCTCAGGTAAGCCAGCGCTAATCAAGATTAGTAATATCGTATCCAGAATCTGTTACAATAGCTTATTTGTACACTGAAATTTAAAGTTGATAAATTCAGGGAAGCAGATACAGCATAATTGAGGGCACAGTGTGAAATAGGGGAAACAGGGAAGGGGAGCAGATACAGGATAATAGAGTGCACAGTGTGAAACAGGGCAAACAGGTGAAGGGAAGCAGATGCAGGATAATAGAGGGCACAGTGTGAAACAGGGCAAGCAGGTGAAGGGAAGCAGATACAGCATAATTGAGGGCACAGTGTGAAATAGGGGAAACAGGGAAGGGGAGCAGATACAGGATAATAGAGTGCACAGTGTGAAACAGGGCAAACAGGTGAAGGGAAGCAGATGCAGGATAATAGAGGGCACAGTGTGAAACAGGGCAAGCAGGTGAAGGGAAGCAGATACAGCATAATTGAGGGCACAGTGTGAAACAGGGGAGACAGGTGAAGGGGAGCAAAAGCAGAATGGAGGGCACAGTGTCATGAATCGGAAAGAAAGCATTAAACTTTATTTTTGTTTTTTCTTAATAATAAACTTTTTTGTTCTTGCCCACACAAATAGACTTTTTTTTTTTAACCCAATTGGGGTTTTGAGTTTGACATGCCTGGCTTAGTGCTTCTTGCACATTGTGTACCTCCATCACATAGCATTTGTCATGTGTGTGCCCTCTAACCAATCAGGTCTCAGCACATGAGGCAAAGTGCCACCAGACCTTCGTGCAACTGCACAGTGATGTCTGGCCTGAAATCACTCATTTTGAGTGAGATTCCTGTAACATAATAATTGGGAGTGTGTGCAGGAGCACATCATGCGTGGCTCCTGCGACATGTCGCAGTTAGTTAAATCCCCCCTCCACTTCATGTGTCAGCAGCACTGAGTTTCTTCATTAGTGACAGAGGATTAGCTGTTGGAAAGATACTGGGTAGGTGAGTATCAAGAAGCAGAGATCATAGGTGTTAGACTCCTGCCATTCAAACGCTAGGGAAATGTGTTTGGGTGGTCATTTAAGTAATTTAAGCTATTTTAAATTTGCAATGTATTTGTACACTTTTTATCTTTTCATTTTGTGTGCATTTTGTTGCAGTGATGAAAGGACATTACAAAAGTTTTTTTTTCTTTTTTCATTTGGCCACATAAACCCTTGTCACAGTTTTTGCTAATTATATCTTGAACAGCATGTAGCATTTCCTCATTTTACATACAGGGAAGCAGCAACAGGTTCTGTTGTATGCTACTTAACAACAGGCGTAGTAAAAATAGCCAAGTAATCTTGATGCCTGATATCATCTCAGTAAGCCAAATAGTTATCACACAAAAACAACATTTTCAGTTCCTATCTGATAGAGTACAACCCTCTGTTGTTAGAGCTACCGCTCTTTAATTCTGTGGAAATGTTTCAATGTTCACTTGATACACTTCTCTGCAGCAGACACAGTGTGTGTCTACTGTTTGTGTCACTTAATATAAGTAATATTTGACTAAGCAAAACATATTTTGCATATGGACACAGCTATGTAAGAAACAGGAATGACAGTTATAATCACTCTGTATAGAAGATATGCAGTAAAGCACTAAAATCATGCTAGATTTCAATTAACTCTATCTACTGTCAGAGAGGCCTGTACACCAATTACCTCTTGTGCTTGAATTTTCTATATTGCCTGAGATCTACAGACAACATGGCTACTGTAATTTCACTGTATGGACCACTGATTTTAGTAATTAATGAGGGCTCTAATAAAGAAAACCTATATTTTAAGGGAAGTCCAGTGGGTCATAAAGTATAATAAAACATAATGGGATTAAATCACGTTTGGACGTAAGGTCCTTTGTGTGCCATATCTTGCGTGAAATAGCTCTGCGCATGCTCAGAAATGGAGCTTATGTCAATGAACGCAATTGTATGCAATACATGTCAGTACAGAAATGACAAAGGTAGATGGGCAGCACGGTGGCCCAGTGGTTAGCACTTCTACCTCACAGCACTGAGGTCATGAGTTCAATTCCTGACCATGGCCTTATCTGTGTGGAGTTTGTATGTTCTCCCTGTGTTTGCGTGAGTTTCCCCCGGGTGCTCCGGCTTCCTCCCACACTCCAAAAACATATTAATAGGTTAATTGGCTGCTATCAAATTGACCCTAGTCCAGGGCCAGACTGGGACTAAAAATCAGCCCTGGCATTTAAAGTACACAGGCCCACTTGCTGTGGTCTCCATGCACGATATTGTTGCGTGCTGGTGCAGTGCAATATAAAGTCTCAGCACCAACTTATTTATCACGAAATGTCTTCTGCCCACCCTGATCAATTCCCTTTTTGTGCAAAGCATTGGGAAAATGCACAAAACCACAATGTTTTTTTTGTTTTAATTTTTTTTTTTATACACAGTTAAAAAACAATGTATAGTGTATCCATGGTATTTCCCACTGCACCATACAAGACAGTCATTTTTTGAAATGCAATGGCCATAGCAATTTATTGCATCATAATATACTATATGTAAGCCACAGCATCAAAACCAAAAATAACTTCTAAGTATTTGTAAAACATAAACATTGCACGGAACTGAAATAAAGTACCTAATTACTGAAATTTCAGCAAACCATAAGTCAGCGGCCCTACAACATGACCGCTTCCACCAGGTACAAGAGGCTCTGCCCCTGGACTTCCCACATCATTTATGACTGCTGTCACCTTTGCTGTAACTTTTATTAGGTATATTTAATATATACTGAAATGATCTTCAAATATTAAAATAATAATTATTTGGAAATCAGACGGTATAAATAAGCTTAAGCAATATCTAAAGGATACAGCATTATACTGAAATATATAGCGGTATAGTTATTGATTCTAATCTCTCCAGTGTGGGCGAGGAGTGATATAAATGTTGTATCCTTTACATATTGTTTAAGCCATTTCCAAATAAGTCACTTTGGATCATTTTAATGCTTTAAGGTCATTTCAGTCTATGTTAAATATACCTAATAAAAGTTACATTTTACATTTACTGTTGAAGTCTATAAAATATAACAAAAGAGCAAATTTTGGCGCTGAGCTTACTTCTTACCAGTTGGAAAATTAAGGAGGACCTTGCTGTATGTCCCAACTCAAGACAGAAAAACTAAAAAATACAACGCTGCAAAAAACTGGTGCGAATAATTAAATTCACTAAGGCAGAATAAGTGAATGGCTCTCTGCAAAAATTAAACATATAGGTTTTGAGTCATTAAGGAGACCAAGGCAAAAAAAGGGTTAAGGGTGATTAAGGATTCTGCCCACCCTAGGCAAATACACTGGTTGTGCTCCCTACCACCTCCAATGTATTAGTAATACTCATGAATATGAATATTCAAATGTATTCTCCAGCAATGCAGGACTCCAGATTGTGCCCTTGTCTCTTACCTGTTCTTCCGCTCCGTCTTTACTGCATATGACTGGCCGGAGCTTCTGAAGTATTGGTACTTTTTGTTCATTGTTCTGTATGGTTTCACCCTGTATAGTCTACTGTTAGTACTGTGTGCGGCGCTGCGGATATCTTGTGGCGCCTAACAAATAAATGATAATAATAATAATAATATCAATGAGTTGGATGTAACTGTCAACATTTTAAAAATAATTAGCAGCTTAGCAGCTCTTCCAACACATCCATGACGTGGCTGGCCAGTGTCATTGCTGTTTTTATATCAAATGTCATTCAGATCCATCCAGTGGAAGGCCCAGAACAGGCTACCTGGTTCAAAGTTCTGGCCAGCATACACCCATGGAAGATCTGACTGGGACCTCAACTCCCTATTATGTCTTCTGGGATCCAATGTTACCAGTCTTTGAAGTTTTCGTCCAAATCCATCCAGTGGAGGCTTAGAACAGGCTTCCTGGGTCAAAGTTCTGCCCAGCATACACCAACAGCAGGTCCAACCAGGACTCTAACCCCTCTAAAACCTGAACAGGATCCAACTGGACCACCTTGCGTTGGTTTCATTTCAATCTGTGCAGCAGTGTCGAAAATATTCGCCTAAAAACAAACTTCTTCTTTTTTATACATAGGAATTCTTCAATGTGTTTTCAGAACATGATTGTCAGTTATACAGTTTTCCTTCTTGCATATTTCTTGACATTTAACAAGCTACCTAAAATTAGGCCTGCAGTCAGAAATATGACTGTGTTGCGGTTATGCTAAAGGCCAAATTTAAGGCCATATAATACATTTCTATTTGGGCAGATGCGCCTAATTTTCCCACAAAACAAAAGCACTCCCACCTTCCATTTTTTTTATCTGTCCCTGTGAAGGGTAATATGCAATATTTTGTGCGTCTGTGTGGAAATATGCGCGGTTGAGACTGAAATAATAATAATTAAGAATACTACCTACTCTCACTCAATTTTGATAGGTTGCAGGTACTGGCAAGTTGAAATATGGGTCAGATCCACTTATACAACATGCAGATGGGTACTCTGCTTTCATAAAGAGAGGCCCCTAATTGTAAGGAATTCAAATGTTGCCAACACAGTTTATATTTTTAACTTCCGGCAGGAGCTATGCATAAACTCATTTAGTTTATTCTCTGAACACCATGTAACAGATGAAACTAGGATTCATTTGGACAAGTGATATTTTTCCAAGTATCCAGTTTTCTTTAGCCAATTACAATCTTAGTTACTAGTTTTTAACTGGAAAGTGTTAAAATTTATTGCGTCGTCAGCTGTCATATCTCCTTAAAGACCAGGTACAATGTGATGTGTGGTCTGGTGTGCCTCTTTTGGCAACACTGTCATTTTTAGCTATAATAAATAGTACATTTATTAGGGGAGCTCTTAGCATGCTGGTTCTGGGCTGTGCTATCTGTTTTGTTTTTTGCCAAGATCAGGATCTGTAACAGATGAAGAAGATGCCAGGACTGCCCACATGGATCTACATGAGATAATAAAGAGGGTACAATTGGAAAGTCTATAAGAGTATTTATTTCAAATACATGTTTTGTTTTTTAAACAGTGTGTTTGTGTTATATTTACATTTACCATTGGTGCAGGGCATATTGTCGCTTGGGATTTATCAATTGCCATATTTTACTGGCAGCCATGGATATGTTGGCGCCTGTAGTACTACAAACACCAGCATGCCCAACCACTTAATGGCGGGCCTGTAGTGCACCACAGACAAAATGATTATTTATCTCCATTTTTGACATAATTGACACACATTCACCGAATTTGTTTTGCAAGCCCAATCCACCTAGGGAATCCAAATCCATGCTGACTGGACTAGGGTTGGTTATGGCACTATGGCAGGTGGACCCAAAACTGCGGGGTTTCCTGCTACAGTGCCAACAAACAGGGCTGGCAAAGCTTAGTGCCGGATCTGGTAAATTTGGAAGGCCCCAAGCTTTTTGTCCCCCTGATTTTTGCCAGTACCACCATAGGCTGAGAGCACTTAGGCTGTTAAGATTTTTATTTTTGGGTGAGCGATTTTTAAACGTATTTATTTATTTTTATGCACAATAATATTTGAGTTAGTAGTCACCATCATGAGCAAGGATCTTGCACAAGGGGGAAAACAGCCTCAACAGATGTGTATTAGTTGGTTTAACGTCAAACTTCCCATACTTGGTAAAAATATTTTAATTGGATGTCTGTTGACCAACTGTAACAGTTCCAAATTCAAACTTTGTACAATCCTCATGCCTAATAGCTTGTGTGCAGGACCTATATTTTTTTTACTTTGAATTTCTGTTTCCAGTTTGGTACTGGTGATGTGTCTCTCTTGTCCTGCTAGCAGTTCATCAATGTGCACAACTACAAAGAACATCTGTTCCTCAATGGTTTTGTAATATAGGCAATGATCAGTCTCTGACCTATTAAAGTCCAGGGGGTAAATGTATGAAAGTCAGTTTTTTTCAATTCGCTGGAAATCGGCGAGTTTGCAGCTAAAATTTAAAGCGGCGCTGGCTTGTAAAGGCAAGTTTACAAAAAGACCTACTTGTTCCTGATAGTTTTGGGTTTCCTCGCCCCAGTCATCCAGAGCTTTTGACTCTGTATCAATGGCTACTTTCCAATGTTCCCAGTTGTCGCTTGATTTTACCTCTTCAATGTTTTGCAGTTCACAAAAGGCTAGATTAGCCTTTTGTGAAGATGACCCAATATCCTAGATGACCCAATATCCTATGCCACAGTTCCATTTATTGGCTGTTATCGGAAGCAGCCATCGCATGACATTCTTCGGTGTCTAGGACATATAGCTGTTTACACCAGGGTGCTGTTGCAATTATGGTACCATTTCTTGACCACACATTTGCCCTCTGTGAATTGGACCTCGAAACCTTTTCCCTCAAGGATGCTTATAGCGATAAGGTTGGTTTCCAACTCTGGTACATACAGGACGTCTGGATGTTTGTGACGATAGTTTCACCTATTATATTCAGGCGGACTGTGAAAGTCCCGACTTTTGTTGCCTTAGGAACTTTTCCACCGATTCCTTTTACTGTAACTGGATCACATGGTTTCAATGTAGTGAACCATTCTTGATTGCAGCTAAAATATCTAGTAGCCCCCGAGTCTGTGGTGCCCCAAAACCCTGTTAAACAGCACAGAGGAAGTACATAAACGCTTTTGAAATGCAGGGCTACAAGGGGTTACTAGAGGCTGAGAGAGACACAGTGGGAATGGCAGTTGACAGTTGACAGTTGAACTGAAGAGGCGTGTCCAGGATGATGTGCAGGAAGGAGGAGTTTGTGTCATAGCAACAAGTCCACTAACTTTTGTAATAACTGTGAACTCCCAGAAGGCAGTGGGGAGAGGAAAGTTCTAGACTTCTGAGGGAGAGATGAGGTTTATCAGTGACAGGAAGACAGACCGAGAGATAAGAAATCTGAGTTGAATCTCTCCATGTAGCTGCTCACTACCTCAGGAACAGGCTGAGAGAGATAAGAGCTATTACTGCTGGAAGTCCATCATATGAAGGAACTCTAGTTGAAAGTACAGTAGGTCTGCAAATCACCTTTGTCACAGATTCCTCCATTTGCTTTCCTCCATGCTGACAGATCTAATGTACTGCAAAATTCCTGTGCACAGGTCAGCCCAGGACTGAGTGTAAAATATGGTAACGTTACCAGGGATTAATGTTAAGGGATTTACCTAAAATTGATTTATTGTTATTGAAGATTTTATCCCAATTGTGCCTTATACTCACCAGGTGTATATTATATGTTAGATCCTATTGTGCTCTATGTTGATCAAATGAATATTTTGTCATTACCATTGAGTTGAAGGGGTCAGTGGCGCGGTGGGTTACCAAAATTATCTTTACCGCATTATTAATAAACCCAAGTTATTTGTCCAATCCTTGTCCCTTTCATTGAAGTATTTATCTCCTGACCACCGGATATCCGACCAAAAAAGAACCTGACTCGTGTCTGGAGGACAAGGTAAGGGAAGGAAATCCCATCAGTCTCGACCACCACAAGTCCATATACCAGTAATCCTTCTTATGACTATCTGCTACATTCAATGCTGACTCATTAGATTTTTCACGCTTCTTCTGTTGCGCACCACTTGGATATTTTAGCCTGCATTCAGATGCTTTGTGTCCCATCTTATGACATATTAAGCATTTAAACTTTGGCTTCTTGAACTTCGCACCTTTTGTGAGGTACTCTCAGCATTTGCCTCCACAGGAATCCTCTGTTTGAAATGCAGCAGCTTAGCTCTCACGATTTCTGTCGTTATCTTGGTATCGTTGAACTCCAAAGATATTACAAGGAAATCATACTCTGGTGTGAGATTCTGCAGCATCGCCATTGTGACTTCCTCGTAATCTACCTGTGCTCCCACAGATACCAATTGCTGGGATTCATATTCTCCAAAGTACTTAATATAGTCCCGTAATGTATACTTAACCTCATGTGTCAATCTCCCATTGTCCCATAGATTGTAAGCTTGCGAGCAGGGCCTTCTCACCTCTTTGTCTGTTTTACCCAGTTTGTTTATTAGTTTATTACGTTTGTCCCCAATTGTAAAGCGCTACGGAATATGTTGGCGCTATATAAATAAATGATGATGATGATGAATATAGTCCCGTACAGTGAACGTCTCAAATTTATCCTTCTCATCAGACCTTTGTGCTCATACACATTTTTCAGAGCAGTCCACATCTCACTAGCTGAACTTTATCATTAATGATAGAATACATGTGCTATTCTTAGCCAATGGTGCCCATGGCTCTATTCACCTCATCAGCATTTGGACTGACATCTGGATCTACAGTGACTTCCCACAACTTTTCCCACATTATTTGCATTGCAAATTTCCAAGTTGCATAAGTTACAGAACCTTTTCACTTAGCAAAGTTCACACTGGTGCCTGTGCTGTGCATTTTTCTTTGTGTACTGAATAACGGACTATTCCTCCTGAAATAAAAAGCTTCCTTTTATTCTTGTGTACTTCTGTTATCATTCTTTATTTAAAGATGATAACAGATAAGAGATTAATACAGCTGCTCACAGTTGACTGTTGCACAGTAGTATTCAACAGTAGCAACAGTTGCAGCGATAAGGCATTAACAATATTATGCGGTTCACACTTGTATATATACAAATGCTGGCTGGTAATGCATATATATATAGATAGATAGATAGATAGATATTGGGTAAGCTTATGCAGGCTTGGAACACTGCACGTTCGTGCAGGTACTTGTGTTGTTGTGGGCACAGACTTCTAAACCTATTAGTGACCCTCCGGTCACCTTCCTAGTTTGGGGATCTTATATACTCATACGGAGCGTGGCTACTAGTTAGTGCATCTGTTCACTGCATAGTCTGATGGAAGTCTCGGCACGAAGCTAAACCTCCATCAGACCAAACTGTGATGAACCGTTTATGCACTGCTAGTCCATTCATCTGCAGATGCTTGCTGACTTGCGCTTTGAATTAATGCACAGTCCTAGTGTATGCGTTTCCACCTATTGTTGTCCTTTGCTGAGGATGTTTTTTCCTGTTCCATGTGGATTTCTCCTTAGACACTGTTGTTTTTGTAATATTAGCAAGATTAGCTGTCTTATACCCCTTTTGTATAGAGGCATAAACTCATGAAATGACCCAGGTCACGTGTCAGTGTGAATGGGTCAACCTGGGTCATTCGTCCCCGGTCCGCGACTTTGATATCAACCAGGCAGGGGTGGACCTATCATCATCATCATCTATTTATTTATATAGCACAACTAATTCTGCAGCGCTGTACAGAGAACTCATTCACATCAGTCCCCGCCCCATTGGAGCTTACAATCTAAATCCCCTATCATACACACACGCCGGCCAAGAGAGACTAAGGGCAATTTAATAGCAGCCGATTAACCTACCAGTATGTTTTTGGAGTGTGGGAGAAAACCGGAGCACCCGGAGGAAAAATACACAAAAACACGGGGAGAACATACAAACTCCACACAGATAAAGCCATGGTCGGGAATCAAACTCATAACCCCAGTGCTGTGAGGCAGAAGTGCTAACCACTAAGCCACCGTGCTGCCCACTGTGGACCTAGACTTTTCTTTTTTGGGGGGGGGGGATGATTTAGCTAAGTCACGCCCCCTCTGTCTGATTGTCTAGTCCCAGTTGACCCCGCCCCTGGTCATGATTGCCCCCACCCCCTTTGAACGACATCTTGACGGTTTACATGCTATGCTTCTGCTGCTAGGGGGGGCAACTCCCCCGATCGCCTCCCCTGGATCCATCATTGCGACCAACGGTATTCACGTTTTGGAGCTAGATATGCTGTGGTATGAAAGTTGTTCCCAGGTTATTCTACCAGGGTTCTGTTAAAAGCAGCTTATTGGTGGATCGGAATCACTCTCTGGTGACGTTGTCTACATGCTGCAGAATAGCTGGGATGGCAATTTGGCAGGATGCCAAAGTGAGAGAACTACTGGTGTCAGAGGGGAAAAGGATATCAAAAAACAGATTACTAGTATAGTGAAAGATGCAACTATTTATAGGAATATTGCAAAGATACTAGCCGACCGGGAGATCACAGCAGCAAGTTGTCAATAAACTCAACTTCCGCAGGACGGAATACAGTAAAGTGCATGACCACAACTAAAAGAAAAATGGCAATGGCCATACGGAGTGGCCATATATGATTTGTGCAACGTTGTATTTGACAACTCGGCCCCATCCAACTCCATTTGTCTATTTTCATCAAGCTGTGCTAACAGTAATGCAACCCCTCTAGCAGCTGTCCTGGCTCGGGTTCGTCACAGATGGTGGTTGAAGAGATGGCAGACAGTAATGAATATGATTCATGAAGACCTATGGAGTAGTATAGAAGAAGCAGTTGACCACACTGATTCGCAGCCTTTGCATAGGTTAACTCATTTTAGGGCCTATGAATTATTAATTGCTGCGCTTATTTGCACTGGATATTTTCAATCATAATGAAAATATCCGAGTTATATATTAAGTGTTTATTATCTGCGTTATCAGCTGTCCCTGCAAGTTATATCGCCCAGATTTTGGAGGGCTGGAGTCTGACTCGCGCATGTCTCCCTAGTCTTACTGCAGGGAAATTATTCCAATTACGGTGGTGGTCTAAGTTATTTTGAACCCAGCAAAATGGACACTCCTCCCAATACTGATTTAAAGATGTACGGGTGGTTGCAATAGTTTTATTGTTTTTTTCCGTTATAATTGTGTTTTATTTTTATTTTTTAAATATTGTTGGTTTGTTATGGCTAAAATCATTAAAATTGTTTTGTTTAAACAATTTCAATTTCTTTGGGATTGCACTGTTGTTTGTTTTGTTTTATATCTATGATTAATGTGGAATATAAAGTGAAGATTGAGAAGATTGATAGACACGTCTCACTCAAAATGAAGTAAATGTTATATTTTAACTCGGAAAGTAATACATCAGTGCCTAACTATTTTCTTGCTTTACGCATTTGTGGCCGCAATTATAGTGAACCAGGGTAGTCCATCATTTTTATACATGACCCTGAGCTTGCTGGGATGTTATATATTTAACTGTCACATGAGCCACACTTACTTTTAATATGCTCAGAGTCCCTTATATACCCAAGTGTTTTAATTTTCTTATCCACTACCTATATTCTATATATATTTCCAAGTTAACTATTTAGTATGTGTATATTCTTGCAAAATGTATTAAAACAGAATTCAGATTTAAGTTCTCACTGAAATAAGAGCTTTACTGGGAAAAGGCTGCACCGTTTTACGACTGTTTTTGACATATGTCCATCTTTCCTGACAGTCCCATGCACCTGATATAAAACTCATATGTAAGTTTATATTATGAATTTTCTCCTTTTATTTTGTAATTATTTCTGCTGCATCTTGTATGTCTTCTTTATAAATTGTTTTTACATTCTGTACGCATTGTACTCTTTTTGTCGTATATTGAATTTCAATTTAATAAGTTCATGTCCTTATGTCACTACTATGGCATAACATGATCTGGGGGCACTACTGTGTGGCATCATCCAGGGGCACAGTGTATTCTTCTAAAGGTTTCCTTATCCTATGGAGAGAGCATGATGAAGTTCCACTGACATGAGAGTGCTGTGCCAACACTGCAATATACTCTGCTCCAGTTGTCAAGTCTGGTTTTATACTTGTATTAGTTTCTATGTAGGACAATAAAATTAGATTCAATTATGCTAAAATAAATTTTATTCAGAGAGTGCAAAAATAATGAAGAGTCCTGGGATTGTGACCTGAATTCCCTTTAACAGACATTACTGACCATTTTCTGATGACACACATCTTTCCCTGTGCTCTTAAGTTCAACACTGATCAAATAATACATTTCCACAATATACATATATATTTCAAACTGTTGAAAGAATAAGTTGAAGACATATCTAAAGCATACTGTAATTTTGATAATTGCAGAGTATTATGGGCTCAAAGGGATTGTTATAATGAAAATCCTGCGATCTGCCTAAATTGCATGCCATTAATTTTGCAAGAGTGCTGCCTTACTTTCAGTGCACAGCGGCCTATTAAAGGGAATTTAAGTAAAGCCCATATTTTGAAGACAAGATGACGACAAAGAAAAAAGCACCACATTCAGCAGCAACAATAACCCTTAGCATACAAGCAATGACAAAGTTCATCCTAGATGTACAGCTATTAAAACGATGCACAATATTTTCATATTCTTAGTATATATTTCCCTCAACTTACAATGTTGGATTGTATTTTGGGTCAAAATTCTTTCAAGCGGTGGCAATCATTATGCATGGCTGCAAATCACAGATGGTGTTGCCTTGCTCTGTTTTTTTGCAGCTTAATGTATTGCAGAACTTTGCAGACTCCATACTAATATATGGGGGCTGCGTTTATAAACAATAAATGGGGTATGGCAGGATTTCTCCTGGCAGAAACGCCTCATAAATTGTGCTGTTTTTTCAATTTTAATAGCTGATCACACTTTAATAAATAGATCTCTACATATCTTGCACTCTCTGAAGTTTTGAGATCAAAACTGTATTTTAAATAACCTAGTGTGTGATAATAACTAGAAATATACCTATGCATTATAAATAGTCTGTGTTCATGTTCTAATTTGTGAATTTGTGTCAACAGTGAGTCTGAGAAGGTTTATCATAACAGGCAAACAAAAATGGGGTTCAAATGGGAAAAATACAGATGTATTTAGTTTATTTAATTTAATTTATTTTTCCTATCCATGGTAGATTTTTCTATTTTTCTCTCTATCAATTGAGAGAATCCATGCTGGGTAAATGAGTGTGCATTCAGGCCCGGCGCTCTGGAGGGCGCCACAGAATAAAAATTACTTTAAAACTGTGCGGCGACCACTGACCATACCTTCCACGGCCGCCGCACAGCTTCAGATACATCCACAGGGAGGGGGAGGGGCTATTGATCACCACCACCGCCTCTCTGCTCTGTCTCCTCCCCTCCACTCACTAACTGTCGGGCGTGACATCAGCATCACGGCCTGACAGTGTCAGTGAGTGGAGGGGAGCAGAAGGAGCAGAGAGGAGGCAAGTTAAGGTAAGAAAAGACGGGGGGGGCGCCTATTTTGTAAGTGTGCAGGGGTGGGCTGCCGATTTTGTAAGTGTGCACGGGGGGGGGGGGGGTCTGCCGATTTTGTAAGTGTGCCGGGTGGGGGCGCCGATTTTGAAAATGTACCGGGGGGGGGCGCCGATTTTGAAAGTGTGCCTAGGGCGCCAAGGACCCTAGCACCGGCCCTGTGTACATTTGAACTATACTGATAGCACCAGGATATATGGGGAGAGCTATATCTTTAGCGCTGCCCCAGGTTGTATAACGGTGTTCAGTGTGGTGCTCAGTAGAGTAACCTCTCCCCACCAATATTTTAAATTGTAGCAGGAAAATATGGTCTAAAATGGACTGATGCTTGTATAAGGATGTACTTGTTAGTGAAACAAGTGTAGAGAATAGGGGGTGAAGACTACAATGTATATTATCTTCAGCAGAATTAATAACTGTGTTTCATTGGACACAGAACTAGCTAGAGTACAACATAGTCATACATACATTGCATTTATTAAACCAACATAAATAATAATCATAGAATAGCAGATCAGTGGACACTCACAAAATCCCACAAACACTAAAAAAGTATCAACAAGCCCAGACCTCTGGGTTCCCTAGCAACGCCCAACGCCTTCCCTAAAAGCTTATAGCGCTGCACCAAGCAATGACATCTCTATATGCCATGATTATGCCCCTTTTATACTGTGAAAATGCTGGAAAGTATGGTTAAATTCCTGCATTTCTATTGTGTTAGGACTAAAGAGAGTTTACTGCAACAATACATGTTTACCAATATTTCATTTGTGACAGAGAAAGCTTACTGGTGGTGCCATCTAATTGGATTTATTTCACACTCCCTCTTTCCCCACATTAGTACATCAGTGGGACCTCTCTTCTGGGACAGTTTGCTCAGTGTAGAAGTTCCTTTTTGTTATGCACTGTGTTTACCCAATGCTACACTCAAATTTCCCCGCTGGCTTAATATTTTACAAACTAAAAAGGAAAATGGATAATGGGTCATGGGAGAATAAGAACTCAGAGTGATTAAATATTATCTTTTATTTTGTCTATACAATAAGCAAGAGTTGATACATTGTACAATAGTGCAAGTAACATCACCATGGCTGACAGCAGTCTTGATCCAAAGAAGATTAGACTAAATAAAAATAAAGCACTGAGACCAGCTGGTTTTATTTGGCGGGTCCTCAGAGAGTTTAGCTATATTATTTCTAAACTATTATTTCTCATTTTTAACACATGGCATGGTAGTGATTGGTTAACGAAAAGAAAATGTGTTACCTATATTCCAAAAAGGGATTTAGGTCTCTGCTTAGCAGCTATGGACCAGTTAAATTAACATCTATAGCAGAAAAGATTTTGGAGAAGTTGTACTACCACATTCAAAAGTATATTTTAGAGAAAAATATTGTGCTTAAAAGCCAGTGCGGGGGTCATATAGACCCATTTCACTACTAGACATAGATTATAAATTATTCACGAAGATAATGGCGGAGAGACTCAAAATCCTACTGCCAAGTGTAATCCATAAGGACCAAACAGGTTTTATATGGGGGCGACATTCGGTAACCAACATCAGAAAGATCCTAATGAGTATCCAAGCCTTGGAGGGGGCAGAGAAGGAAGACCCAGCATTGTTGCTCTCGTTAGACGCCGAAAAGGCTTTTGACCTTGTCACATGGGATCACTTGTTCAAAACTCTTCACAAATTTGGGTTTCCTATTCAATACATTAATATTTTAAAAACGTTATATCACGTCCCTAGTACTCAAATATTAGCTAATGGCTTTATCTCAGCCTCATTTAAGGTGGAGAGAGGCACCAGGCAGGGTTGCCCATTATCTCCGCTACTATTTGCATTAGCATTGGAGCCTCTGGTGGTGGCCCTAAGAGAAAAAAGAGATTTCACAGGTATAAAAGTGGGCAATCAAGAAACTAAGTTAGCTCTCTTTGCATACGACATGCTGTTAATGGTATCTAAACCGGAAAAGTCAATCCCTGCTATTATGAGTGTAATTCAGGAATTGAGTTCCTTCTCAGGATGCAAAATAAATTTTGAAAAATCAGAATTACTCCCATTATCTGGCATACAGGCTATAACAAATAATTCGGCCCTTACATCTCAGTTCACGGTGAGCCATACTAAAATTAAATACTTAGGAATTTTTATTGCTGCTAAGCTTCACAAACTATACGGAGTCAACTATCCACCTGTAATAAAAAAAATATCAGCACTCCTGAATAAATGGCACGATCTCCCACTTTCTCTACTAGGACGTAACGCGGTTATTAAGAGTGTCATCTTTCCAAAGCTATCTTACCCAATACAAATGCTTCCAATAGGATTAAGCAAGTTTGATACACATTCCTCCACAAAATTATTCTCTAAATTTATCAGGCATTCTAAGAAACCACGAATAGCAAGAAGTAAATTGATTCTAGGGAAAACGCAGGGGGGAATTGGTCTACCAGACATAAACTCATTTACACGTGCAGCTTTGTTTCGCTATAACACTGATTGGCTTTATCAACGCAGCTGTTACACTGACAGAAACCATGAAAACGCTATGTTCTACCCATACTCCCCAGCTGCACTACTTCATCTACCTAAATCTGAGTTACCACCACAACTTGCCGAAAATATTATGTTTAGAGATACATATAGGGCGTGGATTCATATTAATAAAAAAATATAACAGAGATTTTAGGATCACCAAGTTCCTTCCAATATGGGGTAACCTGGCGTTCCAGCCTAGTTTGGATAATGTCAACTTTCTGATATGGCGGGACAGAGGAATAATGGCGATAAAAGACATATTCGACCCAGGCGGCAGAATTTATACGTTCAGTCAACTGAGGGAAAAATTGGGAATACCAAACTCTCAGTTTTTTATGTATCTCCAGCTCAGGCATTATGCAAATTCTGTATTAGACCCTAGAAAGTATGCAGGGGTCCCAGATGGTTTAGAAAGTTTTCTTACTTTCTTAAAATCTGCTAAATTTAAAATTAGATATTTATATGCGGATTTGATATTCACACAACTTACAACTCCCTGGAAACGAACGGTGGATGCATGGCAAAAGGATATCCCCAGTATAAGTGACCCAACTGCTCTAACGAACCACTTTGAATACATTTGGAAGTCCCTGTCTACTGCTCGTCTGCAGGAAATTCATTTAAAGGTAGTTCATAGGGCGTACATTCCACAAACAAGGCGCCGCTTCATGGTTGAAGGGGAGTTGGGCTTATGTCCAAAGTGCAAATCGCAAAGAGCTGATTGGTTGCATAACTTTTGGGGCTGCAGGAAGATTAAGAGGTTTTGGTATAAGACGGTGAATTACATTAATCACACTTTTAAAACACAGGTCGTATTAGCCGCAGAACCTCTTCTGCTGGCTGATTTTGGCAGCTGGAAAGATTTCCTGCCATCCTCTGATGTTCTAGCAGCCCTGGTTGTAATTGTCACGATTGCCAAAAAATCGATTTTACAATATTGGACGTCCCCAGTATCACCGACTCTGGGCATGCTTAAAGTAGAAATTTTAGACATTATATATTTAGACAGGAGAGCCATTCTCCCAGATATAGAAAAAGGTGGACTGAGATTTCATAAAAAATGGGGTGTATATATTGAATCACTGGACCCTTCGATTCAGCAGAATATCTTTAAACTGTTCGAATACACCACCTGGTACTTACTTAGGCAATTAAGTTAAGGAAAAACTTAGATTGAAAAAGGAGGATGATTCCATCCTGGTTGGGCTCCGAAGCCTAAAACTCTGGAAACTTATTCTGATTTTAGGATTGCTGAGTGATTAAAACCTTGGGCAGATAGCGTGACCCTTCTAACATTCCTAAGGGCGCAGTGGTCCGTTAGTTGGATGAAGATCGGACTAATACATTTTAACTTAACTTGAATTTTACTGAGAGACAACTACCCCTCCCCCCCATCCCATCCCTTGTCTTCTTTCCCCATTTCAGTTGTAATTGTCTGTTGAAAATAGTTCATACCAAACTGTCACATTTGTGAATGTACACGTACAAAAACACAAACAATGTTTTCGTGAATTTTAAACAATGCAAATTTCTCAGTCAATGTTTATGTTTGTTACTGAGCATTAATACCTATATGTCATGTATATTTCAATTGTATTTAAAAACATCAAAGTGTGTAACAGGAATGACATGCTTGATTTAATGTATTTGTCATCTGAACTATTCTTTTTGTTCAAAATAAAAAAAAGATTTAAAAAAAAAAAAAAAGCCAGTACGGATATTAAGTCAGATCTTGTCGTAGAGATATATCTGCATTCCATGAGAAACTGAGTAAGACCGCCAGGTTGCAATGGATATAGTATATTTAGACTTTGCAAAAGAATGTAACATTGTGCTTCACATTTCTTACTTGTCTTAAGTTAAAGACTATTGGTTTAGAAAATACATGTATCTTGTAGAAAACTATCTACACTAATTGGCCATGGCTCATTGGGATCACTGCTGTTTGTATTGGTTATAAATATTATTATTAATAGTAGTATTTTCCCCATGCAAAAAAAAAATAGCTTTTTCACCCTTGCATCACAACATTGGTTCTCCAGATGTAAATTTGCACCCTTTAGCTGGATTTGCTCCTAATTGTAAATCAGGACCATTGTGTAATTGATTCATGCTAATCATCATTGTCCCCCTTCTATTATAACAGAAAACTTGGGTCACCTTCTGGGTAATTGGAGTGCAATGCTTAAGGGACTTCCAGGTGCCAACAGCATGATCTCATTATATACCACGGTTGTTCTACAACACAGTAACAGATTTCTCTATATCACTAGCCAACCAGTGGAGATTTTCCTCCTTTGCCTGCATGTATGCTGTTTTTTCTTCTCTTCCAATGAAAGTATATGCTATGTGCTTTTACCATATAGAACACACTTTCATATCAATTACAGCTGCAGGGGGTCTTATTCTCAGGGCCTGATTATCCAATAGGCTGACTAGGCTGCAGCCTAGGGTGCAAGGCTTTTGGGCAAGTATTTGGTGATGTAAAATTGTAAAAAAGAGAGGTATAATCTAAAATTAATTTTAAAATATAAGAGAATAGTTGTTCTCCAAAATAAAAAGATAACATGAAAGAATAATGTAGTAAGGTATTAATCTTGACGTATTCCATTGTAAACGCTGACGGAAATGAGTCATCCGTGGATGGGTGCTTGAGGATAAGCGAGTAGGTGAGACAAGGATGGCGGACTGGTATAGACGTGTAAGCCACCTTTACCCTCAATAACACTCGTTAATGCCTCCATTCTGGTACACAGTTCTGATTTTAATAAAAGCAGATTACAGTGACCCCTTTAAAAATGCA
Source organism: Mixophyes fleayi (assembly GCF_038048845.1). Taxonomy (NCBI): domain Eukaryota; kingdom Metazoa; phylum Chordata; class Amphibia; order Anura; family Limnodynastidae; genus Mixophyes; species Mixophyes fleayi. The sequence continues at coordinate 326,249,271 of NC_134402.1, read as the reverse complement.
AATGGAGCTGAGTTTTTAAAAACACAGGCATATAAACATCGGTGGGGGGTGAAGGAAGACAAATTTTAAATTATGGATATGTTCGTTTTTACCTACCACATATTAGCCTCATGTGGAATGTGAGGGGGACGCTTTAAGTGTATTTGCCTAAGGCGGTCTGAACCCTTAATCATGCCCTGCTTATTATTGTTTGCGAGCTGTTTTTTTTGGTTTTAACAATTACAGTTGCAGGGAGGTCTTATTCCTTGATGCAAGTTGCATAGATTAGTTATTTATGTTTTGTTACAAAACTATGTAGCGTTATGTATTCCACACAAGATACTTTATTATACTTTGCAAGGGGACATACATAAATGGGATAATTGCCAACAACAGGACAGATGAGGTTAATGAGGGTATGCCTTTGGGGACTAAACTAAAAATATGCATGTAACTTGCACCATTGGTGGGGACACTATCAGGTGAATCCATAATGGAGACAAACCTAGGTATACCTGTAAATCATCAACAGCAAGGCCAACCTGCTGCATCTAGTATTGTGTTTTGTATTTAAAGGGGTATAGAATCAAGAGAGAAAAGTATAACTTTGTTTTCTAATAAAGCACTGATGAACCCTTAACTTGAAAATGTAGTTAATTTTTGAGTTTCAATTAACAACAGGATGTCTTGGAATGGGAAAGAGTACAGAGAAAGGGGGCTACATTAAGGAACTATAAGCTCACTATGTATAAAAAAAGAATAATATTACCGACCTTTTGTAACAACATTTTCACGATAAAGTACTGGTAGAAGTCACAACAAAAGCATGAACAAAAGAGATTTAGGGTAAATTTACTAAGCGGTAGTTAATTGTTTAATAACCTGCGGTTTGGAAGCCCAAAAATCAATACGCATCTGATCTGTGGTGGCAAACTCTTAAACCGCAAGTGGTTTAGGTCAAACCGCATGGTAAAAAAAAAAAAGAAAAAATGTTTGAGTGCATCAGTTATTTCTTAATAATGAGGGCATCATTTATTTCAAAATAATACTTGTAGTGCAAGCTTTTGTGGTACTAGAAGCATCACTCAAGGGCTGCCAGTGCATGCTGGCACATGTAGTGCCACAAGCGTTTGCACTATATTTGGAACATATTTCCCTGGTACTAGCCAGGGGTACTAGGAGGGCCTCAGTGTTACTCAGCATTAGGCCAGTACTCTTAGTGTCTGGGCCCGACCATTTTTTGCCCCTCCACCCGATAGGACTCGGGGGTCTATGCATCAAAAAGATGCAGTGCAACTAAATATGCATCGCTGCAAACCACAGCGATGCATATATATATGCACTGCTAAAATGCACCCCGCCAGGGCTGCTCTGGGAGACCTGGACAAATGAACCCTCTGCTGCGATATAATTTCCCTACTTACTGGCAAGGAGGAAGTGCCGTGCACATGCATTTTTCACCCACGGGACAAACATGTCCGTAGGCGGCACAGCGAGACAGAGCCTTAAAATTGGGATTGTCCTTTTGAAATCAGGACTATTAGGAGTTATGCATTTCCAGATATTCCCATTTGCAAAAATTGGGATTGCGGTTTCACATTTGGTGGTTTTAATTCATTTTACTTGCGATGCATTTTGGCCTATAGTAAATTGTATGGTTTACAAAGCATACATCAAATCACATAAAAACGGCACTTTAGTAAATTTCCCCTTCAAACTTCAGCTGTGAAAGGGTTTTGAAGGTTGGTGTCACAACTGCGTTTTAAACACAAGATATTCCTGCACATGCCTATGCGCTACATGTAGTGTTCTTGAGCATTAGAATGAGTGTACCAGAAAAGAGCAGATTATGTAGACTTTGATGATATGAATTAACAACAGACATCTGCTGCTTTTCTGCTGACACATAAAACGCTGTTTGCAAAAAACAGGTTTAACTTCAGCCTTACCATAATAACAGTGAAACTGTGGAATGCGTTCCCATAAGAACTAGTATTGGCAGACATCAGAGCTAGATTCCAAAAAGGATTGGATGTCTCCTTAGCAAAACAGAACCTACAGGACTACAACTATAACAGTATATTGATTCAGAGTTTTCCAGTTGTCACTGTGCAGAGAGGAAGAAATGGAATGATTCTCCTTGTTAGGGCAAACTGCACTCTTTTTTATGAGCTTCCTCAGGTTCATATGGTATTTATGAAGATGTAAGATTTAATTTGATGGACATATCTCTCTGTCTGTATTACCCAGTATTGTTTTATTAATGTTTGTTCCCAATTGTAAAGCGCTACGGAATTTGCTGGCGCTATATAAATAAATGATGATGATGATGATATGTCTTTTTCAAACTTAAATAAGTATGTGACTGTGTTACATTTCTGTTACATGGTACATGCCCAAATACTCCAAATAATTCAGCTTCACAAATATCACTAAAAACACAGAAATTCTGTTATTATCCTGCAAATTCACACACACATACTCACACCACTGAGATTTAATGGGACTCAGCTGAGCCTAAAGCAGTATCCACAATGATCCCTTTTATAAGCAATGGAGCAGAGGTGTAGTGATAACTATAACAGTGGTAGAGGCTGCATCTTGTATGTTTGGGATCATGGAAGTGCAAGAAAGGTCTGATTAGCATTTGTAACGGTGTTGTAAACTAGTAGAATTGTACAATGGCATCACTGCACAGCACTCTCAGTGCAAAGTCCCCTTCTAAACAGTCCTCATTGGTACAGTTATGGTCAGAAGGAAGAAAGAACAGGATTAAACTTGTAAGTTAGAGGGGCGCTATTTATGGAGGGGGCACGAGACAAGGTGAGACAATTCTAGAGATAAGGGGGGTAGGCATGAGTGGCAAAGGCCTGAAGAGAGGAGACAAGTGGTGACACTGGTGACAGACATGAGTGGGGTGGGCAAGAGACAGAGGAAAGGGAAATGTGTGTTCACTGTGCAGGATCCCTCATAGAAAGGGCTTTGGCCTGCAAATATCTGTGCTCCTCGAATCAGTACCTCATGTAATGGAGATATGACCCCTTTATAACCAGCCAGCTACATATTGATTTGGAGACTAGAAAAAAAGTTAAATGTATTAATTTAGTTTCAAACAGCGGTGCACTTGACACCACAATCTTTCTTCCCTAGTTTGATAGACGGCTGACATCAATATTCTGTGCTGTTGCGATAAAGATTATTTTCAATAGTAGTATAATAGAAATAGTAGTATTCTAAAGCTCTGTCTCTTATAGCTCTCTTTACAGTGTGTAAATGCTTCCTGTGAAAACAGGAAGTAGGGTCATGTGAGGATTAAGTTATTGTTTTGTTTTTTTTAGAAGGAAATTGTGTCTAGTGGATCTAGCAGTTTGCATCAGCAGTTCTCTTAATACTAAGCGTAAACTGAACTGCAGCCATGTTGAATGTAAGCATGTGATTCCATGGCTTTTCTCACACAATTGTATGCATTGTTTCCAGTTGACTTTGGTATATTATTGTGACCAAAGCACAAAACGAAACTTAAGTCTATCTTGCTTTCGGCATAAAAGACACTTCTGAGATTTGCTAAATTTGTTTGGAGGAAATGGGTGTGTTTATTAGTTTTGTGGGTTTTACACTTTGTTCTTTAAGCAGAGCTGAATACAAAAAATGGAAAGAGTTAAAATTCTGCTAAGGAGGATTGATATTAGAGGCAATGAACCATAATGGCTGGTGGCTGCACAAGGGTTAAAGTCAATCATTAGTAAAATGCACCAACTGAGCAATATCTCTAGAAAGCGGCCAACTGGCGTTGGAATGGTATCTGCAGTTATTGTCCAAAGTTTTGTAAAATTGGCACCAAAAATCCAAATCACTTCCCTCATGTAAGTACACTGTATTTGGACTGCCATCAGGGGGGTTCAGGGGAGTACTGGAGTAAGGGGCCTGGACTCACCAATGGACACACTGATGGCAGCAGAAAGCCATCGAGGGGAATCGACAACTTCTAGTGTGAGCGGCAGGGGAGGAGCAGCTGAAAGAGTTTGCTGTTTTCTTGCACCTTTAAGAGTCATGCTGTCAGCAGATGAAGAGCCAGGGGGAGCCGATGAGGAAGTTGTGAAAAGAAGTGAAGCTGTCAGCAGGCCTAAGGTAAGTAATCTCCAGGAAGGGGTTAGAGAGACCATGGGGGGAGGAAAACCATAACCGTTTTGCTGAGACTGAACTACAATTAGGGATACAGTTGGGGTAGTAAGAGGTAAACAAACAGCTTCGGCTTCAGTTGGCGATGGTCAAATAACGGTGGGATCTTGCCCAGGGGCGGACTGGGATCTTAAAGTGGCCCTGGAAAAAAGTCTGAAAGTGGCCTCATGTGGGTGGGGCCAAAAATGGTAGGCGGGGCCCAGTATGTGTGTGTACCCACTGTGTCTGTCCCTGTATGTGTGTGCGCTCAGTGTCTGTGCGCCCACTGTATGTACCCGAGTATGTGTGTTCTGTTCTTGTCGCTTTCCCTACCTGTGACTGCTGTTGTCTTTAGCTCAGTTGCTGCTTGTTTGGATCTTGTAATGTCCTATCTGGAAAAAAAATGGGTACATTAAATTAGGAAAACTCCAACCAGCCCCGGCGTTAAATCAATAGCATACAAGTTTAATAATTAGGCCTCCCTCCAGCCCCATTCAAATAAGAGTATTCCCATTTAATAAATTAACCTATTTCCCTACCTCCAAACAGGCCAGCAATAAATATAATTTATGTTTATTAAATATAACCATTTCCCAAAACCACCCCGGTCATTAAATTATTCACGTTTAATAATTAGCACTCCTCCCCAAACTTAGCCCCACATTCAGTTAATAGCCCCAAACCAGCATTAAATGAAAAGTCCTGCCTCCTCATCTTAAATTAATAGGCCCCCACTATTAAACTAAATTGCCCCACCATCACTCATTAGTCATCACCTACCTCACGCCCCCATTCCATTGCCCTAAGCCCCCCTGCTCTCACCCCCATTCCATTGCCCTAAGCCCCCCTGCCCTCACCCCCATTACAGTGACATAAGCCCCCTGCCCTTACTCCCATTACAGTGACATAAGCCTCCCTGCGCGCACACACACACACACACACTATACTGACATAAGTCCCCCTTCATACACACACTATACTGACATAAGTTCCCCTGCACACACACACTATACTGACATATGAAAAAAGTAATGAAAAAATAAAACCTATCAAGCACCTTACAGTCGGCCTCATTAGACCCCCGGCCTCCCAGTAAAATTCCCGGTAAGCCCAATAGCCAATCCGCCCCTGATCTTGCCTATTTCAATTGTACTGGACCCTGCAATATCTGATGGCAGCTCTGGTAGTGGGGATAATAACCAGGATACAGAGGTTATCATGATCAGGATCAAGGTCAAGGGTCTGGTACACCATATAGTCAGAAAAGAGTCAGGAAATTTGGTTAGTACACAAGTCCAGGTTACTGAATGCAAGGAACCTGTGTTCAGCATACACAGGATTAAGGATATATGCTTCTGATAAGTGAATACAGCAGAATTCTGCTAGTTGTAATCACAGGCAAGACGCGGGTTTGGTACACAAGAAGACATTAGGAACGCTAGACACTGGTGACGGGCACGCAATAATTTTACAACCTGGCACTCTGTATATAGGGTTGATAGAGCAGCTGAAGTACTCTATGAGCCGATGATGACGCCATACCAGAGGCACTGTCTGCAGCTATTAGTCTGGCAGTGCAATGCTGCGAAACACTGCTATCTAGGCATAGAGCTCCCAGTCTCCCCACACCCAAACCTGCAAGTCAAATCCATGAATTTGTGTGGCAGGTACCTAATGGCAAGATATTTTATAATAACTTGTTTCAATGGCAATGCTAGCATGGTTGCTTCTTACCAGATTTTGTGCTATGATTGCTGCAGTTTGTTACAGCATTGAACAGATCAAGGGCAGGCATAATCAAAAGTTCACTGTAGTAATTATTATTATTAAGCTTTGTTCTTTGTATGGGGAATTATCGTGGAAGATAATAGGCATCAATGATCCATGAAATATGGGCCTATAATACACAGAAGCATTTAGAGTGAATGGAGGATGGACTATAGACTCACCATTCACTCTTTTAAATTATCCGTAGTGTTCTATCTATCATGTCGCCTGCATTCTTCAGGCAGAGCTGTCAATAAAATTTTGCAGGAAGTGGCAGCAATTTAGTCATCTGACACCATGTTCAGTTTCATGCGTGAAGTCAATAATCCATTGTAGCTGCATTACTTCAACTGAATCAAGTCATAAAAAAACACTTTAATGTAATGGTCAGTTTACAGTACACTTGCTCTACAGAAGATTTATCCATCCACTGTCTTTAGGGATACAGGTGCACTTCTATAAGCACATTGCCTTATTATTGTTTTATATGGTTTTGTTTTGGTGTCTCTGATCTATGGTGTTTAGCAATCATTATTCTCACTAAACATCACAATTGATCGACCATTACTTCTATCTCATGAACTCAAGGCAAGAAATTCACTGATATATTTTAAAGAACAAATCAGTAAGCACATACATATCAGTCAATAATTTCTGTGCTCTGATTAAGTGTTTTTGGATGTCTTGTTTTATTTTTCATAAATTGAACATTTAATGGATAATATAAAAATGCTAATATGGAAAAAAAATATGATATAAAAGGCTGTCATGCCACATTGTGCAAAGATTATTGTATGAATTATAACTATAAGTCTAGAGCAAGTGCTAACCGTGTCAATTGTTACCTATATTATGTTATGTGACTATTTGTTTAGTTTTGGAGGGTTGGGAGTGAGGTGACTCCAGAAGATAGTAGAATATTTGTTTATTCAAAACGAAACTCAAAAGAAGAGGTTCGCTTAAAGGAGTTATCCACCCAATATTTTTTTCTATAATTATTGAAGAAGTGGTCCTGGGGTGACAGTCCATGTAACCCTGCAAATTGACGGGCCAGTGGGAGATGTTATCTTGGCAGTGTGGGCCGTTCCCATCACAAGGGGCAGCTCAGTGGCTCAGTGGTTAGCACATCTGCCTCACAGCGCTGGGGTCATGAGTTCAATTCCCGATCATGGCCTTATCTGTGTGAAGTTTGTATGTTCTCCCTGTGTTTGCATAGGTTTCCTCCAGGTGCTCCGGTTTCCCCCCACACTCCAAAAATATACTTGTAGGTTAATTGGCTGCTATCAAAAAAAAATTGACCACCACCTCCCTCTCTCTGTGTGTGTGTGTGTGTGTGTGTGTGTATGTATGTTAGGGAATTTAGACTGTAAGCTCCAATGGGGCAGGGAGTGATGTGAATGAGTTCTCTGTACAGCGCTGCGGAATTAGTGGCGCTATATAAATAAATGGTGATGATGGTGATGAAGGTATATCCCAGCATCTCTTTAGGAAAGGTAGACTGAGGAGGAAAGCAGCTGAAAAGTGCTGAAGGCAGACAAATTGAAAGTACACTTGAAATTCCCTACAAAGCAATTATATAAAACATGTTTTGTTAAATACACAAAATGGTATGCAACCAGATTCCTACTGGATGACCCTCCTATTGATGTTCAAATAGGTTATATGTTCACATTGCCTAGCACAATAGTTTCAGAATCCATGCTGGAGCATCTGGAACATCAAGATTTACTTTACAAAACTATATTGAATATCCTTCAGTTTTGACATGTTACTGTACCACATTAGGTATGGTAGCTTATTATTATATTGGGATATTCATACTTTTAATAAAGTACCAACATTACATAATTTTCCCCCTTGATTATGTTTTCCTCTTTTTATCGCTGTACTCCTTTTATGTTTTTTTTTGGGTTCAATAAAAAATAAATAAAAAAAAAACCACATGTTTTGCAGGGAGAACTCTTTTAAAGATAACAGTGTATTTGAATCCGCAAACTTCTGATGATAATGCCACATTCCAAATTCAGTTTATTGAGCTTCTTGATGACCCCCTCTAAACAGCTTTGTGACTAAACTCTATGTCATAATGCAGAGTTCAAGAACACCTTACCTAAATGAAACAATCCAAATATGCTAACAAAAAAGTTGGATGTATAAACTTCACATAAAGCTTGCATTACACTTGTGCCTCTATATATGCAACAAAGTACAAATGCAGAAATGTAAAGGCCACAATATGTAAAAAACAGAAAAATCAAATTTTCGACTATGACTGCTTCTTTTATATTTGTAAGGGTTCTTCACAGTAACAGTACTACAAATGTAGGATTCCATACAAGACACAGTGGCACCCTCAATGAGTATATTACTTCAAAAAAGGACATACTATTTTATTTTACAATAGAAAATGGTTGTACAGGGTTGCCTCATCTGAAGGAAAATTACAAATGACTGCAGCACAATCTTCTGGCTCCTCAGTTAACAGAAGGAAATTTAACAGAAAGCATTTAACTTGGTTACCGTGTCTTTATTTCACCTACAAATTTAGTTGAGAGTGTAACTTGAAGTGCCAATAGACAACAGTATTTTGTCAGGAAAATCAATTATAAATAAAACACTTTGTGGCAGGTAACGCAGTTAATTTTGTACACTAATAAATAATTTTGTTAATTGGGAGCTTAACATTTGTAGTTAACTGACATAATCAGTTTTGCAACACAAAATTAATGTGAAGCACTAAAATAATTTAGTTTAACAAATGATACAGCATGTAAACTAAAAATTTTTTTTTGGGAACCACTAAATTATTTTTTTTGCCATATAAGACTTTTGATAACATAAAGTCTTAACAAAATGAATAATGCATGCAAATAAATAAGGCACTAGAGAAATTATAAAGCATTATTAGGGATATAAACTTACTTGCTGCTTTCCCAGAGGGTTATGTGTATTTAGAAAAATATACAGTACATTGCAAGATTTCAGAGCAATTTCTCATGTACATGTGAATATTTAAATTGTGTAATTAAAGAAACAGTTTTATTTTTATGCTACACAATTAGAGATTCCAGGCCTGAGTCGTTAAGGAGAGTAAAGCAAAAAAAAAAAGGAGTAACTTTGCACATGGGCAAAACAATGTTGCATTGGGGGGAGATAAATTTCAAATAAGGTGAAAGATTTATAGTTGGGATAGGACATGACCTAGATCAACTTTAAATTTCAGTCTAAAAATAAAGTTATCAAGTATTTGTGTGCTACATGAAAAAGCAGCCAGTATTTAACTTATGTGCAAAATAATAAACTAATTTTCACCCCTTGCATTGTCACATGGTTGTCCAAGAGCAAACTTACTCCTTTTTCTTTTTACTTTGCTTTCTTTAATGACTCAGGCCCTCCTTGTTTATATATTTTATATATTTTAATATTTGATTGGACTTAGACTTAAGGGCTACTTTTTTCTTTCCCATTTTGTTTGCTTTTTTAGAGGGATTGACAGATACTCTTACCTGTTGCTGAGTCTATATCTGTTTTTCCCTTACAATCAAAAGGTACTAAATCAGTGACTCCAAAGATTTTTGTATTTAGTTTGTAATTTCAGAGATATATACTGTTAAGGGAATGTCTTTTAATGTACTTATTTCTAAAATTCTATCTGTGGCGTGTTATACCTGAAAGACAGGCGGATCTTAGTGAGGTTATTGAGTTTGGCATAGGAAGGAGGGCTTTGGGCTTTTGAAGCACTGGTCCAATTTTTCTATAATTTACACTAGCGTCGGGATTCACTTCAATTGAGAAATTGGAATTTTGGAAGAGGGCAAAGATAAGATCAGTGCGGCAAGTCAATGTAGCCATTAAGAGGGCTTAGTAAAGGGAATATAAGGATCATTTGATCTTATGTACTGATTGGTACATAAGATGATAATGCTAGGACTAGGGCAAATAGCATATTTATCTATATAACTGGCCTAAGGATAGAAAATAGAGAGTTATTCTAAATGGAACATATTCAAACTAGGCCTACAAAGTATGGTGTCCTGATTTGTTGATGCCTAAACTTGGATAATATGGTTCTGTAAAATGATTTGAATGCATGAAATAGGCATATAGATACATTAAATGCAAACATAATTTTCCATTTGATGTCACTTGTTAGACCACATGTTGAGTATAGAGCACAATTTTGGGCACCTGTCTAAAGAATGGCATAGCAGAACTGGAGCCGGTTGAAAAAAATAATTTCAACAAAACCAGTGATGTTTGTGGAGGAGCAGAGGTTTGACAGGCCGGGGGGAGAGCTGGGTTGAGTTTGGACATTTCTTTCAAAGTACTGTCAAAAGAGTGTTGCTGGGCCTATTTTTGTTGAGCATGCAGAAATAAGAGTTCATTTTGAGATGACTAAAATGAGATAATGGCGTGGAGAAGATATATTTTTAGAGGCAATCCTTTCTGTGAGGGGGACACATGTTCATATCCATTTTGTAAAAGGAATTCATTTTTGTTACAATTGAAAACTGTCAGTCTTCATGATAGTGTCCTATATTTTAATGGGATTTTTTTGTGCCTCAGTTTTGCAGAAAAGCACATTTCTGGCTGAACAATGTAATAAAAAGATGCACACACACAAAATTGACACATGTATTAAAAAACAGTCCTGGGGTAAATGTATTAAGCTCTGGGTTCTTCAAAACCCGCGAGTTCGGCGTCTTTGGCGTCTAAATATAAAGCGGCGCTGCCTTGTAAAGTGAAACTTCCCTTTACATGGCAGCGCCGCTTTAAATTTAAACGCCGAAGACGCCAAACTCGCGGGTGTTGAAGAACCCGGAGCTTAATACATTTACCCCCTGGTGTTCTCTCACTCTCATGATAATTTTAACCCATAAATAAGGCTAATCAGAGTAGTGTTTTAAGAACACCTGAAATGTTTATTTTATTGAAAGGGTGTGATATTATAGTGATAGGAGGTTGGCCTTTATGTGACATTTTAAATTTAGCATAGTATGCCTTTAGTTTGTAGAGGCTTCTTCCAAGAGTGGATGATAAGTGCCGGATTAAGGGAATGGAGGCCCCAGGGCTAAGGGGGCCTCTATTCCCCCTTGAAGGCCCCCCCGTGATCCGAACTGCCCCCCCCCCCGGCACTTACCTCCTTCTCCGGCGCGCTGTATGCTCTTTACTGAGAGATCTCGTGAGAGTGAGACTCACGACATCTAATCAGTAAGGAGACTACAGCTCGCCGGGGAAGGACCGCAGTGAAAGTGCTCAGCAGCACTGATCGCGCCGGGGGCGCCCCCGACCGATCAATACTGCTGCTGAGCACTTTCAAGGGCCCCCTGGATGCCATAGGCCCCTGGGCTGTAGCCCAGTTAGCCCTATGGTTAATCCGGCCCTGTGGATGATAGGTGTGCGCTAAAAATTGTGCTGGGAGGACCTTACAGGTCTACATGTGAAGGCAAAGACTGTTTGTGATGCACATCAAGTACGCTTTGGAAATTACCTTCAATTTATTCTGTGCCACAAAACTATTTTGTATTTCACAAAATTGATTTTGTGGTTCAAATGAAATTGGCAGCACATTAGTATGCTTTGTGCCACAAATATAGTAGCTGTACAAAATCTATTTTGTGGCACTACCAAATTGATTTTGTTGCACAAAATGTGTTTTATAACAACAAAAGATATATTTTATACAGCTGAAATAATTTTTGTGTTACACAATTAATTTCTTATCACAGAGAGTTTTATTTTGTGCTCACTTCAAGATGTGCAGGTTTAAGCTCAATTTTAATATCTCACGTTCTCTTCTTTATATCGTGTACATCTACTATTTATTTTGCTCTGTGTGCTTTGCTGTGATCCCCTGTGCTACTTTACACAACTACTGCATACAGCTCTCTGAGATTGTAGAATAGTTTAGAGACATCACATTGAAAATGCACTGAGACCCAGAAATTTCCCAAATCTCTTTTATTATAAACTTTGAATGATTTATACACATGCAGACGCCTGTACTTTCATTATCCTAAGGGTTATTTAACAACTGGGCCACTGAGCATCTAGAAGGCTTTGCAGCAAGCACATTGTAAGTTGCTGGCTAGGATCTCCAGTGTAGAGAAAATGTTACAAAAAAACACATTCAGAGTCACTGGTTTGTTTCGTTTATTTATGGCAAGCCTTCTTATTCTTCACATACCTGACCTACATGTCCTGCACTTGTTAATTGATGCATTTCCGCTGTTGTGTCTCTGTGTTTACACTTCATTAATCTTGTTAAACTTTCTCCTATTTTACTATTTTCTTTCTGCTTTGATTTCCTGCTTTCGTCTTTAAAAGGAACAGCAGAAATACCCAGTTTTATACCCAAAGGGCTGATTGATAGAGTTAGTACTAGTGTTTTGAAACATGAATGCTCTGTGCTGGCACCATTCAAGGGGTTGCGTACTTAATGTAGACACTGGAAATATCGTCAGTTAACCTATCAACATTAAAATGTTGGCAGGCTAAATGCAGACACTTCCATGATGGCGGAATTGGATCGTGGATCACACTGGAAAGAAAAGTCCTGGAGATGCATGAAGTGATTAACCTCAAATATAAACATACAATACAGCCCTTTCTTGTTGATATCTACATTGGCTGTGAGTGTGAATAAAATTGTATATAGTAAGAATGAAATGTAATAAGAAAATATTATTGAAAATTATTGCAATGACATGTCACCAAATATATGCCTGCAGAAACAGTGACCCCAATAATGGGCCTGATGCTGATTTGAACACAAATTGGATGCAATTTACCTTAACATTCACACATAAAACTAGAGTATTTATGCTGATATGGATGAAGATGGAACAGTTCTTTGTCCTTCGATAAGGTTGGTGTAAAGGGCATGCTCCTTCCAAACCTACTCTGGAAAGATGGATTAGAGATGTCATTACACAGGCTTATAAATGGTACGGATGGGACGTGTCTGGAATATTAAAGGCATATTAGACATGGGCGCTGGCATTTAATGGGCTGGCGAAGCTCAACCCTCAGCAGATGATCTCTGTAAAGCAGCAGGATGGTCATTAATTTATACTTTTACCTGTTATTACTCTTGGATGTCATAGCCTGCACAGTTTGGAAGGAAAATGCTTCTAGAAGTTGTTAAATAAAAGTTTAATTATGTGCTATCAATGTTGCTCTTAAGCCCACCCAATTTGATTATACTGCTCTTGTACATCACACTGTAAGAGCCGACAGGGAGTGTGAAAAGGAAATAAGAGAATTATATTTACTGTTATTTTCATTTCCGTGAAATACTCCACGGCAGCCCAATATTTCCACCTGTATTCTCTGTTTACGTTTTGTAGGACAGCCTGGAAAGTTTCTCAAAGATACCAGGAGAAGGGAGGAGGCAATTTATATACCCTCCAGGGGTTTATTGTTTCCTGTTTCTACTTAGCTGATCAAGAAGGTTAACCCATTGTAAGGACTACCATAGAGTATTTCAAGTAAATTAAATTAATGATAAGTATAATTTTCTTATACTCCTAAAATAAGTAAAGAAAATTAAAAGTGAAGAAATGGAAAATTGTCTTCAATATAGGAGATGGCCCCTATGTATATATTCCCATGCCTTACAGCCCATATGATGCTCCGGTGCTCTATTAATGACAGAAGGAGGTGAGATGATGGTAAATAACCTGCGAAGTTTAGAGGCAAAGGGAAGGCGGGAGATTGGGTGGTAGGGTAGTCAGCTCAAAGACTTTACCCCTGACAGGCCCAATGGTCACTCTTCATTCCCTAGTTCAACTTCATTCTCAAATGTTTTGGTTCCAAGAATGTTAGAGCAAATACACTCTTTCAGTCTTATAATCATATGGACCAGGAACACCCACAAGAATCATGATATATGAATGAACTCACTTAAATAGTGGCAGCTACAAATATCAACCCTCCTAAAATTAATTTTGTTGCTACTGATCTACAGGCTACAACTCAAAGTTTTCTCTTCATCCTGGTATAAAGCAAACACAGGAATTAATCACCAAATTTATTGGTGGCCTATTTTAAAAAACAATGTCATAGATCTAATTTACACCTTTCCCATATGCTGAAAATAAAATCCCTTGACAGGCTCCCGTTCGTGCTCTCTTTTACTTGCATTTAAATTAAAAACAACTGGGAAAATAAGACATAATAGCCAAACTGTATGTGACTTAGGACAGTGTGCCAGTAGGACATAAATGGAGAAGAAAGGGAATGTGTAAATATGATAATGACATTCGTACTTGTTTCTGTAAGAAATTATGTAGGTGTCTAAAGAATACTACTTAATAAGATACATGATCTCATGTGTCAAAGACAGAAATAGGCTTCTGTATTGAATATATTACATTTATGAGACCTGCAATTGCCAAGAAGAAAGAAATGTTTACTAGTAAGCAAGACTGGCCATTGGAATGCCATCCCTGTGCATTATCTGTGCTTTTCCTCAAATAGTAGATCAATGTTTTCCCTTTCCCACTCTTTGGTTCTCATTTCCCTCTATCTCCAGTTATCTTTTCTCCTCCCCTTTTCTGTTTTTCTCAGGCGCACAGTAAGGGGGTATTCCAGTTGCCAAGAAACCCTCATTCTGGCCAAGACTAATTGATAGATCTCTGCCTCAGGACCAGGCACATCATTGCTGCAGATTTCTCTATTGTGCTGACCCTCTCTCCATATTCCAAATCCTAATACATGTGTGGTGTGCACCACATGAAATACGCACAGTCCCATGTGTGCAGGAAATGAGAGACTGTTATGTGCGTATTGTCGCTAACCAATAACGATTGTCGAACCTCGATTTGTGTTTCCAATGCACAAAGATTTATTCGCAAATAGTAGAATAATATGCTCAAGCGAAGTGATAATAAATACAGCCGTTACTTATCGCAGGCGCTCTGGATCCAGTGTGCAGTCATTCAATCCTGAAGTCTGGGGACAAGGTTTCTGCACACTAGATGTGAAGCTGCTGCTTATATACACACAGAAATACAGTAATACAATGAAGATGGTATAGCTTGCATCTATTGGTCCAGGTCTCAGGAAGGTCCAAGGGGTTGTTAATCATTGGCTAGTTCATCCTAAGGAATCCAAAGGAGGGGGTCATCTCTCCAGGGGGTATGCTCGGCTCTTCCCACCAAGATTCCTTAGTCTTAAGTAGTTCATAATTCCCTATCATTCATAACTTGTGTATGCACTCTGTGATTCCTTTGCAGAGTGAACCAAACAGTAGGAAATGTAAAGAGGTTTATTATGATACCACTCATGATATGATTCCTTCAACCTGTTCCGTATATTTCACTAATATGCATGTAACTTTAATATAACATATAAATACTACTATATTTCGACATAACTGACTATGTGTTGCAACTACCATTAATGTGTACTACTTTATAAGTATGCGTGTTTGTGCGAATGTATGGTAAAAGACCAATTACTGTTTCTGCCATGTGTAGTGGATGCGTACGCCCTTTCACGCCGTAGCGTGCCCTTTTACGCCGTAGCGTACCGTACGCATCTTTTCAGACAAAGACAACCAAGTTTGCTCGACTTTAATTGAAATGACTTTATCCAATTTGCTGACTTCAACAGCTCCACCCTTTGATAGTGTAATAAACTATCACCCAATCACCGTTTCAAGTTCAGGATTATACAATACTTCTTCACAGACCATGATCTCGTTATCTGGTACCACCCTTTCAGTCTCTTTCTCAGTGTTACTCCTATGAGACCGTTTTCCACACTTCAACACAGTAGGAACACATTTGACAACTAAACCAATTGCTAAGATGACACCCAGTATAAGGAGAAGGAGCTTACCTACACTAGCAACCATTTCCTGTACCCACTCCCCCAGACCGGAGAATCATTTCACAGGGTTCAACCACGAGAACCAACCCGCCACTTTCTCCCCGACCTCATATAATGAAGAATTGTGACTCTTTCGAAATTCCCATTTCAGCTGCAAAATTTCATCCATCTTCCGGTCTATAACCTCTTTAGGGTCATCCGTATTATTAGTGATGTACGTGCAACATTTGACACCGAACTGGGTGGCCAGTGTTACACAGTACCCACCAATAATAGAGGTGAGATAATTTAGTACCAGTCTATGTTGCACCAACTCCTTCTTGTACGCTTGTAGCTCCCTTCCAGTATACCTGAAAGTGTCATCATACATCTCGGTGATATTATCTATTAATTTAGCTAGGTCTTGGATATATTTAAAGTTTAATGTTCCCCGAGCGGTCCTGGTGAGATCTAGAGCAACCATAACTTGGAAACCAGCAGTTTCACTAATAAATTTTGTAGCTATGGGTTCCTCACCAGGAATCATATTTCTCTTGCCACGGTGTTCATACTGTGTGTGTATGTATGGTGGTGATGTAGTCTTGTGAATACCAACCATTTCTTCATGAGTAATAGTCATGATTTCAGGAACCAGTTTAGCTAAGAAACACAAGCCCTTGGAACTCGGAGTCACCCAGGAATAAGCTTTCCTTCCACAAACAGAATACACATCAGGAACAGTATGCCCATGAATTATATCACACAGAGTTTTGATAAAACTACCCATGCCTAGTGTCTCCATTTGTTCTAGACACGTGTCGGCATTAATGACATTTTTACATTTATCTGTAGAGACTTTTCCAATGGATACCTTCTTATGTTTGGTTATACGCCCTAATTTGTGACTTCCATCAACATTCCTGCCTATTGGTGACTCTAAAATGAGTGTGGCGAGCCATTGTCTGATCTGATAGGTCAGCCTCCCAATTCTCCAGGCGCTTTGCATGAGATATATTTAGGCACAGCAAAGATCTGCCTATGGAGTATTGTCAAAGTGTCAGACTAGGGGACCTAGTGTTATTGTACCTCCCGTCTATGGACCTCCCACCCCTCAATTCGAGTACTTCGGATATGTTTAGAGGGAATGGCACTAGTCCTATATTATGCTGCCCTTGCGGCTTGTGAGAGCACACCCGACACTCAGTCTGGTTTAGCACCTTACCCACCAGGGAGTGATAATCCTCCAAAGGATGCCCGCCTATATTCAGAGTACTGGGGGACTGGCATCGTTGGATGCATCTCTCTTCAACTAGGGAGTCGCAGAACTTGCAGATACAATACTCATCAGACAATAGCCCCTCACACTGCCTCCGAGTTCCTGAGCTAGCAGACCTTTTCATAACCCCCGGACCAAGTTTGATAATGGGCTGCTCTGAGTATCCTAATTACTTTTCCTCTGCCTCCCTCTCATCCGTATCACTACCATAACTCTCCTCCGTCTTCTATCCTCCTTCACAAAAATAGAATGTCCTAGAAAGAGTAAAAACAAGGAAAATCCTGGAACAAAAGAAAAACAAAAACCGCCACTCCATCGCTGGAAAGATAGCTCTGGGGCAACGTCTCTGGTTCAGGTGTCTCGACTGCAGGCTTTAGGTCTCCTGGAACAGACTCACAAGTGACAGATCTATGTCATCGTTGTCGGTCTTAGTTTTATCTTGCACTTTCTCCGGATTATGGACTCTCCTGCAGTGGGTGGAATGGACCCAAGTGTCTCTCTCTGCAACCTTTAGTGATGTAGTACTGGTCAGCAGCACTTGGTACGGGCCTTCCCAACGGTCTGTTAAACATCCTGAACGTTAGAAATTGCGGATCATAACATAGTCTCCAGGTTCAACATCATGACAGTTCGTTTCTGACATACCAGGTGACAGCATTTTTAGTTTTTGTTGTTGTTGCTTTAGCTGTCTACTTATTCTTATAAGATATTGTACAGTCACTTCATTATTACACTTCAAGTCGTCTTGTGGACTCACGATCAAATGAGGCTGTCATCCGAACAGTATCTCAAAAGGGGACAGATTAAGAGGAGGTCTAGGAGTGGTCCGAATGCTATGGAGGACCAATGGCAAAGCCTCAGGCCATGCCAACCCAGTTTCAGCCATTATCTTACCAAGCTTGTTCTTTATAGTACCGTTTACTCTCTCCACCCTACCACTGGCTTGTGGTCGGTAAGGGGTGTGAAGTCTGCTACCGATTCCCATGAGTTTACACATATTTTGGAAGATATCACCAGTAAAATGGGTAACCCTATCACTTTCAATGATTCTAGGGATACCGATCCTACACACAAAGTCTTGTACAATTTTCTTTGCAGTGAACACAGCAGTATTAGTGGCTGCCGGATATCCTTCTACCCAACCGGAAAACACATCAATACACACTAACACATACTTTAGATTCCTGCACGGTGGTAATTGGATATAGTCAATTTGTATTACCTGAAAAGGTCCGTCTGTAGGAGGGATGTGGGATGGCTCAGTTGGAATAGTTTTCCCAAAATTTTTCTCAAACAAGTAAGACACCATCAATTAATTTCTGCATGTCTAATGTCTGAAAAACCATCATAGTCTCGGTCGATACAGTCATAGGTTGCCCTGCTGCCCATTTAGCAGCTTCGTCTGCCCTGTTGTTGCCCAATGACACTGGGTCTTCTTCAA
Organism: Mixophyes fleayi; assembly: GCF_038048845.1. Taxonomy (NCBI): domain Eukaryota; kingdom Metazoa; phylum Chordata; class Amphibia; order Anura; family Limnodynastidae; genus Mixophyes; species Mixophyes fleayi. Next base: position 326,230,834 of record NC_134402.1, on the reverse strand, counting down.
AGGTATGGGCTTTGCACTTTATGACGGCTACTGTTCTGGGTAACTGTATCGCTGTCAGAAGTCCTTTTATGTGTTGTGAGTGTGCCACTGGTGTACCTGCTGCTGTTGTAAAGTTTCTAAGACGCCAAAGGGCCCCAAAATTGTGCACTACCCGAAGGCGTACCTTGAGTCAGTATATATATTGGCTGATTTACCCTCTGCCAATTCACACGCTCTCCTTAGTGCTACTAGTTCCGCCACCTGGGCTGAGTGAGGTGGACCAAGGGGTTCAGCTTCTACCACATCCTGATCGTCTACAACAGCGTAACCAGTACATAGCTCTCCCGTCTCTGTCTGTCTATGACAACTTCCGTCTGTATAAAACGTAAAATCTACATTTTCTAAGGGGGTGTCACGTATGTCGGGCCTTGCAGTAAAGGTCTGATTCAGGTGTTCCATACAGTCATGCGTGTCAGTATTGTTGCCTAACTCATCATCAACCAGGGTCTCCTCACCTCCCACCCTTTGTGTCTCTTGAGACACATATGGAAGGTATGTAGCTGGTTTTAAGGTGCTACATCGTTTGATGGTGATGTTTGAGGGTGCCATCAGGGCTAGTTCCCACTTTGTGAATCTAGCTGAAGAAACATGTCTGGTTTGGGCTGAATTTAACAGAGCTGATACAGCATGGGATGTATAGATAGTTGAATTATGTCCTAATGCTACGTCCTCGCTCTTACTTACCAGAAGAGCTGTTGCTGCTACACTTCTGAGATATGTTGGGAGTGAACTTGCCACATTGTCTAATTGTGCACTGTAGTATGCTACCGGTCTGCTAGCGTCACCATGTTTCTGTGCGAGGACACCTGCTGCACAACCATCAGCTTCTGTACAAAATAGCTCAAAAGGCTTTTCATAATCAGGTATTCCCAATGCAGGTGCTCTAGTTAGACTATTTTTAAGATTAAAGAACGCTTGCTCTGACTCTTCTGTGTGTACAACACGTTCTGGTTTTGAGGAAGAGACTAGCTCCTGCAATGGTAATGCCAGAATAGAAAAACCTGGGATCCAGGATCTACAGTATCCACACATCCCCAAGAAAGTACGAATCTGCTTCTGGCTCTGCGGCAGAGTCATGTGTTGTATGGCCTCAATCCTGTCGGTTGTCAGGTGTCTTAGCTCCTTGAGGCAGTGTCCTAAGTATTTGACCTTAGTCTGACATGACTGTAATTTATCCTTTGCCACCTTGTGCCCTGTTTGTGAAAGATGAAGCAACAACAATTTAGTATCATGTAAACATGACATAAAAGAATCGGAGCACAACAACAAATAGTCCACATATTGAATTAGAACAGACCCATTGTGGGGTTGAAAGGATTGCAAACAGTCATGTAAGGCTTGGGAGAAAATACTGGGGCTGTCAATGAACCCCTGGGGTAGTCTGGTCCATGTATATTGCACTCCCCTGTAGGAGAATGCAAAAAGGTATTGGCAGTCAGGGTGAAGAGGGACTGAGAAGAAAGCAGAACATAGATCAATGACAGCAAAATGACTGGCAGACGGTGGAATCTGCATGAGGATGACAGCTGGATTCGGCACTACGGGGAATTGGCTCTCAACAACTTTATTAATTCCCCTTAAGTCCTGGACTAATCTATAGCCCCTCCCCCCATTCTTCTTCACAGGGAAAATCCTTTGTTGTAACAGCCTCTCAATAACAGGATATACCCCTAGTTCCATCTCCAGTTTTAATGGATACTGTGGGATTTTTGGAGCTATCCTACCACTTTTTAGATTGACCATGACAGGGGCTACGTTTGCCATCAGTCCAGTGTCCTGTCCATCTCTGGTCCATAGTGAACCTGGTATTTCCAGAAAGATCCCCTTTACTTGAGATGGACTGTGTTCTATAACAGTAGAGTGTAACATTAACCTTTGAGGGGTGTCCAATATGTCCTGTACCTCATGAGCGACCTTCTCGGGTATATCTAGGAACACATCATCTGAAGTGCAGTATATGACACATCCCATTTTACATAACAAGTCTCTCCCTAGCAAGTTAGTAGGAGCCGCTGCAGCCAAGAGAAACAAATGCTTAGTATGCAGAGGCCCGATAGTAACTTCAGCGGGTTTAGTTAGAGGATAATGTAACACTCTTCCCGTTACTCCCATAGCTGGAATGGTTTTACTGGTCACCTGTAGATTAAAAGGAGAGGTTATCACAGATCTGGCCGCCCCTGTATCTACAAGAAAAGTTTGTTTCCTACCAGCTATGTCAACTATCATTGTTGGTTCTTCCATCTGACTCTCAGTTAACCTCACTGGCTGAGGACTACAGATATGACCTGACCCCTAGCGCTGACTATTGCTTTCCCGTGCAGCATTTACTGCTGCGACATGCGCGGGCAGGCGTGAGTTTTCTAGTCTATGTGACCCTTCATTAGGATTATACCTTCCCTTTGTACAATCTTTTCTCATATGTCCTTCTTCTTTGCAATTGTAACATCTCAACATTCTGCGTTTCCCGTTATGTGGGTTATATGCTGGTGGTCGTGTATGCATTCCCTCTAATACCTGTATACTCACCGTCATCAACTTTGCACTCTTTTCTTCCCTTTTCCTAAAAATATTTTTGTTATGTTCCACAGCAACTTCTCTAAGTGAATCTACCGTGCTGCCTCTCCAACCAGGGGTTGAAGTTTGTACTCTTGTTTTTAGATTTTCCTTTAAACCATCCATCAGTACTGTTACCGTTACTTCCCTATGATGTGGGTTCTCCCTTATATCTGATACCCCCGTAAACTGTGTCATTGATGCAAGAACTCTACCAAAATAATCCGCTGCAGTTTCACTGTCTTTTTGTTTTATGGTGAAAATCTTACTCCAATTTACCACTACTGGAAAATATATGGCTAAATGTTTGACAATTTTTTCTATATTCCCTTGGTTAATCTCATCAGTCAAAGTGTCATCTTCTTCCAACGAATAATCTTTAACAAATTTTTGTATGTCAGTATTGGTAGAAGGACAAGCCCTCAACACTACACGCCAATCCTTATTGGTTGGTTCGTGAGCATTTCCTAAGTCTTTAACAAATTTCTGACACTTAGCCAACTCATTTCTAGGATCTGGGAATTCAGTCATAATGGAACGTAATTCTGATCTAGTCCAGGGACAATGCATTGTAACATTTCTTAAAGGAACTACACCATCCTTATCCGGTTTCCCATTGGGAACTGATATTGTGCAGGCTGGGAACGCACCCTCTGGTAGACTGACTTCAGGGGACACTACAGGATTTGCTGGTTCTAGATTTAGAACGCTTTCACTCCTAGTGATCACGCTACTCTCACCTATCTCAGCCATTTTCTCATACTTACGCTGAGCCTCTAGTACACTAACAGCATGGGCAATGGCCGAAATCACAGTGGGTTCATCTTCATTTTCTGATACACTTGTTTTAAACTGGCTTAAAACAGGATACAACTTAGCAATTTCTCTTTTTTCAGTTTTAATAATGGCTGTACTTACCCCTCCCGCCACATAAGGTGGCGAGGGCGCGCTTGCGCTGAGTTCGCCACGCTTCTCAACGGTTACGTCCGCTTTGCGCGCGCTTTTTTGCCACGCCTACTTCCGCTTTGCATTCGCTGCTCTGCCACGTGTTACCTTTCATTTGCCACAATTTTAAACAATCATTATTTCTATTTCTCTTTTTAGTTGACTTGATCAACCATACTTTATCTTTTACAGTATTTAGTACCTCTGCATTAAAACTCCCTATTGTTGGGAAAGGCCTATCACAATCTTTGGTCATCTTGACCCATGTGTCGCAATACGCAGTTGCGTATGCACCATATTTCTTACACATGAGAAATCTCGCTGAACCAATAGGACCTTCCTTAGGCAGTACCTTGGCCTTCTCTAGCGTTTGCTTAGCACCCATATTGAACAATAGGGTCCCAGAAATATCACAATATCTTGCCACAAAATAGGGTTCCAGAAATAACACAATATTCAGCCACGAATTTTCAACACTACCGCTAGAGATATTTTACCGGCCTGTGGACGTATTTGCCTCAAGCCGCGTCCACTCGCTTCCTCTTGTATTAAACAAGGACCCCTAATACAGAAATATCAATGCGGACTAAAGGGTTATCAGCTTCCTGATCACCCCTGACTCTCCAACAAAATCTGTTGAGTTTATTACGCTTGGCAGCATCCGGTAAAGTCAATTACCAGCCTTACTAACGTAATTCCTCCCCGTTACCCCCAAGTCGCAATCACGGCTTTCCTTGCCGTGCGGTGCAATCGCAACGCTTAAAGCTAGTCTGTAAGCGATACGATTACCCTTGGGTGCACGTCGCGAAAACTTATTCAGTTTCTGCCCCCCGGTATACCTGCCTTGTATACCGTACACCAGTTGGGCACCTGCCTCGTCAAACAGCAACTGATACTCTATTTTACAATAGATAAAACCTTAGTGTATTTAAAGTCAACAAATCACACGACATACACCTTTTCTGCGCAGAAAATAAAAGAATTCCCAACAATAGTAATAATGTCCCAGAGGTTTTCACAAGTGATTTATACTATGCATGTATAACTATCAAAACGATTGTTTAACCACGTGGCAAATCTACCGGAAGTCCGCGTACGCACAGCAGGAAATACACATACGCTAAGCAATGCAATACAGTTAAAACGCACAATGACAGTAAAAAGAAACAGTTTTGTCTTTTGTCCCTAGGTTCTAGTTAGCGTGCCCTAGACAATGCAAAACGGAAATTCGGTTTCACAACACAGAGTAAAATTCAGGTTTTGAACACCATGCGTTCTTACCCGTTTATGACGCGTCTCCACCCTTTGTTGCGGAACCGAAATCCGTTGGTCTTGCGTATCATCGGCAACGAAACCTCCAAAGCTGACGAGCCCCCAAATTGTTATGTGCATATTGTCGCTAACCAATAACGATTGTCAAACCTCGATTTGTGTTTCCAACGCACAAAGATTTATTCGCAAATAGTAGAATAATATTCTCAAGCGAAGTGATAATAAATACAGCCGTTACTTATCGCAGGCGCTCTGGATCCAGTGTGCAGTCATTCAATCCTGAAGTCTGGGGACAAGGTGTCTGCACACTAGATGTGAAGCTGCTGCTTATATACACACAGAAATACAGTAATACAATGAAGATGGTATAGCTTGCATCTATTGGTCCAGGTCTCAGGAAGGTCCAAGGGGTTGTTAATCATTGGCTAGTTCATCCTAAGGAATCCAAAGGAGGGGGTCATCTCTCCAGGGGGTATGCTCGGCTCTTCCCACCAAGATTCCTTAGTCTTAAGTAGTTCATAATTCCCTATCATTCATAACTTGTGTATGCACTCTGGTTCACTCTGCAACGGAATCACAAACAATAGGAAATGTAAAGAGGTTTATTATGATACCACTCATGATATGATTCCTTCAACCTGTTCCGTATATTTCACTAATATGCATGTAACTTTAATATAACATATAAATACTACTATATTTCGACATAACTGACTATGTGTTGCAACTACCATTAATGTGTACTACTTTATAAGTATGCGTGTTTGTGCGAATGTATGGTAAAAGACCAATTACTGTTGCTGCCATGTGTAGTGGATGCGTACGCCCTTTCACGCCGTAGCGTGCCCTTTTACGCCGTAGCGTACCGTACGCATCTTTTCAGACAAAGACAACCAAGTTTGCTCGACTTTAATTGAAATGACTTTATCCAATTTGCTGACTTCGACAAGACAGACACAAAAATATCCCCAACAGAGAGCACCAGATGGAATAAGGTAAGTGTGCGGCGGAGGAAGGGCTCTAACTGTAACTCTGGAGGCTGGGTATTGATTTAATGATAAGGTTGGGTGATAATTATTTAATAGTAGGTGGGAAATATAAATGTATTGGTACGGATACTTATTTGATGATAGGGACTATTTTTTTTAAATAGTAAGATCATGGTAGTGTCTATTAGTTTAAGGTGGTGGGATGGCACTATTTATTAATGCTGGGGTTTGCAGGCTAATAATTGAATGCGGGGCTGAGTTTGGGGAGAAGGAAGGCTATTTATTAAATGTGCATACTAATTATTTAATGTTGGAGCAGTTTGGGGGAAATAGGTTTACTTATTAAATGTAAATACTAATTTCTAACATCTGGACTGTTAGAGGAGGAAATAGGTGTATTTATTAATTATGAGTACAATTAATTTAATGTCAGGGCATGTTGGGGAAAAGTAGGTCCATTGATTAATTTTGAATGCTGTTTATTTAATTTTGGGGATAATTGAGATGAAATAGGTCTGTTTAATAAATGTGAATGCTATTACTTTAATTTCAGGACTAGTTGCTGGTAGGTAGGCCTAATTATTAGTCGTAGGTACTATTGATTAAAGGTTGGGCTTTGTTTGGGGTATCGAAACTTAGGTGTGAGGATTCCCAATATGAAGACCACTGAGAGAGCGTAAGTGGAACAAATTGGTTTAATTATTTCACAGGTTACACAAGTTTGGGATGCAATAAATGCTAAGGCAACTAGTACAAGTCGGCAGGGTATGGCAGATATAGCATGGATTACTCAGGAAGCAACAGATGAAGAGGATGGTCAATAGTAATATAGTTGAAATAGGCGGTCCTGAGAAGCTGGATAAACCACGGGTGTCAGGATACCTGGCTTACTCTGAAGGCACGAGGCACCGGATGAGTCATGGGTGTCAGGACTGCAGGTTACTCGGGAGGCACTAGGCACCAGATGTGTCACGGTAGCAGGACTCCAGGTGATTTGGGAGGCACGAGGCACTGGATGATCACCAAGCAGAGAAATTATAGTGGTCTGCAGGGCAGAGTACGTGGTGGTCCTGGTAGGCAGACAGCCAGGAGACTGGATCAGACACAGAGGTGTATCAACTGCAGACACAGGAGCTAGATAGCTGGGCAGGCCACAGACTTTGGGTGCTGAATTTCTAGTGGTGCAATGGAATGCATACACAGGAGCTGGATATGGTACAGACTGTAGGTGCTGGATTGCTAGTGGTGAAATGGAATGCAGACACAGTACAGGAGGAGGGTCAAACAAGCCAGGGGTCAAAACCACACGGTCCACCACAATACCAGGGAGAAGGCAAAAGAGAAGTCACAACAAAGCTGGGACTTGGTCATAAGATGGGGTGCAAAATGAGGAACCAAGCAGACTGGCCAAATTTTAGAAAGCCAGAGACAGATGGGGCAGCACAGTGGCCTAGTGGTTAGCACTTCTGCCTCACAGTACTGGGGTCATGAGTTCGATTCCCGACCATAGCCTTATCTGTGTGGAGTTTGTATGTTCTCCCTGTGTTTGCGTGGGTTTCCTCCGGGTGCTCCGGTTTCCTCCCACACTCCAAAAACATACTGATAGGTTAATTGGCTGCTATTAAAATTTTTTGACCCTAGTCTCTGTCTGTCTGTCTCCCTCTCTGTCTGTCTGTGTGTGAGTGTGTGTCTATATTAGGGAATTTAGACTGTAAGCTCCAATGGGGCAGGGACTGATGTGAATGAGTTCTCTGTACAGCGCTGCGGAATTAGTGGCGCTATATAAATAAATGGTAATGATGATGATGATGATGATGATGAAGCATCCCGGAGTAACAAGTTAACTCTAGCAGGTAGGGAAACAGTCCAAGCACCACAGTGGCCCCATTGGTGGAACAGTGGTACTGCAGGCTGTATACATGAAATGGCAAAGTCCACATAGCAGACAGGATCAGGGGAAGGCACAGTAGCATCTAGGTGCAGGGTTGCACCTAGATGGCAGATCGTGACACTTGGGGGTTTACTAGACTTTCCATATTTTTTTTCCTAACAGGACCCTAACATTCCAAGATCCAGACAAGCAGCAACTGAGCTTAATACACGAGCAACAACTGGTAGTGAAAGGTTCAAGAACAGGTAGGAGAAAGCAGGGCAATCTGCCAACTGCTTTCTGCTGGCAGACCCAATTTTATGTTTTTATCCCATTCAGTCAGGGCTTTGTTCCCAATTCAAGGATAGATGCAAGGTTTGTCCAACTTCCCAATGCACTGGTCATAAATGGAGGACTATGTGCGGTTTTGGCTGTGTCTTTGCATATTGTGTCTTTCTTTGTGAGCTGTCAGCTGCTTCTTAGTGTGGTGGGCCTGGAGATCATGAGGGTGTCTCTCAGTCATCACCTTCTTGCAGGGTTTCTGACCATACACTCATTGCTCTCTATGCCCTTTGTGGAGCCAAGGTCAACTACTAGTGGCAAGGTAGGTTCACTGATTGTGCACCACTTCAGCTTAAGTCCCTGCTACTTATCATGCTTGTACTTCAGGACACCAATGCAAATAACTTTCAAATCCATGCTCAGTAAATATAGGCTTTAGGACTTTGAATGTGTGAGGAAGCTATATGATGATGTGGTAAAGAGCATGGCTGATAGAGACTCTGCTGCAGCCTGCTCAAAAAATTGACTGTTGAAACCAATTTAGTCAGGGACCCAAAAAGTACAGAGGAAGAAAGTCCAAATGGCACAACCTTCACAATTAAGGTAAGGGGTGCAAGAGAGCAGTGGTTAGCAACTGAACAAAAAAAATAAACAAATATGGTATTAAGTTAACCTTTAATAGGTGCAATAATCTACATGCAATACCTACCTGCATTTTTATGAGCACGACTTGTAAATGGAAGCTTTTAGCTGTTAAAGAAATCTGTCCTGCACTCATTTTATGGTGGTACATTCAGCATTACTTTAATATCTATGTAATTTACTATTTTTCTGCAGAGTTATCAGACGAGGAGAATGGATCAAACAGGCTTTTTCTTCCATTGATAGGAATTACAATAAATATACATTTATGGATCATTCAGAGCATTTCAGAGTTACTTTGCAGATGGTAAACAAGCCATATCTGTGCTATTGACGTGACTCAATGCATTATATCATTTTCCTCAACAAAACCTGCTGTGATCATAATTCTTTACTTTATCTCAAGTAGCTTGAAAGGGAGAGAGAGGGTTTACAATCATGTCAATTTTCATGAAATAAATGTTTTATCTCCACTTTAACGATGTATAAGATCTATAACATGTCTGTATTAGAAGGCATTCATTTTATCAACAAGTGCTCTTAAATAGAAGAAAATAGCTACTTGGCTATGGTAAGAACCATTAGCTCAATAGTGCAATGGTCTTTAATTAGTTTTCCATAATATCTGCAATGCTTCTTCTGCAACTGGTTTACTAAATTAACATTTGTAAATGAATAGTGGAACCTATTTATTTCTACTGTTCTCCCTGTAGCATAGAATCTGAGTGCAACCATTGTTAGAATTTTAATTAGACGTTTCTAATTCCTTTATAGAAAATGTTACTAATAATCAGACATAAAATTGGTGGAAGTGTTATAAGTTAAAGTTAGGAGAGTCTGCCGTAACCAGATTTAGATAAACATGTAATGATAATGCCTGAAAGATAACTATCCCAGGTTTGGGATTACTTCTGTTTTCATCAGTTGCAATTTTTTATGAAGATTCATGATTTCTTAAAATAATGTTTATGTAACCCCTGCCCTGCTGGGTACCTCAATGCACCTAGCGGGAGAGGGGTGGTAAATCTTAAGGTTAGGGTAATCTCACGTCTTTCTCAATTTCTGAAACGCAGTGCCCCCACACGAGTTGTGTTCTCTCTTTGGAGTTGTAGATTATTATTATTATTACCATTTATTTATATAGCGCCACTAATTCCGCAGCACTGTACAGAGAACTCACTCACATCAGTCCCTGTCCTATTGGGGCTTACAGTCTAAATTCCCTAACATACACACACACACACACGCACAGACACAGACAGAGAGACTAGGAGCAATTTGCTAGCAGCCAATTAACCTACTAATATGTTTTTGGAGTGTGGGAAGAAACCGGAGCACCCGAAGGAAACTCACGCAAACACGGGGAGAACATACAAACTCCACACAGATAAGGCCATGGTAGGGAATTGAACTCATGAACCCAGTGCTGTGAGGCAGAAGTGCTAACCACTTAACCACCGTGCTGCCCATAGTCTTGGCAAGGTCCAATAGGGCTTGACTGGGGAAACCCTTGCCCAACTCTCTATAAATGACATGTAACATGCCACATACATACACACCGGGAATAAGCCACTTGGCACATTTATTAAAATGTTGCGTAACTTAAAGGCATGTAATCTGAGTAGTAGAGTGTAACATATAACAAGTTAAATCTCTGATAAGGATTTAGTGGTTATACTTAATGTCACCAAGAAATGAAAAGGCAATAACAATCATACAATATTGTTGTGGAAAAATATTAACTGAACAAGGGCACTGAATAATGACATTTAAGAGAAGCAATCAATGATGACAATATCTGAATGCAACACTCAACAAAAGAACTATAATAACAGTTGTGAATTAGCAGACTCAAAAATGTGGGCTTAATAGAGGTGTCATTCTTAAACATACTTACGGACGCACACCCTGAAATGCATATGACACAATACATGTGACTTGAAATGTAAAATGAATATCTGTAAATTCGATATCATAACTAACTCTTTGGGTTTCTTGAATATGAGATAGCAACAAATATTGTTGTGAACCTTTACAACAACAAGAAAATACAACTGAAGAATAATGACAAGTTTTCACTGTTCCTTACCTGTCTCCTCGCTCCAGCATTATCCATTCACACCCGCTGTCAGTGCCCGCATCTAGGAGGTGGTCAATTCAAATGTAGGATATTACAATGGGAGTTGTAGCCCCAATAACTAGTAGTATGAAAAAGAAGATAATAATATGGATAGCATTCATAGCACATATTCTTGTTCAATGGACCTGGGTCCTTGGTGTTGTTACATTGCTAAATATTACAAGTGTAGATAAGTGCAATGAAGGAGGGAAGTAATCCCTTGGACAATAAAAGGATGAGTGGAGAAATAGTCCAGGCAGGGTAAGGCAGTCAAAGGCCATGTATCTGGCTAAAATAGGTTGCAGTTAGCCACTTACATGGTGCCATGCTATATATGATGGGTAACTCATGCTTGCTTGTAGACACTGACCAATTCTGGAAACCCGGAGGGCTCTTTAAACAAAAAAACAAAGGCCTGAATGGTTCTTTAGTGATTCTTCTATGTAGATGGTAATATAGAAGTAGTATTAGGAAGAGCAGCAACAGGAACCTGGAACAATGGGAAGGGAACAATGTAATCTGCAAACAAGTCTGGACTCTCTCTGTTCCTCTGGGGTGGGCCTGGACTTTTTCTATTGCTTTGGGCTGGATCTGAGGATGAAGTTTTTTAACTACAATTTAGGATGAAGTTCTTTAACTCCAATTTATGCCTGTATCAGTGTCCTGGCTGGGTTAAAGTCTATCCATTTTGTTTTGGTCTTTTTTGGCCAGTAATGCCGTGTTCTTCTGGCAATATTATGTACTTATTCTCTTTACTAAAATCATGGAAACATTCACTATGTTTCTTGCCAAATCAGGAAAAAAACATCTTCCATTTCCCTTTGCAATATTGATTTTAGGCTTTATGTCTTTGCCTTCTATTCTTGATTTTCAATAATTGCGACGTGTGCTTGATAATTATTTTGATGTCGACACAACGACTTCCCATTTCTCCACTGTATCTCTGCGTTAATTTTTTTTTAAAATTATTACTATCCTCTCTAAATATTCTATCTTGACATCAAAGAATCTTTTCATAAAATATTGTACATACTATTATGTGGTTTTCTGTTAAAGCATTTGGTCCCTTCTTAAGATTTTACATATAATTTGCAGAATTTACAGCTCAGCAGAACATAAGTGAATGGGTACTGCCTGCACCTACCACTGGTGTATGTGGCAATGCATGTGAGTTTTTAAGGGAGGGGAGTAAGGAGCCTGGGGAATGTGGTTACACCCGCATTTTGATGTGGCCTTATTCCCTTTCACACTAATGCAATGCAGCAGTGTTCGCTCTTTGCCCCGATTCGATGACTACAAAAGTTTAGATGTAGGTTACAACAAGGGTGTTGTGCTAGAGAGAATCTAGGCCCTTACTAGATCCAGATAATCTCCTTCATGCAGGAAACTCTGGTGATTGCGCTTCCAGAGCTTCCTACATGTCACCGGAGCATCATTGTGACACATTGAGATGGCGATCTCTTTTCCACATGTGTCTTAGAAGCAATCCTGTGTCCAGATGGCCATAGCTTTGAATGATATTGGAGCAACTGCCAGTGGCAGTGTGCAATGCTGGGGGTGAGTGTACTAAAATTATTAATTGAAATTACTTAACCCATTCACTTTAATAGGGTTTCTTAGTATAATATTTTGCAAGCTTAAAATGCTAAATTTGCCAACCTGTTGAGCCAGGTGAACTTGGTAAGTAAAAAAAGTTGCTGACCATTTTTGATGCCACTGAACATAAATAAGACAAAATAGAACACTTAGAAATGTGCAAAATTGCAGGCCAGACATGCAAATGACATTTTCTGAAACTAATGTATCTGTTTATAAAGGGTAGCACATGGATTTGGTGGACAAAGGTCTAACATTTTGAATCTTCTGATTGGAGAAGCTGGGTGCATCAGGAAGTTCCTTACTGAATGAATGTTTGATGGAAATGGAGTATTTATGTGGACTCCTTGTTTAGTGTGCGACTCCATAAAGTGTCAGAAGTGGTGGAAATCAGGCCTCAGCTTATTCTTTCAATGTAATACCTTTTGCATTTTACATGCACCAGGGAAACAACACAGCATTGTCAATCTCCATATCGAAATTTGGAGGATGGTTTGACCTTGCTTGTCCACCTTTCCAAGACCTATGTTCTGCTGTTTTGAGCATGTGCAGGGGGTGGGTTGTGGTGGGCATGGGATTGGCGTATACACCTACTTGGGGATTCACTGGACATGCGCCCTGCTTTAATACTCCACTATCTTATGTGGTAGTGAGAATTCTCTGTCCATTTCTTGCATGTCTTGAGTGGAGGGCCCACATGGAGAGGAGGAAGAGAAAGGAACAGGAGGAGAGAAAAAGTAAGAAACAAGAAGAGGGAGTGGGATTTGCAGAGCAGAGAGGAGGAGCAGTGGAGAAGAAAAGGACAATGAGAAAGAGTGGAAAGTGAAGGGGAGAACAGAGAGGAAGGGGATGAACAGGAGGAGAATCTGCCAGATCATCAGGAGGAAGAGTGGATCAGCAATCTGCATTCTACTTTCTATAGCTTGTCTCCATCTATGCAGCTATTAGGTGGTCTGCACTGCTTTCTCATTGAAGGAAGTGAGCCGCGTTATGGACCACAGTCTAAGCCTACCTCTGATTAAGCATGGATAAGTTCTCTGCTTCCTTGGTATATTTGGGTGGACTAGGTGGACATCTGCAAAGATTTTATATTATTCAGGAGGAAACAACCTGCACTGTGATTAGTTAACAATGTGCTCCATGTTCTATTGATTACTGTAACAGCAGCCAATCACTCTCACTGACGCCTCCTGTCCCCCTTACACTACTAGTCCTAACAAGAGGAAGATCATGGGAAGAGAGTATGGAACATTGGGACAATTGATTCCATCTGCCCTCACTTGGTATCGTCTGCAGTCTCCAGGCCTTGCAATGCTTCTTGAGCAACATGCTCTTTTGCCTTTCTTTTTTTTATCATTGGTTTGGATGAAAAAGGAACATAATAGCTTCACATGGGTATTTTATATCCTCTCCCAGCAGCGTTTGCACCCTGGGACTGATGGATGCAGCCTTTTCTCAGCCTCTAGTGAAATAGTATTGTCTTAAGTTGCTGAGGCTGACTAGTATTATGCTTGACTAGAAACCAACGGCATCTTGAATTCATAGAGGACAGCAGAACAGGAACAGTGCTACCACTAGGCAAACATAGACAGTTGCCTGGGGTACTAAGGTGGAGTTGGAGCCGAAAACAGTGGGGGGCAACAGTTGGCAGATTATTACCTGTGAAGCTACTGGCTGCTGATCCTCCAGGTTTGTAGTGGGCTAGGTGTATTGGCTTTGCTATATTGTCACAGCCTAGCGATACACTCCCAAAAATAGAAGATGCTATCCCAACTCCTCACTAGGTAAGAAACATGGGGGCAGTGCCGAGGAGGGGTGGCAGCCTGGTAGCCCACAACCCACGCACTGACCCTACAGCAGAGGCCGCACTAGGTGAAAACTTATGATAAACCAATTAAAAATATATATTTTGAAATTATGGCTAGTTCCTCTGAAAAATTCACTGGGATAAAATGAGGAAATAAATGTAATATGTTTATAAGATTATTCATGTTAACAGACTGATTTTATTTACTGCTTTGTTTTTTGTTTCAGGTGGATAGCAGGGTAAAAATGTTATAATACAATTTCACTTTTGTTACATACATGATAATGTGGCCCCATTGTTAAATACATGAAGAATATGGTCCTCTTTAATTCGCTAAATAAAAAGTAGGTTTTTATTGGAACTCTCAAAAAAATGGCCCCATAATGTACACATAAAGATGTTTCCCTAATAAATAATTACCTGTAATCTTCTTCTGTTCTCGATCAGATGTAATCCATAGGTAAAATTAAGAAAAAAAAAACGTATTAGAATAAAGCCATTGTTATCTGTGAAGTAAGAGGCCCTTCCTGATTGGCTGCCCAGCTACCAAATAGGTGGGCTCACAAAAGATAACTTATTTGGTGTTGGAAAGATTTTGTATGCGTTTTGGCGTTCTTTTAGGTTTTCTTTATTTTATTGCACCAATGGATTACAAGAACAGAAGAAGATTACAAATTTGTACAGTATTAATAATGGAAACATATTTATTTATACAGTAAGGGGGCCAGTTTTTTTGAAGGTACCAATAAAAACATATTCCTTTATACAAGGGACTACACTACAATTAAATATGAAAGTATCAGGGTCACTATATATTCTTTATGAAAATAATAGGGCCATATTATTTATTTAGAGATTAACATGGGCCATATTCTTGATTTATTTATCAAGGGTGCATATTTTTTCACTTATCATCATCATATTCATCAGTTATTTATATAGCTCCACTAATTCCTCAGTGCTGTACAGAGGACTCACTCACATCAGTCCCTACCCCATTGGAGCTTACAGTCTAAATTCTGTAACACACACACACACACACACACAGACAGACAGAGAGACAGATTAGGGTCAATTTTGATAACAGCCAATTAACCTACCAAAATGTTTTTGGAATGTGGAAGGAAACCCACGCAAACACAGGGAGAACATACAAATTCCACACCATGGTCGAGAATTGAACTCATGACCCCAGACCTGTGAGGCAGAAGTGCTAACCATGAGGCCACTTCCATTCGCCTGCCAGGGGTACCAGAGGGCCCAAGTGCTACTTAGCATTGTATTGGGCCTCTCTAGCTATAGGCTTGAGTGATTTTTCAGGCTCCTCCCTAAAGGACTGGCCCAAGGCTTACCGATGTAATGTAGGGCAAATCTGGATGTTTTTCCAGGTGGTTTGCCATAAACCGCATGCAGTTTGTGCTAAATTGAATGCTATTTATGAATTATCAAATTGCCACATCGCCAAACATCACCAGGGCTTTAGCTTGTCACCCTCCAAACTGCAGGATAGTATCCTGCAGCTTGGAGTCCACCCGGTTTTGAAGCTATCAGTTAAACTCCCAAATTAAACTAATAAGAGATAAAACCAGTGCTGACTGCAAGTTCTTCTGCTAAAGTAATTAGTAATCCTAGCTGGTGCAAAAGCTAAACAGTGCAAGTGTCCTTAGTGTGCTCATGGTATATCAAGAAATTTTAATTACGCACTGCACACCTATTTCTATTAAACTGCACTAGAAGATTGGTCCTAAGTGCAGTGCGCTAGACACAATGATGACAATTAGATTTTTTTTTGCAGAACTAAACTTTTTCTTATTGTGTTATAACAAAACAAAGATCCAATTATAGGACACCAATGGTTAGGAGGCACCTTCAACACACTCAGAGATATCATTTCACTCATCCATTGTTCTTAATGCCCTCGTGGCGCCCTCACATGAAGCGCCGACCGACATGGTCATGAATCTTCCTTAACTTCCCATTCTTTTCGCTCACAGTGTAGGTCTGTTACTGTCCAAAATAGCCAAATCAGTACCGGAAAATAATACAGGCTGAAGAACAACTTGGGCATTAGCAAAAACATGAGGAGAGTCTAAAGAGGATATCCATGAGTGCTATATGTGAGTCTGGCATATCAGATTTTGACACTGTCATTATAGAGCAGCCACCTTCCACAATTTCTCAACCATTTGGAAATGTGAGAATGAGTAATAGTAATACTAATGATGATTTAGACATAAAATTGAGGATGCTACTCAGAATGAGGGGGGTAATTGTGGATCTGAAAATGAATGTGTTGAATGAGATATTGAGGAGGCTGATGATGATTGCGTTGAAGTAAGGCAACCACCAGAGGTACTACCTCATGTCCATGATAAGTGCATTACAATGCCATGCCTAACACGAAAAAAACATCTCTACAGTTTAAAAATATTTTTATCCCAACAAACAGCATTTGTCAAGGCATCTGTTGCCATGGTGAGGCCAAAATAAGTAGGGACGTTGATGATCTAGGCACCTCTTCCTTGTTACATCATTTGTAGTGAGTGCATTCAAGTCATTTGGCAACATGTGGCAAATTGTGTATAGTGGCAAGCAGCTCAGCATCAAGTATCAGCTGAATGGATAGACACCTCATGCAATCCTCACAGGTGTCAACACCTTCATCATCAACATCCTCACTGTTAGTATGTAGTCTAGCATCCAACTTTCCAATTCCAATTGACTCCCCTAATTCAATCCATGATTCCTAAGAGACATCCTTGAATGCCACAGCTGCTGCTGCTGGGGATGATACATCCATACAGAAGAAGGGAACCAAGAAGAATAAGCATTTTACACAATTGTCTGTGAAGCAAGCATTTGAAAGAGGAACCAATTATGATAGCATCCTGTTGCAAATGAGATCACTAAAGCCATGAAAGCTATGTTAGCATTGGATGTGCACCATCAATGCATCAGGTTTTAGCCAATTAGTTGAGTTCATGTTACCAAATTCCATTTCAATTCTCCCAAACACCAATTCCTCAGCTGTATCGGGAGTTTAAACAAAACGTAATTCAGTCTCTATAAAATGCCATTGTATCAACTGTCCACTTAAGTACGGATATGTGGACAAAAAAAGTAATATGTAATATCTTTCTTTCCAACTGATACACATTTTCTCAAATGCAAACAGCTCCTTGTGAGCAAGCTGTCAGCTCAAGTTGCACTTGACACATCTCCTGCTTCAGCTTCTCCTATAAATTCCAGTGCCAGAGTTTCCCTTTTCTAAGATGCAAGTATGTAAGTAGAAAGTGGTTTAGGGTTATATTCAATGGCTGTTTTGAAATCCTGTAAAGTAGCTGGTGCAATTTGCATTTCTAAGCCATGATCTGACACAACTGAGCGTCTACACACACAAGATAAGAGTTTCTAACAGTAATTTCCATATCAGGAAAGATCCTCATGCCACTGTGCTCTCTCATCTTAATGAAGGATTTTGTAATGCTGCCATTGTTGCACTTGCTTTCTCCAATTCAATTCCAAAAATACTTAACCACTCTTCACGGTTCTCTAACTCCATTACATATTGTAAATTGTCACCCATCATATCACCTGTCGAAGTCAGCAAATTGGATAAAGTCATTTCAATTAAAATCGAGCAACTTGGTTGTCTTTGCCTGAAAAGATGCGTACGGTACGCTACTGCGTACAAGGGCACGCTACGGTTGGTTCAGCGAGATTTCTCATGTGTAAGAAATATGGTGCATACGCAACTGCGTATTGCGACACGTGGGTCAAGATGACCAAAGATTGTGATAGGCCTTTCCCAACAATAGGAAGTTTTAATGCAGAGGTACTAAATACTGTAAAAGATAAAGTATGGTTGATTAAGTCAACGAAAAAGAGAAATAGAAATATTGATTGTTTAAAATTGTGGCAAATGGAAGGTAACACGTGGCAGAGCAGCGAATTCACAGCGGAAGTAGGCGTGGCGAAAAGCACGCGCACGGCGGAAGTAGCGGTTGAGAAGCGTGGCGAACGCAGCGCAAGCGCGCCCCCGCCATCTTATGTGGCAGGAGCGATAAGTACAGCCGTTATTAAAACTGAAAAAAGGAAAATTGCTAAATTATATCCTGTTCTAAGCCAGTTTAAAACAAGTGTATCAGAAGATGAAGATGAACCCACTGTGATTTCGGCCATTGCTCATGCTGTTAATATGCTAGAGGTTCAGCGTAAGTATGGGAAAGGAGCAATGGCTGAGATAGGTGAGAGTAGTGTGATCACTAGGAGTGATAGCGTTCTAAATCTTGAAACAGCAGATCCGGTAGTGACTTCTGAAACCAGTGAACCAGTGGGTGCATACCCAGTACGCACAATATCAGTTCCCAATGGGAAACCGGATAAGGATGGTGTAGTTCCTTTAAGAAATGTTACAATGCATTGTCCCTGGACTAGATAAGAATTATGTTCCATTATAACTGAATTCCCAGATCCCAGAAAAGAGTTGGCAAAGTGTCAGAAATTTGTTAAAGACTTAGGAAATGCACACGAACCAACCGATAAGGATTGGCGTGTAGTGTTGAGGGCGTGTCTTCCTCCCCATACTGACATACAAAAATTTATTAAAGATTGTGTGTTGGATGAAGATGACACCTTGACTGATGAGATTAACCAAGAAAATATAGAACAAATTGTCAAAGATTTAGCCATCTATTTTCCAGTAGTAGTAAATTGGAGTAAGATTTTCACCATAAAACAAAAAGATAGTGAAACAGCCTCAGATTACTTTGCTAGAGCTATAGCAGCGATAACACAGTTTACTGGGATATCCAACATAGGTGAGGACCCACATCACAGAGAGGTAGCTGTAGGAGTATTAATGGATGGCCTTAGAGAAAATTTAAAGACGAGAGTACAAACCACATTACCTAATTGGAGAGGCATCACAGTAGATTCTCTCAGGGAGTCTGCTGTGGAGCATGACAAAAACCTTTTTAGGAAGAAGGAAGAGAAAAGTGATAGGTTAATGACGGTAAGTATACAGGCTCTAGAGGGGATGCATACATGACCACCAGCATACAACCCATATAACAAGAAACCTAAAGTGATCAGATGTTTCAGGTGTAACGAAGAAGGCCATTTTGCAAGAGATTGTAAAAAAGCAAGACAGGATACACATATGGATAGGGAATCATATAGGTATCCTCCACGGAGAAACACACATAGGCAAGAGAACCCACAGTTACCTGCGCATGTTATAGCAGCAAATGCTGCGCAGGAAAGCAATAGTCAGTGCTAGGGGTCAGGTCATACCTGTAGTCTACAGCCAGTGAGGTTAACTGAGAGTCTGAGAGAAGAACCAACAATGATAGTTGACATAGCTGGTAGGAAACAAACCTTTCTTGTAGATACAGGGGTGGCCCGATTTGTGATAACCTCTCCTTTCAATCTACAGGTGACCAGTAAAACTATTCCAGCCATGGGGGTAACGGGAAAAGTGTTACATTATCCTCTAACTAAACCCGCTGAAGTTACTATCGGGCCTCTGCATACTAAGCAATCGTTTCTCTTGGCTGCAGCGGCTCCTACTAACTTGCTAGGGAGAGACTTGCTATGTAAAATGGGATGTGTCATATACTGTACTTCAGATGGTGTGTTCCTAGATATACCCGAGAAGGTCGCTCATGAGGTACAGGACATATTGGACACCCCTCAAAGGTTAATGTTACACTCTACTGTTATAGAACACAGTCCATCTCAAGTAAAGGGGATGTTTCTGGAAATACCAGGTTCACTATGGACCAGAGATGGACAGGACACTGGACTGATGGCAAACGTAGCCCCTGTCATGGTCAATCTAAAAAGTGGTAGGATAGCTCCAAAAATCCCACAGTATCCATTAAAACTGGAGGTGGAACTAGGGGTATATCCTGTTATTGAGAGGCTGTTACAACAAGGGATTTTAATTCGTACAACCAGTACAGCAAATAGTCCCATTTTTCCTGTGAAGAAGAGTGGGGGGAGGGGCTATAGATTAGTCCAGGACTTAAGGGAAATTAACAAAGTTGTTGAGAGCCAATTCCCCGTAGTGCTGAATCCAGCTGTCATCCTCATGCAGATTCCACCGTCTGCTAGTCATTTTACTGTCATTGATCTATGTTCTGCTTTCTTCTCAGTCCCTCTTCACCCTGACTGCCAATACCTTTTTGCATTCTCCTACAGGGGAGTGCAATACACATGGACCAGACTACCCCAGGGGTTCATTGACAGCCCCAGTATTTTCTCCCAAGCCTTTCATGACTGTTTGCAATCCTTTCAACCCCACAATGGGTCTGTTCTAATTCAATATGTGGACTATTTGTTGCTGTGCTCTGATTCTTTTATGTCATGTTTACATGATACTAAATTGTTGTTGCTTCATCTCTCACAAACAGGGCACAAGGTGGCAAAGGATAAATTACAGCCATGTCAGACTAAGGTCAAATACTTAGGACACTGCCTCACTAAGGGACTAAGACACCTGACAACCGACAGGATTGAGGCCATACAACACATGACTCTGCCGCAGAGCCAGAAGCAGATTCGTACTTTCCTGGGGATGTATGGATACTGTAGATCCTGGATCCCAGGTTTTTCTATTCTGGCATTACCATTGCAGGAGCTAGTCTCTTCCTCAAAACCAGGACATGTCGTACACACAGAAGAGTCAGAGCAAGCGTTCTTTAATCTTAAAGATAGTCTAACTAGAGCACCTGCATTGGGAATACCTGATTATGAAAAGCCTTTTGAGCTATACTGTACAGAAGCTGATGGTTGTGCAGCAGGTGTTCTCACACAGAAACATGGTGACGCTAGCAGACCGGTAGCATACTACAGTGCACAATTGGACAATGTGGCAAGTTCACTCCCAACATGTCTCAGAAGTGTAGCAGCAACTGCTCTTCTGGCAAGTAAAAGCGAGGACGTAGTATTAGGACATAATTCAACTGTCTATACACCCCATGCTGTATCAGCTCTGTTAAATTCAGCCCAAACTAGACATGTTTCTTCAGCTAGATTCACAAAGTGGGAACTAGCCCTGATGGCACCCTCAAACATCACCATCAAACGATGTAGCACCTTAAATCCAGCTGCATACCTTCCATATGTGTCTCTAGAGAAACAAAGGGTGGGAGGTGAGGAGACCCTGGTTGATGATGAGTTAGGCAAGAATACTGACACGCATGACTGTATGGAACACCTGAATCAGACCTTTACTGCAAGGCCCAACATACGTGACACCCCCTTAGAAAATGTAGATTTTACGTTTTATACAGACGGAAGTTGTCATAGACAGACAGAGACGGGAGAGCTATGTACTGGTTACGCTGTTGTAGACGATCAGGATGTGGTAGAAGCTGAGCCCCTTGGTCCACCTCACTCAGCCCAGGTGGTGGAACTGGGAGCATTAAGGAGAGCGTGTGAGTTGGCAGAGGGTAAATCAGCCAATATATATACTGACTCTAGGTACGCCTTCGGGGTAGTGCACGATTTTGGGGCCCTTTGGCATCTTATAAACTTTACGACAGCAGCAGGTACGCCAGTGGCACACTCACAACACATAAAAGGACTTCTGACAGCGATACAGTTACCCAGAACAGTAGCCGTCATAAAGTGCAAAGCCCATACCTTTGAAAAAGACCCAGTGTCATTGGGCAACAACAGGGCAGACGAAGCTGCTAAATGGGCAGCAGGGCAACCTATGACTGTATCGACCGAGACTATGATGGTTTTTCAGACATTAGACATGCAGAAATTAATTAAAATGCAAGATTTGTGTTCCCTACAGGAAAAGGCGGTCTGGAAGGCGAAGGGATGTGGTCAAGAGTCCTCAGGACTCTGGAGGGATGGACAAGGTAAGCCTGTAGCTCCCCGAACGTCCTATCCAAGCCTGGCTGAAGCAGCACACGGCCTGACTCACCTGGGTAAAGAAGGTATGTGCAAACTGGTGAGAGCATACTGGTGTGCTCCCGGATTTTCCTCTCAGGCTGGTAAGAAGGCAATGTCATGTCTTACTTGTTTGAGGAAAAATGTCGGGAAAACTATTCCAACTGAGCCATCCCACATCCCTCCTACAGACGGACCTTTTCAGGTAATACAAATTGACTATATCCAATTACCACCGTGTAGGAATTTAAAGTATGTGTTAGTTTGTATTGATGTGTTTTGCGGTTGGGTAGAAGCATATCCGGCAGCCACTAATACTGCTGTGTTCACTGCAAAGAAAATTGTACAAGACTTTGTATGTAGGTTTGGCATCCCTAGAATCATTGAAAGTGATAGGGGTACCCACTTTACTGGTGATATCTTCCAAAATATGTGTAAACTCATGGGAATCGGTAGCAGACTTCACACCCCATACCAAACACAAGCCAGTGGTAAGGTGGAGAGAGTAAATGGTACTATAAAGAACAAGCTTGGTAAGGTAATGGCTGAAACTGGGTTGGCATGGCCAGAGGCTTTGCCATTGGTCCTCCATAGCATTCGGACCACTGCTAGACCTCCTCTTAATCTGTCCACCTTTGAGATACTGTTCGGACGACAACCTCATTTGATCGTGAGTCCACAAGACGACTTGAAGTGTAATAATAAAGTGACTGTACAATATCTTATAAGAATGAGTAGACAGCTAGACAAAAACTAAAAATGCTGTCATCTGGTATGCCAGAAACGAACTGTCATGATGTTGAACCTGGAGACTATGTTATGATCCGCAATTTCTTACGTTCAGGTTGTTTAACAGACCGTTGGGAAGGCCCGTACCAAGTGCTGAAGAGGAGGAGAGTAGTGATGGTAGTGATACGGATGAGATGGAGGCAGAGGAAAAGTTATTAGAATACTCAGAACAGCCCATTATCAAGCTTGGTCCAGGGGTTATGAAAAGGTCTGCTAGCTCAGGAACTCGGAGGCAGTGTGAGGGGCTATTGTCTGATGAGTATTGTATCTGCAAGTTTTGCGACTCCCTAGTTGAAGAGAGATGCATCCAACGATGCCAGTCCCCCAGTAATCTAAATATAGGCGGGCATCCTTTGGAGGATTATCACTCCCTGGTGGGTAAGGTGCTAAACCAAACCGAGTGTTGGGTGTGCTCTCACGTGCCGCAAGGGCAGCATAATATAGGACTAGTGCCATTCCCTCTAAACATTTCCGAAGTGCTCGAATTGAGGGGGGGAGGCCCATAGACGGGAGGTACAATAACACTAGGGGCTATATTTACTAAGCTGCGGGTTTGAAAAAGTGGGGATGTTGCCTATAGCAACCAATCAGATTCAAGCTTTCATTTATTTAGTGCTTTCTACAAAATGACAGCTAGAAATGATAGCTATCCCCACTTTTTCAAACCCGCAGCTTAGTAAATCTAGCCCTAGGTCCCCTAGTCTGACGCTTCGACAATACTCCATAGGCAGATCTTTGCTGTGCCTAAACATATCTCATGCAAAGCGCCTGGAGAATTGGGAGGCTGACCTATCAGATCAGACAATGGCTCGCCACACTCATTTTAGAGGGAGACTCACAAGGTCACCAATAGGCAGGAATGTTGATGGAAGTCACAAATTAGGGTGTATAACGAAACATAAGAAGGTATCCATTGGAAAAGTCTCTATAGATAATTGTAAAAATGTCATCCATGCCGACACGTGTCTAGAGCAAATGGAGACACTAGGCATGGGTAGTTTTATCAAAACTCTATGTGATATAATTAATGGGCATACTGTTCCTTATGTTCTCCCTGATGATGTGTATTTTGTTTGTGGAAGGAAAGCTTATTCCTGTGTGACTCCGAGTTCCAAGGGCTTGTGTTTCTTAGCTAAACTGGTTCCTGAAATAATGACTATTACTCATGAAGAAATGGTTGGTATTCACAAGACTACATCACCACCATACATACACACACAGTATGAACACCGTGGCAAGAGAAATATGATTCCTGGTGAGGAACCCATAGCTACAAAATTGATTAGTGAAACTGCTGGTTTTCAAGTTATGGTTGCTCTAGATCTCACCAGGACCGCTCGGGGAACATTAAACTTTAAATATATCCAAGACCTAGCTAAATTAATAGATAATATCACCGAGATGTATGATGACACTTTCAGGTATACTGGAAGGGAGCTACAAGCGTACAAGAAGGAGTTGGTGCAACATAGACTGGTACTAAATTATCTCACCTCTATTACTGGTGGGTACTGTGTGACACTGGCCACCCAGTTCGGTGTCAAATGTTGCACGTACATCACTAATAACACGGATGACCCTAAAGAGGTTATAGACCGGAAGATGGATGAAATTTTGCAGCTGAAATGGGAATTTCGAAAGAGCTATAATTCTTCGTTATATGAGGTCGGGGAAAAGGTGGCGGGTTGGTTCTCGTGGTTGAACCCTGTGAAATGGTTCTCCGGTCTGGGGAAGTGAGTACAGGAAATGGTTGCTTGTGTAGGTAAGCTCCTTCTCCTTATACTGGGTGTCATTTTAGCAATTGGTTTAGTTGTCAAATGTGTTCCTACTGTGTTGAAGTGTGGAGAAAGGTCTCATAGGAGTAACACTGAGAAAGAGACTGAAAGGGTGGTACCAGATACCGAGATCATGGTCTGTGAAGAAGTATTGTATACTCCTGAACTTGAAACGGTGATTGGGTGATAGTTTGTTACACTATCAAAAGGTGGAGCTGTCGAAGTCAGCAAATTGGATAAAGTCATTTCAATTAAAATCGAGCAAACTTGGTTGTCTTTGTCTGAAAAGATGCGTACGGTAAGCTACTGCGTACAAGGGCACGCTATGGCGTGAAATGGCGTACGCAGCTACTACACGTGGCAGCAACAGCATTTGGTCTTTTACCATACAATACGCACATAACACACCATCTATACATGTGTACTTTGCCAGTGACAAATTCTGTCCTTTTAATTTCTCAGAACGTGTAATGTCATGTGCATTGTCAAAACAGATGTTTTAGGCAACCAAATCTGCATCAATTCCATCTCAATGTCATGCTGTCTAATCACCTCTGCTTCTTACTGTCGCTTTATTGTCAATGATGGATGCCCTCTACCATTCAAAATTTATTGTGTGTGTGGTCTTTCAACTTTTTTTATTATGGGTAAAGCCCACCTTCATCTATCTAAATGTCTAATTATGCTGTTGTCATTTCAATGGCCTCTTCTTCAGGTATAGATGTCCTCTGAAGTTCAAAATGTATTGTGTGCATATTCTTTAAACTTTTTCATTATGAGCTTTGAGAAAGTCCTGAGCTTACAGGACGAAACGCGTCAGCTATATCTAATACTCTTGTCCGGATACATTGGTGTCATATATGGAGAAGGAGTCATAACAATATTACTGTGACCTTAGCTCCTTCGTTTTTCGTCAAGTGAATGGAATGATCTCTATCTCGCAATTGTTTCCGAGGGACGCCTGAGTGGGAACACCTATAGTGGAAACGACTACTGACAGCTGCAGCACTTGCGGGACGATTGGGCTCACTGCCGAGATCAATATACGTTCATTATCCCTCCGGAGGGTCCAGAAAGTGGTAAGACACTCTAGTTTATTCCAATTCCAATTGGGCTTTAAGCCATTCCTAAGGAGAGGACTTATCAGAGACATCATCTGAATCTGTGAAGAAGGTGGTAAGAACTTTTTTGAGATATTACATATACCATCTTTATCAGTTCCTATACGTGACCTTTGGAATTTGAACTCCCCTTTACTTATGAGGATTTTTTAATGCACTATTGCTTACCACGAAGCTACACTATATGTGGAGGACCCTACCTATTTATTTTTATGTTTTTATTTTTATTTTTATATGGAGCTCTAATATTAATGCATGCTTTTTATATATATTTTTTTCCACTGGAACCGGGACTTAAAATAGATGTACATACATTTTTTCCATCTAGTACAATCTATGCAAGCAGTATTTTTTCTCGTGCCCGGGCATTTTTCTTCCCCCTCTTTCCTTCCTTTCCTCCAATGATAGAACATACATGTTCTTGTGTATTAGGATAATATTGTCTGGCTATTTGTTCAATATTTTAATATATTCATGTGATGTAACCTTAATAAATACTACATGTGTTCTCTACTATATTAGGCTATTCCTATTATATTGCATGATACTGCATTTGAAAATAACATATATTCAGTGTGAAGAGACTAAGAAACACAGGTCTTCCCAGCGCTTGACATTTTTTGTATATATTGTTTTCACTTAACGATCTGATGAGTCGTGGTTTAAGCTGCAGGGTTTTCCATGTGATATTTATACTATAGAGAATATATTCTGGTCTGCTAGCGCAGAGGGCGATTCCTTAGAGAATCTTGTTTTTTGTGGTTGTCATTATGGGTAAAGCCCACCTTTAATGATTCCTTCTTCTGTCTTGTCACTTCACTGTCTGTGATGGATGCCCTCTAAAGTTCAAAATTTACTGTGTGCACAGTCTCAACTTTTTTATTATGGGTAAAGTACACCTTCGTCTATCTAAATGTCTACTTATGCTGCTGTCAGTTAAATGACCTCTTCTTCAGGTCTTGTAGCTTGATTATCAATTATGCATGCCCTCTACTGTTCAACATTTTTGTGTGTGTAGTCTTTCTTTTTTCTCTTTTTTTTTTTTACAAACATTGACATTTTGATCCTAAAATGAACATTAGTTACAAAACATGAAGAATATTCTCAGAAAACTGAAAAAAATAATACCCACAATTTAGACATTGCTCTATCTAAATGTGTAATGATGCTGCTGTTAGTTCAATGACCTCTTATTCAGGTCTTGATGTCTACGATGGATGACCTCTACTGTTAAAAATGTATTGTGAGTGTAGCCTTTCAAGTTATTTATTTTGGGTAAAGCCCGTCTTCGTCTATCTAAATGTCTAATGATGTTCAGTTTAATGACCTTTTCTACTGTCTTGTAGCTTGACTGTCTATTATGGATGCTCTCTAAGGTTAAAAATGGATTGTGTGCGTAGTCTTTCAACAATTTTTCTCCTGGGTGCTGCCCAATTTGTCTAACGACTTGTCGAAATGTCTAATGATGCCACTTTCCATTTAATGACCTCTTATTCATACTACCAGTGTCCAGCTGTTGGAAAAACTCTGAAAACTCATTTTCACAATTCAGCAACCACATGTAGATAATTTATGCACACTGCTGTGTCACTATGTTTCACAGAGATTGTGTCTTTATTAAACGTCATGTATTTGTTCCGCTGCACTGTCACTAATTTTAGCCTGTCAGCTTCCTGCAGCCTTTAGCCAAAACTGTTGAAAATTTAGACAGTTGCTAAGAGGTCATTAGAAAATAGACTGTAAATGAATAGTAACGCTATAAATAGTAATGTAGGAGCAAAAACAGCTCAAAATCACATAATTTCTACTATTTTCACATTTTTTAATTACATCCAGATCCGAGGCCAAAACCTTTCACTATTTTTGGGTAAAACCAAAACCAAAATACGAAGAAGTTTTAGAACCAAACCCAAAACATGGGGATCCGCGCACATCTCTACTACAAGCAATTCTTTCCATTCATCACCACTTAAAGCACCCAGGTTATCCACCCTTTGAGATTTGATTATGAGGAAAGTAACTTGCTGGGCCCCAGTCTACATTCCTTTTTCTAATTGACTATGCGAACTAAACAACCTTACATTTTATCACTGGTCTCTCATATTTCGACTATCACAGTTTTTTATTTGCAGCCATTAGTTGGACATTCCTTCATTACAGATAAAATAAAAATGCAGGCCTCTGAAAATACAGGGTCTCATTCATTTTGAAAAATAAAGCAAAAAAACATTAGTAACTTTGAAACTTTGCAAAACCATGTTGTATTGGAGGGGGAGGTAAATTTTTGAATGTGGGGATAGATTTATAGTTGGGGTAGGGCATATCCTAGATCAATTTTAAATTTCAGTGTAAAAATAAACCTATCAATTATTTGTGTGCTACATTAATAAACAGTCAGCCAACTTATGTGCAAAATATTAATCTAATATTCACCCTTTGCATTGTAACATGGTTTTCTTCCAGGAGAAAACACTAATTTTTTTGTCTTACTTTCCTTTATGAATCAGGCCCACACTGTATGTATGCCTGCCATACTCCCTCAGTATATAGTTGATTCTCTGTCGGAAGTATGCCTGGAACCTATGCCCTCAGAGACTGTTCAATGATAACTCTGAAAAGTCTTTGGGCTAGATTTACTAAGAATTGAGTTTGGTGGCGGTTTGAAACACATCGCCAGCGGTTTAGTGGTCCAAACTGCCTCATTTACTATAGGGTGGTTTGAGGCTGTGATTTAAAATGAATGGCAATGTGTGGCGGATTGAAAAAGCTAAACCACCGGCGGTTTTGTATGGTTTGTTTAAAACCGCCATCAAAACCACCATTCAAAAGACAGGACAGGACAGTTTTAATACCTGCTTCTGAATGGCTTGATCGATCAAACATGCTGTTTGAACTATTTTGCCATTCAGAACAAAAGAGAAAGCACTATTGACATTTAAATTATTTGGCCAATCATTATTTATTGAGTAAGGGGCAAAATTAATTTAGCTTAACTTATGGGGGAACATTTCTTTTCATTATATTAAGGGGAAAAAATTATTTAATTATTATATTATTCGGGCACTATGTAATGCCAAATTGTGCAACATAAATAATTATATCCACCATTAACAATCATTTAATATTATTATTCACATTCCCCCCATAATATAATGCTATAATAGTGTCCTCTTAAAAATAAATAAATACATAAATAATTCCCCCATAAGTTAATATTAAAATAATTTTGCCTCTTAATCAATAAATAATGATTGCCCAAATAATTTAAATGTCATTGGGGCTTTTTCTTATGTTCTGAATGGCAAAATAGCTCAAACTTTATGTGGTTTCAGTAATTTGAGTAATCTCGCAACACACAACCACCGCTTTCATTTTGGCTTAGTAAATCTGGTTTATATGTTCATCCTTGTTAAAATCAGGATGGTAATTTGTAAAATGGTGAATAATATTACACAAGTGATCCCAGTTCATATTATGCCAAGTAGTGCCACCATTTCATATTATGCCAAGTAGTGCCACCATTTCATATTATGCCAAGTAGTGCCACCATTTCATATTATGCCAAGAAGTGCCCCACAGTTGATATCATGCCACACAGTAGAGCCACCAATTTTATGTATATACACACACACACATTATAATTAAACACATATATTAATATATTAATAAAACATATGTAGGCAGCTCTATTTTCCTACATGTAACTGACTTCTGGAGTCAGTACACCTAGTGCAGATGTCTTCAGTTCCGTGTAGGAACATGGGAGGAGCTGCTACGACTAGCAGGGGACGAATGGCAAATTTTTGCCTGGGGGAACAAGACTGGACTCTGCGGCCTATTAGGAACATTTTAAAGGAAAATAAATGTAGGTGGCCCAGTGACCCAGCCCAAAGTAGCCCCCTATGGGACCGGCCCAGTGGGCAGATGTCCCTCTGCCCCTCAACCCAGCTTGCCTCTAGCGACTGGGCATGTACAACAGCCCCGTTTCTGCCATATTCAGCGACTTGAGAGAAGCAGCTATGGTATGAAATAAATAGTAATTTCTCATAAAGGCTAAAATCCTCCAATACCAGTAATGGTGTAAATTTTATATTGCCTCGAGCCAGATTTGATTAAACTGCAGATAATGTTTTCATATCCAAACTGCAGGATTTGTTATCCTGCACTTTGAAAGTATGTCAATTTAGCAAACTCCTAAACCATATGTGTTTTCGGCCATACCACATGGTAAAACTGGATGTGAAACACCTGTTTGGCTTTGCAGTTTGCCTATATGGAATAGCTGGCGAGATTGACTGTGTTAGGCATAACAGGCCAGGTGGGTGCCATCCAGGGTATATAAATCTTAAATTTACTTTTTTAAAGGTGTACTTAGAATTTATGACTTTAAAGAATGTTGATAAGCCTAGCCAAACTCTATAGGCTCGACTTGGGGCTCAGTCGCAGCGGGGCACACTGTCCAAACAGCAAGTCACAGGTTGATGTGAGCATCATGTGATCGAATCACATCTATTCATGTGATGCCCCTTTTTTAACCAAGCATTACATATGGGGTTTGGCTGTTAGTATCCAAGCATGTGAGAGAAAAACCTTGTTACTGCTAAGATTTTTTTGGATTACATCAGTGATATCTGATATAATTTATCTAATGGATACACAAAAGCATATATTAGATTAAAATGTAATTCAAGGCATTGTCAGTACCTTATGGTAAATGTGCTGTTAGTGGTCGGTTATGTAATTACATGTTCTGTGGCTTTGGATTACTAAAACACATTTAAGTTTTGTCAAAACATTAATTTCCTTTTTCAGTGTAATGATTACTAATTGACCAGCTGTTACAGCTGGCTGGGCCATTAATATAAGGAGAGGAAAGACTGTTCTCTGTGGCCATTACTTGAATCTTGTCCGGAAATTTGTTATGGTCATCTGCCAGGGAAAAGACAAAATACTGGAAACTTTACAAAAATAAATTGGAATTTACCTCAGGATACAAGAACAGAAATTACTTACTCATCCTTTGATTTAAAATAGCAAGAAAAGTAATTTTGTACAAAAAAACATTCTCTAGATTTAATTCTTGCATATTCATTTAGTCGAAAACTTACTAAAGAGACAAAAGAATAAAACGGCAACATTTGTCTAGTGTAACAAAATAAAATCCATATAGTGAATATCTGTATATTTATTTCTAAAGCTGGCCATACACGCTGTGGTCCTTCTAAAAAGAAAAAGTGGAGGGGTTGCCCATAGCAACCAATCAGATTCTAGTTAACATTTATCTAGTGCATTCTAGTAAATGATAGAATCCGATTGGTTCGCTATGGGCAACACCTCCACTTTTCCTTTTTACAAGGTGTAAACGGTTGGATATTTAAGTTCAATGAGACCACGGATGTATAATCCCAAGTAAGAGACACGACTTCAGTTAGCACAACAAATAGATTTATTTAAAATATACTTAGCTGCAATTGTTGATCAATTCATAGGAATATGTCCAGTACAGCAATCGCATCAGCAATTCTAGGGGCCTTCCTCAGTCAATCAGTGAGGTTAGAATGGGTTTCAGGCTCCCTGGCGCTTCTGCAGTCCACGCTGTTCCAGGGAAAAGGCTACTGAGTCCCCCCCTGTCTAAGTTTATATAGTAAGCCACCGCCCCAGGTGTACATGTCCTAAGAGCACACTCCTGACCTTTTGTGTACATGTCTGAAAGCCATATGTTGCAAGAATAACTGAATCATTAACAGTTAGATGGTTAAAGTGAATACTGATGCAGTACATGCATATATTGCTCATAAACAAACATTACAAAGAATACACAAATATTTATATCTGTCTGTTGGTAAATAACCATTGTCTCTCTGAGCTCTACATTACTTAAAGAGCTTAGTTTTAGAGAAAACATGGTCATAAAAGACAAGTAAATAATTTGAAGGAACATCACAGACTTAATATCTGTGCTTAAAGAGACACATAGAAATCAATGATGGACTCCATCTTGTTTCTTATGCCATAACTACTACACTCCACCCCTTGGCTCTTTAAAACAGATACTAATTTATTTAAGCATTATTGGTTTATGATATACATTTCTTAACATGTATATAAAACAATGTAAACAAATACATATATCATTATTAATATAATCAAAACATATACATAGCTATGTTGTTACCCCAAATTCCCAACCAAATGATGACCAATCATTATCCTGCATAATTAGCAGGAAAATAATAATAGGCCATATTACCACACATATAAAACTTGCAGTATCAATGAATCTACATTGACTAAACTTGAATTAGTTAAATTTGGCAATAGAATTGTGCCATTCAATACATCCCAATATCATCATTTCTTAAACTTGTACATTATATTTAGTTGTTTGATATCTACTGTTGACTCCTGCCAACTGTCCTTTGCAATTCCATGTTAATCCCAGATTGTATAGGGATAGTTAGTCTTTAAATGTGTTGTTTACAACAGTTAGTTTGTACTCTCTCAGAAATTCATCAGAAACAGACCCCACAGACATGGCAGATCGGCACAGGATGAAGTGCTGTTTGCTGCTGTCATTGCGGACTATTTGGGTGACACATGTTTGTTGATGACCACCAGTACTGACATCCCCAACGTCACGCAGGAAAAACATCATGGCAGTAGTAATACCCACACAAAAAGAAGACTCTGATGTCAGTATCATGATCATAAAGTAAATCCATAACAACATTATCATTCACACCTTCTGGCCTGCCTGAGCCATAAATATTTCCCACATACCCTGAACTTTATGAGAACTGAGCCATACTTGCACTATAATGGCATCTGCTGGAAGTGTAGTATCACAATAGGGGGTTAATTAAACACAATATTCCACGATATCATTTTCATCAACCTGTTATTCCCAATCAAAATTATTCTGTATTTCTACGGTAGTGCCCTGTGTTATAGCTGTTGGTGTAAGTCTGAGAAAAAGGTTAGCTGTTAACACTTTATCCCACCTGTTGAGTGTGTGTGTGTAAGTTTAACAAATGTTCATTCACTTAATCAAACAAGCAGTTTGCGGATGGTAAGAATATGTAAGACCCAGTGTACTTAATTTTCATGTGCTTGATGCACTTTCTGTCCTTTGAAAAGGGTACCATTATCTGTTTGAATTTTATAGGCATCCTATTATGTAAACAAATACAGTCAAGTCCATAAATATTGGGACATCAACACAGTTCCCATATGTTGGGGTCTATACACCACCACAATGAATTTGAAATGAAAGTAACAAGATGTGCTTTAACTGCAGACTTTCAGCTTTAATTTGAGGGTATTTACATCCAAATCAGGTGAGCGGTGTAGGAATTACAACGGTTTCTATATGTGCCTCCCACTTTTTAAGGGACCAAAAGTAATGGGACAAACTAAACAATCCTTCATCAAACTTTCACTTTGTAATACTTTGCTGCAAATCCTTTGCAGTCAATTACAGCCTGAAGTCTGGAACGCATAGACATCACCAGACGCTGGGTTTCATCTCTGGTGATGCCCTGCCAGGCCTCTACTGCAAATGTCTTTAGTTCCTGCTTGTTCTTGGGGCATTTTCCCTTCAGTTTTGTCTTCAAGTGAAATGCATGCTCAATCAGATTCAGTCAGGTGATTGACTTGGCCTTTGCATAACATTCCACTTGTTAGCCTTAAAAAACTCTATGGTTACTTTTGCAGTGTGCTTCGGGTCATTGTCCATCTGCACTGTGAAGTGCCGTCTAATGAGTTCTGAAGCATTTGACTGAATATGAGCAGATAATATTGCCCAAAACACTTCAGAATTCATCCTGCTGCTTTTGTCAGCAGTCACATCATCAATAAATACAAGGGAACCAGTTCCATTGGCAGCCATACATACCCACGCCATGATACTACCACCACCATGCTCACTGATGAGGTGGTATGTTTTGGATCATGAGCACTTCCTTTCCTTCTCCATACTCTTCTCTTCCCATCACTCTGTTACAAGTTGATCTTTGTCTCATCTGTCCATAGGATGTTGTTCCAGAACTGTAATGGCTTTTTTAGATGTTGCTTGGCAAACTCTAATCTGGTCTTCCTGTTTTTGTGGCTCACAAATGGTTTACATCTTGTGGTGAACCCTTTATATTCATTCTTGTGAAGTCTTCTCTTGATTGTTGACTTTGACACATATACACCTACCTCCTGGAGTGTTCTTGATTTGGCCAACTGTTGTGAAGGGGTTTTTCTTCACCAGGGAAAAAATTCTTCTGTCATCCACCACAGTTGTTTTCCGTGGTCTTCCGGGTCTTTTGGTGTTGCTGAGCTCTCCGGTGCGTTCTTTCTTTTTAAGAATGTTCCAAACAGTTGATTTGGCCACACCTAATGTTTTTGCTATCTCTCTGATGGGTTTGTTTTGATTTTTCAGGCTAATGATGGCTTGCTTCACTGATAGTGACAGCTCTTTGGATCTCATATTGAGAGTCGACAGCAACAGATTCCAAATGCAAATGTCACCCATATCTGACTATATGAGTTGGGTTGGATCATGGGAGGAACAGAAGGCATCACCACTCCTTAGCATCAAGTAGTGGGATTGTTTGCCCCTTCTGTTTCTGCCTCATTTGTTTCCACATCTCAATAGTTGATGGCTCATTTAATTTTTCTTTGGGAGTACCACCTTTTGACAATTCAAAAAACATTTATTTTGGTGTCATTTGCATCTTTTGTTTATCAACATGATTGCAAAATGTTCCATCTTGCTCATTATGTCCCAATTCATTTAATTGGTTCAACAATGTAAAATCCTCATGTATTTGTTCTGTGGGAAACAGATCACTGATCATAGCAAACAAGGGTGACTTGTAATGAGTAGTGCATATTTCAGCAATTTACTTTTTGATATGGAATCAAATGGTATCAAATCAGGACCTTCCCAGTTCAACAGATTGTGCTCATCATTTACATCTGTTAAGTCCTTTAGACTCAGTGCTGCCACACACCCATATTCTCTCATAAGTTGCATACCATCACCAACTGAACTCTATGGGGTTATGTTCATGAGCTCAGTGGGATTGTAGTATACTTTAGCAATACACAGTCGCACTATGTCTAGTAAAGTATAATTCCTTTGCGTCTTACTCATTTTTGTCATGTGTAAACATACCCTAGGATCTGTTGTAATATTTTCTAAACCAATTGCTTCATGTGCTGACAACACAGCTCTATCACCTCCTAAATCCCAAATATGCAACAACCAAGATAACATATTCTCTCCTTGTTTTTGCTTGAATTTTGCCAACAAGTTGCTCAACTCTCCTGTTTTGTAATTTTGTGTTTCTTTTGCAATTTGTCGCAACTGTGATTGTTCATCTCTAGTGGTCTTTGAATTGGCATCACTGTCTGATAATATTTATGAATCTTTCCCCCTGCTAGTCTGTATTGCCTCTTCTACATTCTCACTAGCATATCTGTTAATCATTGTACATGCTGCTGGGGAAACAATAGATGGATCATTCTCATCAAGGTCTATCTCCAGTTCTAAATCTGAACAATCAGTACACAAGTTATATATGACCTCAGCATCCCACCCTTGTTGTTGCAAAACTGTTCTAACCTGTGCTGTTCGTAATTCTTTTCTCTGTGCAGCCCCTCTTGTTTCCTGGGTATCCCTTGCTACAGGCTGGTAAGGTTTCTCACATACATTGTGTTGTTTGTACCAGGGGACACCAAGGGAGTCTGATCATCATTTTCTATAGCGGCCATGAGGGCGGGTTGGTTATTTGTACCCATCACAATACCATCCTGTATTGTTTGTTCCTCTACTATATACTGCTCAGTGGCAGCTGTGTGAGACTGAGTTCTCACTAGTCTAATCTGCCCCAACATATCCTCCTCAAACTCAACATCAGAATTACTATCATCTAATTGACTCCACTGCTGCCCCACACTTAATACTCTTACTTGTACAGGGGTCAGCTTACTTTGTTTACCTCTCCGCCTCTTGCGATTTACTCTGTTTACAACATACACAAAAATTCCAAGGAGCAAACCTGTGAGTGCCCTTATAAAATAGGGACTGGTAGCATTTATGCTAGACCAAATCTATTCAAATTTGAAATTGATTAACTGAAAATCTTAGCTAGTCCTTAGCTCACCTTTCTAGCCTCCTGCCCCTCTCCTATTGGCTGCCCATTCATTGCTGGCACTATAACTAGCACCTCCCTCCTTCTCTAGGTGCCAGTTCTTTTAGTCAGTTACCTGTCTCTGTAGGACTTGGCTCCCTGTCTCTCCAGCATCCCCTGTGAGTCCGCAGACTATCACATCCTGTGTGCTACCTCCACTGTCCAGTGGTAACACTCTGCAGACCATTGCATCCTGTCTCCAGCATCCCCTGTGAATCGTTCCACAGACTATCGCATCCTGTGTGCTACCTCCACTGTCCAGTGATAACGCTCTGTAGACCATTGCATTCTGTCTTCATAATCCCCTGTGAATCGGTCCACAGAGTATTGCATCCTGTGTGTCTTCTCCACTGTCCAGTGGTAAACCTCCACAGACCATTGCATCCTGTCCTCAGCTTCTCCTGTGTATTGGTCCATAGACTATTGCATCTTGGTACTATCTCCACTGCCTAGTGGCAATTCTTCGCAGACCATCACAACCTCTTTCAATTATCTCCAAGTTTATCTATCCACAGAGTTATCGCTCTGCTCCGCTCTGATGTTGCATTACTTCAAAGTGTATCACAGTTATTCTATTCTCCTAGGTCTCATTGGGTACTTCCCTAGAGGGTAGCGACCTGCAGTGCAGAAGCCACGAAGTCCAAATTCCCTTGCGAGGATCCTTTGCAAAAACCATCTGCACTGTTAGTCTGTCACCTTCATCTTCGCGTTCTGCAAGATCTTTGATGAACCAAGATGGTACATTTCGTTCCTCTCAATGGCCTTCTGTCCTCTCCAGTGTTGGCCCGCATTTCATCAAGGACATTTTCCGCCTACATGGTTGCCCCTCCGAGATTGTCTCTGACCGTGGAGTCCAATTTGTGTCAAGATTCTGGAGAGCTCTCTGTCGTCTTCTTGGTATTGTCACGGGCACTAGGAGTCTTTACCCAGTATCACCCGCTGATGGTCTTATCAGAGCAGTTGAGTTGGTATATGATACTCTGATGGCAGGGTGATAATGGAACTGGAAACAGCAGATGGTTAGAGAATGCTCAGAAAGTCTATGACTAGCAGCACTGGTAAACAATAGGTAACTGAACACGAGGATCTGGATGGACAAGGACACGTGAGGGTAGTCAGTGGTCTGCGCACGGCAAGTTGTACCACTGCTATAGTGAGAAGAATGTCTAGGAGTAATAAGGAGGTGGAAGTCAGCGGTCTGCGTATAGCAAGTTGTAAGGCTGTCTGTAGTGAAGGAATGGAATCCAGGTGAAGGTAACGGGGAAGTCAGTGGTTTGCGTGTAGCAAGTTGTACCACTGCTTATGTGAGAGGATATATGCAACTGGTGACACAGGGAAACAGGAATCAGTGGTTTGCCTCTAGCAAGTTGTACCACTGAATATATATGTGAGGAAGGACACGAGGAGATAAATGCAATGCAGAGTCTACACGGGTACACTGAACTTGATCCCACGTTGAACTGCACACAATAATAATAATGAATGAACAGCACTGCACAGATAAACAAAGTCACTAGAATAGTCCAGCAAAAGGAAACACAGTCAATAATAGCAATAGTCTCAGAGGATGGAAACTCCGGAGGAGAACAACTCAGTCCAGATGGATATGCAATACACCAGCACAGTCAATGAGAAGTATGCATACCGTGGTTCAGATGAGCAGGCTGTTAGAGATAGCTGCAGGGATACCTGAGCGGCAGGGAACAGACGAGATGAGAAGTCCTTGCAGAATGGAAGCGGCAGGTAGGTGCAGCGCACTGTAGGTAGGCCAGCAAGGACGACAAATACTCAGGAAGCAGTAGTATATCGAATTGAACAGCAGGAGACCACGGGAGAGTTGAAGCGATGTAGCAGAGCTGGAAGTCGAGGAGCGTAGACTCAATGCTAACAGGCAAGTTGACACAAATGGACACACTGTAGAAGCAGTAGGCAGCGGGTCAGCTGACGGCAGGTAGAATGCAGACTGGAGCGCTGAGACGAGCAGGACTCTGTAGACACGCTGAAGTAGCTAATAGGAATCAGCTGGAACAGTAGCGATGTAACACAGGAGAGTTTGAAGCAATCTGTAACTGTAGATATACGGAGACAGCGGATAGGAATCAGCTGCTGGAGTCACGATGAAACACAGGAGAGTTTGCAGTAATCTGTAACTGTAGATACACGGAGGCAGCGGATAGGAATCAGCTGCTGGAGTCAC
Source organism: Mixophyes fleayi (assembly GCF_038048845.1). NCBI lineage: Eukaryota > Metazoa > Chordata > Amphibia > Anura > Limnodynastidae > Mixophyes > Mixophyes fleayi. Next base: position 326,192,749 of record NC_134402.1, on the reverse strand, counting down.
GATGAAACACAGGAGAGTTTGCAGTAATCTGTAACTGTAGATATACGGAGGCAGCGGATAGGAATCAGCTGCTGAAGACACTAGGAACACGAGGAATAGAAGTGGTCTGGAAACCACAAACGGCAAACAGGAATTAGCATCAGCTGAACACACGAGCAGGCAGTGGAACACCTTCAGAGACCCATGAGGAATGAGACTCCAAGATCAGGCAACGTGGTATTGACCACAGGTGCTTAATATAGGGAGTGTTGCCTGATCAGTCAATTAAGTTAAAGGAACAGAACTGAAGGTTAAAAGGGACTGCACATGCGCAGTACCTCATTATAATGGACGGACACGGTTCCTAGCTACCTTAGAAGTAGCACTCACAGTCTGGTGATTGACAGTACCCCCCCTTTTAAAGGTGGGCACAGAACACCTGGAACCGGGTTTGTCCGGAAATTTGGTATAGAACTTTTTCAAGAGGGCTGGAGCGTTGAGATCTTCAGCTTTGATCCATGAACGCTCCTCAGGACCAAAGCCTTTCCAATGCACGAGGAAACAGAGAACTCCTCACAAAATTTTAGCATCCAAAACCTGAGTAATCTCAAAGTCTTCCTCCTGATGAACTTGAAGTGGCC